>NW_020838066.1:1716228-2099125 GCF_003676395.1 Aethalodelphis obliquidens | reverse complement strand
GACTCTTTAGATTCTTAGAAGTGTGCTTGCTGTGTCAATAGGTATGTATGTATATACAGTTTAAATATTGGCCAGTTCCCCTCTAAAAGGCTTCTACCATTCTGCATTCCCACCAACAATGTAGTAAAATGTCTATTTCCTAACAGCCTCACATATAGCAGAGTACTGTCAAGCTTTTGAATTTTTGTCAAGCTGATGAGAAATGGTATCTCAGTGTAGTTATAATCTGCATTTCTCTTATCATGAGTGAAGTTGAACATCTTTTCATTTCTTTATACCTCTTTTGGTAAACTGTCTGATCATGTCTTGTGTCCATTTTTCTATAGGACATCTGGTATTTTCTTCTTGATTTTTAAAAGTTCTTATAAAGTGGGGATATTCACCCTTGAACTGTGAAGGATGTTGATTTATATGTTGATATACTTTTCTTCCAATCATTTGTCTTTTGATATTACTTACAGTATTTTTTTGCCATGTGAAAGGTTTTTGGTTTTGTTTGTTTTTGTTGTTTTTTTGTATACTATACTTTATTAATCTTTTATTGCCTCTGGACTTTAAGCCAGCAAAGCCATCTGGGCCTGGGAGAAATGACGCTGTAGTGACCATTCAGTGCCCAAGGCAAGGGCACACAGCAAGTCACAGACTGGGTATTTTTCAGACTCTGGATATTAGAGAAATTGAGAAACAATGGTCAATGCCTGGATATAAAGCTGGGTGCTCCCGTTCCTTAGCCCCTGACTGGAGGACTAGGGAGGGCTGTGACTGAAGGCCATGGGTCCTTCGGCTAAATTAGTGGCATGTATGCACAGCCAATGGGCCTAGGACTGCAGGGTTGGGTATTAATGGATGCCTTTCAATCAGCTGTTGGGGGTGGTGCTGAGTGTATGGCTTGGAGCTCTCATATGGCTTTGGAGGACTTAAGAAGGGTAAAGATGAAGGCTATTATAATATTGCTCTCCCTCTACAGAACTAGAGTCCAGAACAAAATAGACAGTGACTTTCTCATGTCTCCCAAGAGGCTGAGTACCTTGAGGCTCTTGAGAGGTGAGTGAATAAGTTACATAACCAGGTGTGCAACTTTGTAAAGAAGCAGTTTATTAAAACAAGAAGCCATAAAATATAGAGAAGGACTGCTGCTTAGAAAGCAAGTGATAGACCAACTAATGAACACTGAAAGAAAGCAACATTTTCCCCCTCCATTCCATTTCAGGAAAGCAGAACATTTCTTAGTGATTTCTGCCTCGTTCACACTCACGGGGAAAGAAAAGCAAAGGTCAGAATACACCTTTATGGCATAGTTGTTGGCCAGATATAAATTTGGGGTATCCAGAAGGCAGTGTTATAAACTGAATTCTTCCCCCCAGAAGTCACAGGTTGAAGCCCTAATCCCCCAGTATTTGGATGTAGGGCTTATAAGGAGGTAATTAAGATTAAATGGTGTAATCAACAACAACAAAAAAGGATTAAATGGTAGCATAAAGCTGGGGCCCTAATCCAATAGAGCTGGGGCCCTAATCCAATAGGGCTGGTGTCCTTGTAAGAGTAAGAGCCACCAGAGCTCACTCCCTCTCTCCAGCACATGTACAGAAGAAAGCCTATGTGAGGATGCAGCAAGAAGACCAAGAAGAGAGACTTCAATAGAAAATAACCCTGCTGACACCTTGCTGTTGGACTTCAGCTTCCAAAACTGAAAAAATAAATTTCTGTTGCTTAAGCCATCCAGCTTCTGGTTTTGTTATGGCAGCGTTAGCAAAAGAATAGTTTTGGTACTGAGAGTTATATCTAAAAATATGGAATGGCTTTGGAAATGGGTGATAGATAGAGGCTGGAAGAGGTCTGAGGCACTTGTTATAAAAAGCCTGGATTGCCTCGAACAGACTGTTGGTAGGAATACAGACATTACAAGTGATTATGGTGCAGTCTCAGATAGACATAAGGAACATGATACTGGAAACTGGAGGAAAGACAGTCCTTGTTATAAAGTGGTAAAGAACCTGGCTTGTGTTCCAGTATTTTGTGGAAAGTAGAAATTGTGATATGAGTGACAAATATTTAGCTGAGAAGATTTCTAAGCAAGGCGTTGAAGGTGCAACCTGGTTTCTCCTTCCTCCTTGTAGTAAAATGTGGGAGTACAGAGATAACTTGAAGGAAATGTCAAGCAGCATTTTGAGAACCAGAATTTAGAGATTTGGAAATTTCTCAGCCTATCCATATTGTAAAAAATGAGAAAGCATGTTCTGGAAAGAATACTATGGTGTGGCTAGACAATGTTTAGGGACTTCCTTGGTGGCACAGTGGTTAAGAATCTGCCTGCCAGGGAAGAGTGTAGGAAGATGGCGGAAGAGTAAGACACGGAGATCACCTTCCTCCCCACAGATACACGAGAAATACATCTACACGTGGAAAAACTCCTACAGAACACCTACTGAATGCTGGCAGAAGACCTCAGACCTCCCAAAAGGCAAGAAAGTCCCCACGTACCTGGGTAGGGCAAAAGAAGAAAGACTAAACAGAGACAAAAGGATAGGGATGGGACCAGCAGTAGTGGGAGGAAGCTGTGAAGGAGGAAAGGTTTCCACACACTAGGAAGGCCCTTTGTGGGTGGAGACTGCAGGTGGCGGAGGGGGAAGCTTCGGAGCCGCGGAGGAGAGCACGGCAACAGGGGTGCGGAGGGCAAAGCGGAGAGATTCCCACACAGAGGATCCATGCCGACCAGCACTCACCAGCCCGAGAGGCTTGTCTGCTCACCTGCCGGGGCGGGCGGGGCTGGGAGCTGAGGCTCGGCTTCGGTCGGAGCACAGGGAGAGGACTGGGGTTGGCGGCGTGAGCACAGCCTGCAGGGGGTTAGTGCACCACGGCTAGCCAGGAGGGAGTCCGGGGAAAAGTCTGGACCTGCCAAAGAGGCAAGAGACTTTTTCTTCCCTCTTTGTTTCCTGGTGCACCAGGAGAGGGGATTAAGAGCGCTGCTTAAAGGAGCTCCAGAAACGGGCGTGAGCTGCGGGATCAGCGCGGACCCCAGAGACGGGCCTGAGACGCAAAGGCTGCTTCTGCCGCCACCAAAAAACCTGTGTGCAAGCACAGGTCACCATCCACACCTCCCCTCCCGGAAGCCTGTGCAGCCCGCCACTGCCAGGGCCCCGTGATCCAGGGACAACTTCCCCGGAAGAACACACGGCGCACCTCAGGCTGATGCAACGCCATGCCGGACTCTGCCACCGCAGGCTCGCCCCGCACTCCGTACCCCACCCTTGCCCAGGCCTGAGTGAGCCAGAGCCCCCAAATCAGCTGCTCCTTTAACCCCGTCCTGTCTGAGTGACGAACAGACGCCCTCCGGTGACCTACACACAGAGGCGGGGCCAAATCCAAAGCCGAACCCCGGAAGCTGTGTGGGCAAAGAACAGAAAGGGAAATTTCTCCCAGGAGCCTCGGGAGCAGTGGATTAAATCTCCACAGTCAACTAGATACACCCTGCATCTGTGGAATACCTGAATAGACAAAGAATCATCCCAAATTGAGGTGGACTTCGGGAACAACGGTATATTATTTTTTACCCCTTTTCCTCTTTTTGTGACTGTGTATATGTATGCTTCTGTGGGAGATTTTGTCTCTATAGTTTTGCTTTCACCATTTGTCTTAGGGTTCTGTCTGTCCATTTTCTTTCGGGGTTTTTTTGTTGTTTTTTTCTTTAAAAAAAATTGTTTTCCTTGATAATTATTTTTTATTTTAATAACTTTATTTTATTTTATCTTAATTTATTTACTTTTATCTTTTCTTTCTTTCTTTCTGTTTCCCTTTCTCTCTCTCTCTCTCTCTCTCTCTCTTCCTTCCTTTTCTCCCTTTTATTCTGAGCCGTGTGGATAAAAGGCTCTTGGTGCTGCAGCCAGGATTCAATGCTGTGCCTCTGAGGTGGGAGACCCAACTTCAGGACACTGATCCACAAGAGACCTCCCAGCTCCACGTAATATCAAACAGTGAAAATCTCCCAGGGATCTCCATCTCAACCCAACACCTAACTTCAAGCAACAACAAGCAAGCTACAGTGCTGGACACCCTATGCCAAACAACTAGCAAGACAGGAACACACACACACCCATTAGCAGAGAGGTTGCCTGAAATCATAATAGGTCCACAAACACCCCAAAACACACCACCAGACGTGGACCTGCCCACCAGAAAGACAAGACCCAGCCTCATCCACCAGAACACAGGCACTAGTCCCCTCTACCAGGAAGCCGACACAACCAACTGAACCAACTTTAACCACTGGGGACAGACACCAAAAACAATGGGAACTACGAACCTGCAGCCTGCAATAAGGAGACCCCAAACACAGTAAGATAAGCAAAATGAGAAGACAAAAACACAGAGCAGATGAAGAAACAAGATAAACACCGACCAGACCTAACAAATAAAGAGGAAATAGGCAGTCTACCTGTAAAAGAATTCAGAATAATGATAGTAAAGATGATCCATAATCTTGGAAATAGAATAGACAAAATGCAAGAAACATTTAACAAGGACCTAGAAGAACTAAAGAGGGAACAAGGAATGATGAACAACACAAAAAATGAAATTAAAAATACTCTGGAAGGGATCAATAGCAGAATAACTGAGGCAGAAGAACAGATAAGTGACCTGGAAGATAAAATAGTGGAAATAATTACTGCAGAGCCGAATAAAGAATGAAAAGAACTGAGGACAGTCTCAGAGACCTCTGGGACAACATTAAACGCACCAACATCAAATTATAGGGGTCCCAGAAGAAGAAGAGAAAAAGAAAGTGACTGAGAAAATATTTGAAGAGATTATAGTTGAAAACTTCCCTAATATGGGAAAGGAAATAGTTAATCAAGTCCAGGAAGCACAGAGAGTCCCATACATGATAAATCCAAGGAGAAACACACCAAGACACATATTAATCAAACTGTCAAAAATTAAATACAAAGAAACTATATTAAAAGCAGCAAGGGAAAAACAACAAATAACACACAAGGGAATCCCCATAACGTTAACAGCTGATCTTTCAGCAGAAACTCTGCAAGCCAGAAGGGAGTGGCTGGACATATTTAATGTGATGAAGGAGAAAAACCTACAACCAAGATTACTCTACCCAGCAAGGATCTCAATCACATTTGATGGAGAAATTAAAACCTTTACAGACAAGCAAAAGGTGAGAGAGTTCAGCACCACCAAACCAACTTTACAACAAATGCTAAAGGAACTTCTCTAGCAAGAAACACAAGAGAAGGAAAAGACCTACAATAACAAACCAAAAGCAATTAAGAAAATGGGAATAGGAACATACATATCGATAATCACCTTAAATGTAAATGGATTAAGTGCTCCCACCAAAAGACACAGACTGGCTGAATGGATACAAAAACAAGACCCATATATATGCTGTCTACAAGAGACCCACTTCAGACCTAGGGACACATACACACTGAAAGTGAGAGGATGGAAAAAGACATTACATGTAAATGGAAATCAAAACAATGCTGGAGTAGCAATTCTCATATCAGACAAAATAGATTTTAAAATAAAAACTATTACAAGAGACAAAGAAGGACAATACATAAGGATCAAGGGATCGATCCAAGAAGAAGATATAACAATTGTAAATATGTATGCACCCAACATAGGAGCACCTCAATACATAAGGCAAATACTAACAGCCATAAAAGGGGAAATCAACAGTAACACAGTCATAGTAGGGGACTTTAACACCCCACTTTCACCAATGGACAGATCATCCAAAATGAAAATAAATAAGGAAACACAGGCTTTAAATGATACATTAAACAAGATGGACTTAATTGATATGTATAGGACATTCCATCCAAGAACAGCAGAATACACATTTTTCTCATGTGCTCATGGAACATTCTCCAGGATAGATCATATCTTGGGTCACAAATCAAGCCTCTGTAAATTTAAGAAAATTGAAATTGTATCAAGTATCTTTTCTGACCACAACGCCATGAGACTAGATATCAATTACAGGAAAAGATCTGTAAAAAATACAAACACATGGAGGCTAAACAATACACTACTTAATAAAGAAGTGTTCACTGAAGAAATCAAAGAGCAAATCAAAAAATACCTAGAAACAAATGACAATGGAGACACAACAACCCAAAACCTATGGGATGCAGCAAAAGCAGTTCTAAGAGGGAAGTTTATAGCAATACAATCCTACCTTAAGAAACAGGAAACATCTCGAATAAACAACCTAAACTTGCAGCTAAAGCAATAAGAGAAAGAACAAAAAAACCCCCAAAACTTAGCAGAACGAAAGAAATCATAAAGATCAGATCAGAAATAAATGAAAAAGAAATGAAGGAAATGATAGCAAAGATCAATAAAACTAAAAGCTGGTTCTTTGAGAAGATAAACAAAATTGATAAACCATTAGCCAGACCCATAAGGAAGAAAAGGAAGAAGACTCAAATAAATGGAATTAGAAATGAAAAAGGAGAAGTAACAACTGACACTGCAGAAATACAAAAGATCATGAGAGATTACTGCAAGTAACTCTATGCCAACATGGACAACCTGGAAGAAATGGACAAATTCTTAGAAATGCACAACCTGCCAAGACTGAATCAGGAAGAAATAGAAAATATGAACAGATCAATCACAAGCACTGAAATTGAAACTGTGATTATAAACCTTCCAACAAGGCTTCCCTGGTGGCGCATTGTTTGGGAGTACGCCTGCCGATGCAGGGGGCGCGGATTCGTGTCCTGGTCTGGGAGGATCTTGCGTGCCGTGGAACGGATGGGCCCGTGAGCCATGTCTGCTGAGCCTGCGCGTCTGGAGCCTGTTACTCCGCTGTGGGAGAGGCCACAACAGTGAGAGGCCCGTGTACTGCAAAAAACAACAACAACAAACAAACAAAAAATAAAAACAGAAAACAAAACAAAAAATCTTCTAACAAACAAAAGCCCAGGACCAGATGGCTTCACAAGCGAATTCTATCAAACATTTAGAGAAGAGCTAACACCTATCCTTCTCAAACTTCCAAAATATAGCAGAGGGAGGAACACTCCCAAACTCATTCTACGAGGCCACCATCATCCTGATACCAAAACCAGACAAGGATGTCACAAAGAAAGAAAACTACAGGCCAATATCACTGATGAACATAGATACAAAAATCCTCAACAAAATACTAGCAAACAGAATCCAACAGCACAGTAAAAGGATCATACACCATGATCAAGTGGGGTTTATTCCAAGAATGCAAGGATTCTTCAATATATGCAAATCAATCAATGTGATACACCATATTAACAAACTGAAGGAGAAAAACCATATGATCATCTCAATAGATGCAGAGAAAGCTTTTGACAAAATTCAACACCCATTTATGATAAAAACCCTGCAGTAAGTAGGCATAGAGGGAACTTTCCTCAACATAATAAAGGCCATTTACGACAAACCCACAGCCAAGATCGTCCTCAATGTTGAAAAACTGAAACCATTTCGATGAAGATCAGGAACAAGACAAGGTTGCCCACTCTCACCACTATTATTCAACATAGTTTTGGAAGTTTTAGCCACAGCAATCAGAGAAGAAAAGGAAATAAAAGGAATCCAAATCGGAAAAGAAGGAGTAAAGCTGTCACTGTTTGCAGATGACATGATACTATACACAGAGAATCCTAAAGATGCTACCAGAAAACTACTAAAGCTAATCAATGAATTTGGAAAAGTAGCAGTATGTAAAATTAACGCACAGAAATCTCTGGCATTCCTATACACTAGTGATGAAAAATCTGAAAGTGAAATCAAGATGACACTCCCATTTGCCATTGCAACAAAAAGAATAAAATATCTAGGAATGAACCTACCTAGGAGACAAAAGACCTGTATGCAGAAAATTATAAGAGAATGAAGAAAAAAATTAAAGATGATACAAATAGATGGAGAGATATACCATGTTCTTGGATTGGTAGAATCAACATTGTGAAAATGACTCTACTACCCAAAGCAATCTACAGATTCAATGCAATCCCTAATAAACTACCACTGGCATTTTTCACAGAACTAGAACAAAAAATTTTGCAATTTGTATGAAAACACTAAAGACCCCGAATAGCCAAAGCAATCTTGGGAACGAAAAACGGAGCTGGAGGAATCAGGCTCCCTGACTTCAGACTATATTACAAAGGTACAGTAATCAAGATAGTATGGTACTGGCACAAAAAGAGAAATATAGATCAATGGAACAGGATAGAAAGCCCAGAGATAAACCCATGCACATATGGTCACCTTATCTTTGACAAAGGATGCAGGAATGTACAGTGGAGAAAGGACAGCCTCTTCAATAAGTGGTGCTGGGAAAACTGGACAGGTACATGTAAAAGTATGAGATTAGAACACTCCCTAACACCATACACAAAAATAAGCTCAAAATGGAGTAAAGACCTAAATGTAAGGCCAGAAACTATCAAACTCTTAGAGGAAAACATAGGCAGAACACTCTATGACATAAATCACAGCAAGATCCTTTTTGACCCACCTGCTAGAGAAATGGAAATAAAAACAAAAATAAACAAATGGGACCTATTGAACTTAAAAGCTTTTGCACAGCAAAGGAAACCATAAAAAAGACTAAAAGACAACACTCAGAATGGGAGAAAATAAGCTGTGACAAAGTGAGAAAGTGGCATGGCCATATATACACTACCAATTGTAAAATAGCTAGTGGGAAGGAGCCGCATAGCACAGGGAGATCAACTTGGTGCTTTGTGACCACCTAGAGGGGTGGGATAGGGAGGGTGGGAGGGAGGGAGACGCAAGAGGGAAGAGATATGGGAACATATGTATATGTATAACTGATTCACTTTGTTATAAAGCAGAAACTAACACACCATTGTAAAGCAATTATACTCCAATAAGGATTTAAAAAAAAAAAAAAAAAAAAAGAATCTGCCTGCCAGTGCAGGGAACACAGGTTCGAGCCCTGGTCCAGAAAGATCCCACATGCCGTGGAGCAACTAAGCCTGTGTGCCACAAGTACTGAGCTTGCACTCTAGAGCCTATAAGCCACAACTACTGAGCCCTTTTGCCACAACTACTGAAGCCCACATGCCACAACTACTGAAGCCCACGTGCTTAGAGCCCATGCTCCACAACAAGAGAAGCCACCTCAATGAGAAGCATGCGCAACACAACGAAGAGTAGCCCCCACTCGCCGCAACTTGAGAAAGTGTGTACGCAACAAAGAAGACCCAACACAGCCAAAAATAAATAAATTAAATAAATAAATAAATAAGACAGAGAGGTAAGTTTGGAACCAATCAACCATCTTAGTAGAACTAAAGGTGACCTAGATGGGGCAGAATGAAGGCAGGCTGTCAGATTTCTGAGATTCTACAAGAAGGGAAAATAGAGCTATCTATCTGACTACAAACACATTATCCATCAAGAAAAGGAAAGAATGACCCCAAAGGTGAAAGACAGACCAGCAGGTCTGCCATTTCCAAAACAGGCCCAGAGAATAAATGTCTGAGGAGCCGTATGGTTCTTCCATGGTTTCAGTGGGCCAGGTATCACCGCTGCCATCCCAGTGAGACCAGAAGGTGGGGCTGCCACCCCAGTGGGACCAGAGGGCAGGATACATAGCTAAAGATTATTCTCAAGCCTTAACAACTAACATAATTTGCCTTGCAAGGTTTTAAACTTGCTTGGGACCCAGCAATCCTTCTTTCCACTTTTAGAATGGAAATGTGAATTCTCTGATTATCCTATCATTGTATTTTGGAAGCAAATAACTTGTCTGGTTCACAGGTTCACAGCTGGAAAGAAATTGTGCCAAAGGATGAAACATACCTCTACTCTCATCCACACTCAATTTAGAAGAGATTTAGGTGAGATTTTGAATTTAGAGTTGATACTGGAATGGGTTGTTTGCAGCTTTTAAGATGGGGTGAATGTATTTTGTATGTGAAGAATATGAATCTGGGGGGTCCAGAGGGCTGAGTTGTTAAGACTGAATTGTTCCCCCAAATTCACACATTGAAGCCATAACCTACAATGTGACTTTTAAAGGTAAATATTATGAGGTTATAGGGTGGAGCCCTAACCCAGTATGGCTGGTGTCCTCAGAAGAAGAGAGATACCAGGGAAGCACACACACAGAAAAAAGGCCATTCAGGACTCAGCAAGAATGCAATCATCTGCAAGCCAAGGGGCAAGACTTCAGTAAAAACCAAACTGCCTACACATTGATCTTAGACTTCCGGTCTCAAGAACTTTGAAAAAACAAACTTCTGTTCTTTAAGCCACCACGTCTGTGGTATTTTGTTATGGCAGCCCTAGCAAATTAAAACACATTGCTAGTGCAAGAAGTAAACCATAAATCAACTATCTTAAGATCACTGAAAGAATGCAACATTTTTTTCCTCGACTGAATTTAAGGAAAGTGGAACATTTCCTAGTGATTTCTGCCATCTACACACTCATGGGGAAAAGAAAGGAAACGTCAAGAGAACAGCTCTTGTGGCAGGAGGTGATGGCCAGACTTGGTCCTCTTATGTCTGTGGAGGTGAGACTTCTGGCTAAAGCCACGACCGCACTCCCTGCACACATATGGCTTCTCTCCTGAATGGGTCCGCTGATGTCTGATGAGGGCTGACTTGAAGCCAAAGCCACGTCCACACTCATCACACACACACGGCTTTTCTCCTGAGTATGTCCTCTGGTCAGAGGTGAGGTGGGTCTTCTGACCAAGTCTTTGCTCACATACTCCGTACACATCAGCCTCCTCCCCTGAATGTGTCCTCTGGTGTCTGGTGAGGAGTGACTTGAAGCCAAAGGTACGTCCACACTCAGAGCACAGATAAGGCTTCTCCCCAGTATGCGTCCTCTGGTGTCTGATGAGGGTGACCTTCTGACCAAAACCACGCCCACACTCAGGGCACACATAAGGCTTCTCACCCGTGTGTGTCCTCTGGTGGCCCATGAGGGAGACTTTCTGGCTAAAGCCACGCCCACACTCAGAGCACATGTAAGGCTTCTCCCCTGTGTGTGTTCTCTGGTGTCTGATGAGAGTGACCTTTTGGCGAAAGCTGTGCCCACACTCGGCACAAACATAAGGCTTCTCCCCTGAGTGTGTGACCTGATGACTGAGGAGCAGCGACTGCTGCCTGAAGCCACGCCCACACTCAAGGCACAAGAAGGGCCTCTCAGCCGAATGTGAGCTACGGTGTTGGAGGAGTGATGCCTTCTGGCAAAAGCCTCTTCCACACTCTGGACACACAAAAGGCTTCTCCTCCAAGTGTGTCCTCTGGTGCAGGATGAGGGCAATCTTCTGGCGAAAGCCTCGCCCACACTCCTGACATACAAAGGGTCTCTCCCCAGAGTGTATCCTCTTATGGTTAGTTAGGGAGGATGTATACCTGAAGTGTCGCCCACACTCCCTACACATGTAGGGCTTCTCCCCTGAGTGTTTCCTCTGGTGTATGGTGAGGGAGGACTTCCGGCCAAAGCCTCGCCCACACTCCCTACAACTATAGGGCTTCTCCCCCGTGTGTGTCCTCTGGTGCTTGATGAGGTCTGACCTCTGGTAGAAGCTTCTGCCACATTCAGGGCACACATGAAGCTTCTGGAGGCTAAAGAGGCTTGACTTTGTGCTAGGTCCTAGTCTGTATTTTTCACATATGACTCCTCCAGATTCTGAGATGTCTGCCCCTGTCAACATTGCATCTGTCTCCTCAGGGATCACCCCCTGATCTATTCCTCCACCACTGTTGCCTTCCTGGTCTACTGGCTGACCTTGAGATGGGCTGAAGAATGCCCTTGAAGTCCCGCTCAGCCGCAGCCTCCCAAACACAGTGCAAGAGCCTTCTCTCTCTCCATCTTCTGCTTTGTTACTCGAGCAGCTTGGAGCTTCTAGTAGGAAGTGGCTTCCTGCAGATGAACCTGGGAAGATCTGAGGGAAGTGACCGCAGAGCACATATTGATGGAGGAACTGTGGACTGGAAAAACTCACTGGGCAGGAGAGATGGGGCTGGAATTCTGTTCTTGGTTCTGCTGGAGAGAAAGTGTCGGTCAGAATCACCACAGGTACCTTGTGGATGGTAACACTTGTCCAGCAGTCATTCCTCAGATGTTCCCACAGCAAAGATTTCCTTCACAGACCTACCTTTCATCCCAGGGTGACACATTAATGTATATCCTTTTACAACACATAAAACCCACACAATGAGCCAGCTCTAAATATCAGCCCAGCTTAAATAGTTTTAAGAAAGCATCACAGGCAGCTCTAGCCCTATAAATTGCTGCCATTAGAGTTGTACATCTGCCCCCAATACAATTATCTTACAAGCCGCAGTCATTAACACTGATGTAAACAATATCTACAAATATATGCTTTTACTGAGAGTTAAACTACATAACTTATTACAAATTTCTTTAGGGACATTTCCTACAAGAAAGGATGGAGTCAAAAAAGGGAGTCACTCCACCTAGAGGCCCCATGGTGGAGGCAATAGAGAGGACAGGTCAGAGACCCATGTGGGAAATGAACTGGAAAGGTGTTTCCCCCATCCTAAACAAGTATTTCCTAGAGCATTATGCAGTGGGTTCTCTATCTGGGAGTGTGAATTCAGCAGTAAAACACAAAAACATAGTCTAGGCCTGCAACCCATTAAAGGATTTTGACTCCACCAAGACCTGCTTTTTGCAGTGTTGTTTTTTTTTTTTAACTGTTGTAAATGGAAAAATTTCCACCTAAAATAGCTCTAACAGATATCAAATTTGTATGCCTTGCTCCATTACTCTGCTTCTATCTGCCAGAAGCCTTTGCAGACCTACCTGATTCTTTCTTCATCAATCAAAAGTATTTTATGAACCATCTATAACACTGGGCAGCAAACTACAGCCAACTAGGTGTTTTGTAAATAAAGGTCTATTAGACCACAGCCACACTCTGTCTTCATGTTGTGTCTATGGAAGCTTTCACATACAACAACAAAGGTGAGTAGTTGCAACACAGAACATAAAGGCTACAAAGACTAAAATATTTACGACCTGACCCTTTTACAGAAAACTACTCATTCCATCTGGTCTAAGAGGCTAGTTTTCAATACTAATAAGAAGAGCTACCATGAAACCCCTTCCTAACACTCAAAAGCCCCTCAGCAAACTATTCAGTAAATTTAGTTCTGTGTGTGTGTGTGTGTGTGTGTGTGTGTGTGTGTTGCTAGACCTAGAAGCTCCTGTGAAATGGCCTTGATAATCACAAGTGCTGACCCTGCTGGACTTTCACTGTGAAAGTGAACATCCTTTCAGTCAGGGGTCCCACCATGGTTGGTCTCTAGTTCAGCTCATTGAACTATCAGTCAGTTTATTTTGTTAAGCTAGGCTGTCCACATTTTCGAAATTCGTGGCATGTATGTATGTTTCTGGCCTGCAGTTTCCAAGAAATACTTTGTTGTAATTCTAAAGTTCTGACAGCTGAGCTTTCAGTATTGCACTACTGTCTCCTTGTCTGTGATGGGGAGAGAAAAGCAGCCCCTGCCTTCTCCTTGGCCTGTTTATTCTCCTGCCTAGGCATAAAGTCTGAGGCCAGTGGTAAATGGCACATCATTACAGGTGTGCCGTTCAGTGTCTTCTGTATAAAATACGGTGACTGATTTAAATAGTTAACGCTGCCCTTATCGGAACTATAGCCTCTAATATGACTACTCATTCATCATTTTTGTGCCTATCTAGTAATGTGGCAAATTTTAGCTAAAAGTGATTAAGAATTACAAAGTTCACTTTGGTTTTAAACATCCAGAAGTTCCTCAATAGAAGGAGAAATAAAAAACAAAATGTTACCAAGGTAATGCTTTTCACTTAGTCACAAAAATTTCCATGATGTAGAAAAAAGTTAATCAGTTTATAAATTCTTTTATAATCTACAGCTGCTCTCATGCCAATTGATTTTTCAGACCAGTAACTACTTCAGTAATTGTACATGAACTTAAACGTTCCAAAGGAAAAAAAAATCCATGTCTAATGGCTCCTTAAAGAAATTTTGCCTTCTGCAGCTGCAGTTGTGAGAAAGGAAAGTATAGCAGTGAGTTAAACAAATGACCATAGACACTGGATTACAGCAGAAGAAGGAATGCTGTGCATTCACTGCTTTTAAACAATTTAAAGAATTTTAAGACTTGGTCCACAAATGTAGAAAGGGAACATTTTCAATATTAATCAGAATTAATCCCTGGAAATTGGACAACTTTCGTAATATGCCATCTCTGTGATTTTAAGAAAATATAAAAGAAATATTAGCATATGTGATGGTTAATTTTATGTATTAACTTTGCTGGTCACAGGTTGCCATGACAGAGGAAAATTAGACTTCCTCAATATTAAATATCTGCTCATCAGAAGTTATTGTTAAGAAGATGAACAGAAAAGTTTCAGACTGAGAGGATGTTTGCAAAATATACAAATGACAATGGACTGGTATCCAGGATTAATAAAGAACTCATAGAACTCAATAATAAAAACAATGCAGAAAAATTGGAAAAAGATTTGAATGTATACCTCACAAAGTAAGGTATATGATGCATATTAATGATCAAAAAGCATACAGAAGGTTTCACTGTCATTAAGTGTCAGCAAAATGGAAACCCCCATGAGATAACTCTACACATCCATCACCAGAAATAAAATGAAAACTGTCGGGGAAGATGTGAAGTGACAGGAACTCTCATGTGTTTGTTGTTCATGGAAGTGAGAAATTGTACAACCACTCTGGAAAAGTTCTAGTCGTTTCTTATAAAACTACACATACAGTTACCCTATGACTCAGTGTACTGAGTTGAATGAATATTATCCCACCAAAATTAATATCAACCTGGAACATGTGAATGTGGCCTTCTTTTGAAATAGAGTCTTTGCAGATGTAATCAAGTTAAGATGAGGTTATACTGGATTAGAATGAGCTTTAATTCAATGACTGGAATCCTCACAAGGAGAGGGTGATTTGGATACAGATACATATAGAAGGAAGCAGCCTATGTAACCACAGAGGCAGAGATTAGAGTGATACGGCTACAAGCCAAGGAATACTAGGGATTGTAAGCAACCACCAGAACCTAAGGGAGACAAAGAACAGACTCCATTTCAAAACCTCCAGAAGGAACCAGCCCCTCCCGTATGTTGATGCTGAACTGTGAAAGAATAAATTTCTTTGTTTTAAGCCTCTAAGTTTGTGGTAATTTATTACAGCAACCCTAGAAAACTAATATACCCTAGGTATTTATCCAAAGGAAATGAAAACAAAGGTTTACCAAAAACAAACAAAAAATTCTCAGCAGAAGAATGTTAATAGCAACTTTTTTTTTTTTTCTTTTTGCGGTACGCGGGCCTCTCCCTGTTGTGGCCTCTCCCGTTGTGGAGCACAGGCTCCGGACGCGCAGGCTCAGCTGCCATGGCTCACGGGCCCAGCCGCTCTGCAGCATGTGGGATCTTCCCGGACCAGGGCACGAACCCGTGTCCCCTGCATCGGCAGGCGGACTCTCAACCACTGCACCACCAGGGAAGCCCAATAGCAACTTTTTTAAAATGACTAAAAACTGGAAGCCTGATGGTGTCTATTAAGGAGAATGAATAAACAGTCATATATTCATATAATTGAATGCTATTTGATGTTAAAAAAAAAAGAACAGACTACTGATGTATGCAACAACATGGATGAAGTTTAAAAACTATACCGAGTCGGGCTTCCCTGGTGGTGCAGTAGTTGGGAGTCCGCCTGCCGATGCAGGGGACACAGGTTCATGCCTCGGCCCGGGAATATCCCACATGCCACGGAGCGGCTAGGCCCGTGAGCCATGGCTGCTGAGCCTGCGCATCTGGAGCCTGTGCTCCACAACGGGAGAGGCCACAGCAGTGAGAGGCCCGCATACCGCAAGAAAAACAAAAACAAAAACAAAAAACAAACTACTGAGTGAAAGAAGCCTTAAACAAACAACATATTAAATGATTCCATTAATGCAAAATTGTATGGTGGGCCAAACTAATCAATGGTGAAATAAAATCAGAACAGTGGTACCTCTGAGGGGTAGGAGCAGGGGTTTACTGGGATGGGCCGCAAGGGAACTATGTGGATAACAGTAATGATCTGTATTTTGATAAAGTTTGGGTTTTGGAGGTATATGCATCGTTTGAACTCACAGACCAGTACACTTAAGATTTCGCGGGTATTTTCAGGAAGACGGCGGAAGAGTAAGACGCAGAGATCACCTTCCTCCCCACAGATACATCAGAAATACATCTACATGTGGAACAACTCCTACAGAACACCTACTGAATGCTGGCAGAAGACCTAAGACCTTCCAAAAGGCAAGAAACTCCCCACGTAACTGGGTAGGGCAAAAGAAACAAGAATAAACAGAGACAAAAGAATAGGGATGGGACCTGCACCAGTGGGAGGGAGCTATGAAGGAGGAAAGGTTTCCACACACTAGGAAGCCCCTTCCCGGGCAGAGACTGCAGTTGGTGGAGGGGGGAAGATTCGAGGCCGCGGAGGAGAGCACAGCAACAGGGGTGCAGAGGGCAAAGCGGAGAGATTCCTGCACAGAGGATCAGTGCCAACCGGCACTCATTAGCCTGAGAGGCTTCTCTGCTCACCCGCCGGGGTGGGCGGGGCTGGGAGCTGAGGCTCGGGCTTTGGTTGGAGCGCAGGGAGAGGACTGGCGGCGTGAACACACCCTGAAGGGGTTAGTGCACAACGGCTAGCCAGGAGGGAGTCCGGGAAAAAGTTTGGACCTGCTGAAGAGGCAAGAGACTTTTTCTTCCCTTTTTGTTTCCTGGTGCACGAGGAGAGGGGATTAAGAGCGCTGCTTAAAGGAGCTCCAGAGACGGGCGCAAGCCGCGGCTACCAGCGCGGACCCCAGAGACGGGTATGAGACGCTAAGGCTGCTGCTGCAGCCACCAAGAAGCCTGTGTGCGAGCACAGGTCACTATCCACACCTCCATTCCGGGTAGCCTGTGGAGCCTGCCACAGCCAGGGTCCTGGGATCCAGGGACAACTTCCCCGGGAGAACGCACAGTGCACCTCAGGCTGGTGCAACATCATGCCAGCCTCTGTCGCCGCAGGCTCGCCCCGCATCGTGCCCCTCCCTCTCCCCAGCCTGTGTAAGCCAGAGCCCCCGAATCAGTGGCTTCTTTAACCTGTCCTGTCTGAGCAAAAAACAGATGCCCTCCGGCGACCTACATGCAGAGGCGGGGCCAAATCCAAAGCTGAACCCAGGGAGCTGTGAGAACAAAGAAGACAAAGGGAAATCTCTCCCAGCAGCCTCAGGAGCAGCGGATTAAATCTCCAGTCAACTAGATACACCCAGCATCTGTGGAATACCTGAATAGACAATGAATCATCCCAAATTGAGGAGGTGGATGTTGAGAGCAACATTTATTATTTTTTCCCCTTTTGCTCTTTTTCTGAGTGTGTATGTGTATGCTTCTGTGTGAGCTTTACTCTGTATAGCTTTGCTTTCACCATTTGTCCTAGGGTTCTATCTGTCCGGTTTTTTTGTTTTACTTTCTAAAAACACTTTTTTCTTAATAATTATTTTTTATTTTAATAACTTTATTTTATCTTACTTTATTTTATTTTCTTTCATCCTCTTTCTTTCCTTCTATATTTTCTCCCTTTTATTCTGAGCCGTGTGGATGAAACGCTCTTGGTGCTGCAGCCAGGAGTCAGTGCTGTGCAGCTGAGGTGGGAGAGCCAACTTCAGGACACTGGTCCACAAGAGACCTCCCAGGTGCACGTAATATCAAACAGCGAAAATCTCCCAGGGATCTCCATCTCAATACCAACACCCAGCTTCACTCAACGACAAGCAAGCTACAGTGCTGGACACCCTATGCCAAACAACTAGCAAGACAGGAACACAACCCCACCCATTAGCAGAGAGGCTGCCTAAAATCATAATAAGTCCACAGACATGCCAAAACACACCACCAGACATGGACCTGCCCACCAGAAAGACAGGATCCAGCCTCATCCACCACAACACAGGCACTAGTCCCCTCCACCAGGAAGCCTACACAACCCACGTTAACAACATTAGCCACTGGGGACAGACACCAAAAACAACGGGAACTATGAACCTGCAGCCTGCAATAAGGAGACCCCAAACACAGTAAGATAAGCAAAATGAGAAGACAGAAAAACACACAGCAGATGAAGGAGCAAGATAAAAACCCACCAGACCTAACAATGAAGAGGAAATAGGCAGTCTACTTGAAAAAGAATTCAGAATAATGATAGTAAAGATGATCCAAAATCTTGGAAATAGAATAGACAAAATCAAGAAACATTTAACAAGGACCTAGAAGAACTAAAGAGGAAACAAGCAACGATGAACAACACAATAAATGAAATTAAAAATACTCTAGAAGGGACCAATAGCAGAATAACTGAGGCAGAAGACCGGATAATTGACCTAGAAGTGAAATAGTGGAAATAACTACTGCCGAGCAGAATAAAGAAAAAAGAATGAAAAGAACTGAGGACAGTCTCAGAGACCTCTGGGACAACATTAAATGCACCAACAGTCGAATCATAGGGGTTCCAGAAGAAGAAGAGAAAAAGAAAGTGACTGAGAAAATATTTGAAGAGATTATAATTGAAAACTTCCCTAATATGGGAAGGGAAATAGTTAATCAAGTCCAGGAAGCACAGAGAGTCCCATACAGGGTAAATCCAAGGAGAAACACACCAAGACACATATTAATCAAACTGTCAAAAATTAAATACAAAGAAAACAGATTAAAAGCAGCAAGGGAAAAACAACAAATAACACACAAGGGAATCCCCATAAGGTTAACAGCTGATCTTTCAGCAGAAACTCTGCAAGCCAGAAGGGACTGGCAGGATATATTTAAAGTGATGAAGGAGAAAAACCTACAACCAAGATTACTCTACCCAGCAAGGATCTCATTCACATTTGATGGAGAAATTAAAACCTTTACAGAAAAGCAAAAGCTGAGAGAGTTCAGCACCACCAAACCAGCTTTTCAACAAATGGTAAAGAACCTTTTCTAGGCAAGAAACACAAGAGAAAGAAAAGACCTACAATAACAAACCCAAAGCAATTAAGAAAATGGAAATAGGAACATACATATCAATAATTACCTTAAATGTAAATGGATTAAAAGCTCCGACCAGAAGACACAGACTGGCTGAATGGATACAAAAACAAGACCCATATATATGCTGTCTACAAGAGACCCACTTCAGACCTAGAGACACATACATACTGAAAGTGAGTGGATGGAAAAAGATATTACATGCAAATGAAAATCAAAACAAAGCTGGAGTAGCAATACACATATCAGACAAAATAGACTTTAAAATAAAGACTATTACAAGAGACAAGGAAGGACACTACATAATGATCAAGGGATCGATCCAAGAAGAACATATAACAATTGTAAATATTTATGCACCCAACATAGGAGCACCTCAATACATAAGTCAAATACTAACAGCCATAAAATGGGAAATCAGCAGTAACACATTCATAGTAGGGGACTTAAACACCCCACTTTCACCAATGGACAGATCATCCAAAATGAAAATAAATAAGGAAACACAAGCTTTAAATGATACATTAAACAAGATGGACTTAATTGATATGTATAGGACATTCCATCCAAAAACAGCAGAATACACATTTTTCTCAAGTCCTCATGGAACATTCTCCAGGATAGATCATATCTTGAATCACAAATCAAGCCTTGGTAAATTTAAGAAAATTAAAATTTTATCAAGTATCTTTTCCGACCACAATGCTATGAGACTAGATATCAATTACAGGAAGAGATCTGTAAAAAATACAAACACATGGAGGCTAAACAATACACTACTTAATAACGAGGTGATCACTGAAGAAATCAAAGAGGAAATCAAAAGATACCTAGAAACAAATGACAATGGAGACACGACAACCCAAAACTGATGGGATGCAGCAAAAGCAGTTCTAAGAGCGAAGTGTATAGCAATACAATCCTACCTTAAGAAACAGGAAACATCTTGAATAAACAACCTAAACTTGCACCTAAAGCAATTAGAGAAAGAAGAACAAAAAAACCCAAAGTTAGCAGAAGGAAAGAAATCATAAAAATCAATCAGAAATAAATGAAGGGACTTCCCTGGTGGCGTGGTGGTTGGGAATCTGCCTGCCAACACAGGGGACACGGGTTCAAGCCCTGGCCTGGGAAGATCCCACATGCCCTGGCAACGAACAGTGGCTTCTGCTCGCCACAGCTAGAGAAAGCCCGCACGCAGCAGGGAAGGCCCAACACAGCCATAAATAAATTAATTAATTAAAAAAAAAAAAAAGAAAGAAATGAAAAAAAATGAAGGAAATGATAGTAAAGATCAATAAAACTAAAAGCTGGTTCTTTGAGAAGATAAAAAAATTGATAAACCATTAGCCAGACTCATCAAGAAAAAAAGGGAGAAGACTCAAATCAATAGAATTAGAAATGAAAAAGGAGAAGTAATAACTGACAGTGCAGAAATACAAAAGATCACGAGAGATTACTACCAGCAACTCTATGCCAATAAAATGGACAACGTGGAAAAAATGGACAAATTCTTAGAAATGCACAACCTGCCAAGACTGAATCAGGAAGAAATAGAAAATATGAACAGACCAATCACAAGCACTGAAATTGAAACTGTGATTTAAAATCTTCCAACAAACAAAAGCCCAGGACTGGATGGCTTCACAGGCGAATTCTATCAAACATTTAGAGAAGAGCTAACACCTATCCTTCTCAAACTCTTCCAAAATATAGCAGAGGGAGGAACACTCCCCAACTCATTCTATGAGGCCACCATCACCCTGATACCAAAACCAGACAAGGATATCACAAAGAAAGAAAACTACAGGCCAATATCACTGATGAACATAGATGCAAAAATCCTCAATAAAAACTAGCAAACATAATTCAACAGCACATTAAGAGGATCATACACCATGATCAAGTGGGGTTTATTCCAGGAATGCAAGGATTCTTCAATATACGCAAATCAATCAATGTGATACACCATATTAACAAACTGAAGGAGAAAAACCATATGGTCATCTCAATAGATGCAGAGAAAGCTTTCAACAAAGTTCAACACCCATGTATGATAAAAACCCTGCAGAAAGTAGGCATAGAGAGAACTTTCCTCAACATAATAAAAGACATATATGACAAACCCACAGCCAACATTGTCCTGAACGGTGAAAAACTGAAAGCATTTCCACTAAGATCAGGAAAAAGACAAGGTTGCCCACTCTCACCACTATTATTCAACATAGTTTTGGAAGTTTTAGCCACAGCAATCAGAGAAGAAAAGGAAATAAAAGGGATCCAAATCGGAAAAGAAGAAATAAAGCTGTCACTGTTTGCAGAAGACATGATACTATACACAGAGAATCCTAAAGATGCTACCAGAAAACTACTAGAGCTAACCAATGAATTTGGTAAAGTAGCAGGATACAAAATGAATGCACAGAAATCTCTGGCATTCCTATATACTAAGGATGAAAAATCTGAAAGTGAAATCAAGAAAACACTCACATTTACCAATGCAACAAAAAGAATAAAATATCTAGGAATAAACCTACCTAAGGAGACAAAAGACCTGTATGCAGAAAATTATGACACTGATGAAAGAAATTAAAGATGATACAAATAGATGGAGAGATATACCATGTTCTTGGATTGGTAGAATCAACATTGTGAAAATGACTCTAATACCCAAAGCAATCTACAGATTCAATGCAATCCCTATCAAACTACCACTGGCATTTTTCACAGAATTAGAACAAAAGTTTCACAATTTGTAATGGAGACACAAAAGATTCCGAATAGGCAAAGCAAGCTTGAGAACAAAAAACGGAGCTGGAGGAATCTGGCTCCCGGACTTCAGACTATACTACAAAGCTACCGTAATCAAGACAGTATGGTACTGGCACAAAAACAGAAATATAGATCAATGGAACAGGATAGAAAGCCCAGAGTTAAACCCACGCACATATGGTCACTTATGTTTGACAAAGGATGCAGGAATGTACACTGGAGAAAGAACAGCCTATTCAATAAGTGGTGCTGGGTAAAGTGGACAGGTACATGTAAAAGTATGAGATTAGAACACTCTCTAACACCATACACAAAAATAAGCTCAAAATGGATTAAAGACCTAAATGTAAGGCCAGAAACTATCAAAGTCTTAGAGGAAAACATAGGCACAACACTCTATGACATAAATGACAGCAAGATCCTTTGTGACCCACCTCCTAGAGAAATGGAAATAAAAACAACAATAACCAAATGGGACCTATTGAAACTTAAAAGCTTTTGCACAGCAAAGGAAAGCATAAACAAGACCAAAAGACAAATCTCAGAATGGGAGAAAATGTTGGCAAATGAAGCAACTGACAAAGGATTAATCTCCAAAATTTACAAGCAGCTCATGCAGCTCAATAACAAAAAAACAAACAACGCAATCCAAGAATGGGCAGAAGACCTAAATAGACATTTCTCCAAAGAAGATATACAGAGTTTGAACAAACACATGAAAGAATGCTCAACATCATTAATCATTAGAGTAATGCAAATCAAAAGTACAATGAGATATCATCTCACACCAGTCAGAATGGCCATCATCAAAAAATCTAGAAACAATAATGCTGGAGAGGGTGTGGAAGAAAGTGAACACTCTTGCACTGCTGGTGGGAATGTGAATTGGTACAGCCACTATGGAGAACAGTATGGAGGTTCCATAAAAAACTACAAATAGAACTACCATATGACCCATCAATCCCACTACTGGGCATATACCCTGAGAAAACCATAATTCAAAAAGAGTCATGTACCCAAATGTTCATTGCAGCTCTATTTACAATAGCCAGGAGATGGAAACAACCTAAGTGTCCATCATCGGATGAATGGATAAAGAAGATGTGGCACATATATACAATGGAATATTACTCAGCCATAAAAAGAAACGAAATTGAGTTATTTGTAGTGAGGTGGATGGACCTAGAGTCTGTCATACAGAGTGAAGTAAGTCAGAAAGAGAAAGACAAATACCGTATGCTAACAGATATATACAGAATCTAAAAAAAAATAAATGTCATGAAGAACCTAGGGGTAAGACAGGAATAAAGACACAGATCTACTAGAGAATGGACTTGAGGATATGGGGAGGGGGAAGGGTAAGCTGTGACAAAGTGAGAGAGTGGCATGGACTTATATACACTACGAAATGTAAAACAGCTAGTGGGAAGCAGCCGCATAGCACAGGGAGATCAGCTCGGTGCTTTGTGACCACCTAGAGGGGTGGGATAGGGAGGGCGGGAGGGAGGGAGACACAAGAGGGAGAGATATGGGAACATATGTATATGTATAACTGATTCACTTTGTTATACAGCCGAAACTAACACACCATTGTAAAGCAATTATACTCCAATAAAGATGTAAAAAAAAAAAATTTTCACATTTCCTTTTAAGTTATTTCCTCCTTAAACAAATAAACAACTCTAGGTAATCATATGCATGCTACCCATTACTCCTGGGGCCAACCACCTTTCATGGGGCCCACTAAGCTGAGATGAGCTGCCAGAAGTTGGCCCTTTTAAAACTGCAGTGTCTGGAGATGCTCAAGTGGACACCCTGGAACTGAGTCCATCGGTCCCTTCCTGCCAACCACTCACATGAGCTAACCCAGGAGTAGACTCTGCCTTTCCTCTCAGCACTTGTTAGATTGTCTTTGCCAGAACGATTTGCTGTTCAGATCAGATCTTAAGACACACTTATATCTGCCAGACACCTGGGGATAAAGATCGTCTGAGCAGAATGAGTAGATGCTAAGGACATGCCATGAAGACCTCACAAAATGACAGCAATAGCCACCCATTAACAGGGACTCATGCTTTTTACCTACCCATGGGAGAACACAAGTCTCTTTCTAAGAAGAGTAAAGCCTTGATACAGTGCACTTAACTCAGATATGCTCAGCTACTCAGCTCTCTCCAGAGAGGAACTGCTTGCACTAAACTACTTACTCTTACCAACTAAGGAGATACTGCTAGAAATCTATTAGAATGGCTAAAATAAAAAATAGTGCTGGGACTTCCCTGGTGGCACAGTGGTTAAGGCTCCGCACTCCCAATGCAAGGGGCCCGGGTTCGACCCCTGCTCAGGGAACCAGATCCCACATGCATGCCACAATTAAGAGTTCGCATGCTGCAACTAAGGAGCCCGTGAGCCGCAACTAAGGAGCCCACCTGCTGCAATTAAGACCCGGTGCAACCAAATAAATAAATAAATGTTTTTTTTTTTAAATAGTGCTAACACCAAATCCTGGCAAGAATGCAGACAAACTGGATCACTCAAACACTGCTGGTGGGAATGTAAAATGGTTTAGCCATTCTGGAAATGAGTATGGCACTTTATTACAAAACTAAACATATTGATATATTTATACAAGCCAGAAACTTGCACTTTTGGGCATTTATGCCAGAAATGAAAACATGTTCACACAAAAACCTATACACAAATGTCCATAGCAGCTTTATTCATAATAGCCAAAAACTATACAGAACCCAGATGTCCTTCAATGGATGAATGGTTTAACAAACTGTGGTACCTTCATACATTGGACTACTACTCAGCAATAAAAGGAATGGAATACTGATACATGCAACAATTTGGATGGATCTCAAAAGAAAATTATGCTGAGTGAAAAAAAGCAATCCCCAAAGGTAACATATGATATGACTTCTTCCATATAACATTCTTGAAGTGACAAAGTTATAGAGACAAAGAACAGATTAGTGGTTGCCAGAAGAAGAGAAGGGGAGGAGTGAGGGAGTTGGCTGTGACTATAAAAGGGTAGCAGAATGGATCCTCGTGATGGAACTGTCCTGTATCTTTGAATATAGTGGTAGTTACATGAATGTACATGTATAAAATTTCATAGAACTAAATAAACATACACATACACAAAAGTGAAGGTCAAACTGGTAAAATCTGAATAAGGTCAGTGCATTGCATTACAAAAATACAAGGCTGGTTTAAGAAGAAAAAAAACCCCTGTAATTTACCAAATTAAAAGACTAAAAAAGAAAAACACACATGATCATCTCTAAAGATGCCAAAAAAAAGTGGACAAAATCCAGCATTCATTCCCAATAAAAACTCATCAAACAAGGAATAGAAGGGAAGTTTGTCAAGCTGCTGAAGGGCAGCTATAAAACTTCCACTTAGGAGGACAGTATTCCCCATAAGATCAGGAAGAAGGAAAGGATGTCTACTCTCACCATTTAAATTCATCATTGCACTGATTTTCTCACCATGCAATGAGGCAAGAAAAAGAAATTAAAGACATAAAGAATGGAAAGAAGTAAACTATACTTACTTACAAATAACTTAATCATCTATTTAGAAAATCCTATACAATCTACAAAACCTGCTAGGACTGAGAAGTAAGTTTTGAAAATTTACCAGATACAAGATCATTATACATAAATTAATTGTATTTCTATATACTATCAACAAACAATTGAAAACTGAAATTTTAAAGTACCTTAAATAGCACCAAAAATATGAAACACAGAGGGATAAATCTGACAAGATGCATAAGACCTGTGTATGAAAAACTACAAAACAATGCTGACAAAAATTAAGAAGTCCCATGAAAATAGAGATCGACTGTGTTCATATACTGGATGACAGAGTATTATTTACATGTAAATTCTCCTCAAATTGATGTACATTCAACTCAGTCCCAATCAAAATCCCAGCAGGCCTTTTTTTTGTGAAAATTGCCAAGCTGAGTCTAAAATTCATGTGGAAATGCAAAGAATCTAGCACAACTTGAAAAAAGAAAAAATGTTAAAGGATTTATACTAAGTTCCAGACTTACTATAAAGCTTCAGTAATCAAGACTACATAGTATTGGGACTTCCCTGGTGGCACAGTGGTTAAGAATCTGCCTGCCAATGCAGGGGAGATGGGTGTGAGCCCTGGTCCAGGAAGATCCCACATGCCACAGAGCAACTAAGCCCGTGCACCACAACTACTGAGCCTACTCTCTAGAGACCGCAAGCCACAACTACTGAACCCACATGCTGCAACTACTGAAGCCCGCATGCCTAGAGCCTGTGCTCTGCAACAAGAGAAGCCACCGCAATGAGAAGCCCACACGCTGCCCCTATTCGCCGCAACTAGAGAAAGCCCGCACGCAGCAACAGAGACCCAATACAGCCAAAAAATAAATAAAATAAATAAATAGGGCTTCCCTGGTGGCACAGTGGTTAAGAATCCGCCTGCCAATGCAGGGTACATGGGTTCAAGCCCTGGTCTGGGAAGATCCCACATGCTGTGAAGCCACTAAGGCCGTGCACCACAACTACTGAGCCTGTGCTCTAGAGCCCGTGAGCCACAACTACTGAAGCCCGCGTGCCCTAGAGCCCATGCTCTGCAACAAGAGAAGCCACCGTAATGAGAAGCCTGCACACCACAATGAAGAGTAGCCCCCACTCGCTGCAACTAGAGAAAGCCTGCGCACCGCAACTAGAGAAAGCCCACACACAGCAATGAAGACCCAATGTGGCCAAAAAAAACCTAATAAAATAAAATTAATTAAAACTAATTAATTAATTAATTAAAAAGACTATGTGGTATTGACATCAAGATAGATAAAGAAAGGAGTGAAAAAGAGTCTGGACATAGACCCATACACAACTGATTTACCACAAAGGTTCACAGGAAATTCAGTAAAGAAAGGGTTGTCTTTTCAATAAATGGTGCTGGAAAATTGGATATTTGTATACAAAAGAAAAGAAAGAAAGAAAAATTGTACTTAAATCCAGACCTGGTACCAAGTATAAAAATTTATTCAAGATATAGACCTAAATGTAAAGTAAAAATTATAAAACTTTTAGAAGAAAAAATATATGAAACTCTTTTTGGCCTTCATTTTGGGAAAGATTTCTTAAATATGTCACCAAAAGTGAAATTCATGAAAGAAAAAATTGAAACTTTGGACTTCACCAAAATTAAGAAATTCTCATTGAAAGACACTATTAAGAGAATAAAAAGCAAGCCACAGAGAAAATACTTGTAAATCAAATATCTGATACTGGAGTTCTATACAGAATATATGAAAAACTTGCAAAATTCAATAATAAAAACATAAGAAACCAACTTTTCAAATGGGCCAAAGATTTGAGAAGACTTTTCACCAAAGAAGATACACAGATAGCAAATAAGCACTTGAAAAGGTTCTCAACATCACTAGTCATTAGAAAAATGTCAAGTAAAACCACATAAGATGCCACTACATGGCTATGAAAATGCTTAAAATTGAAATCATAATACCTAAGCGTTGACAAATATGTGGAGCATCCAGAATTCTCACATACTGCTGGTGGAAATGTGAAATAGTGCAGCCACTTTGTGAGTTTCATAAAGTTAAATATACCCTGTATCATCCAACCCAGCCACTCCAGTCCCAGGTATTTATCCAAAAGAAATAAAAGCGTATGTTCACACAAAGACTTTTCATGAGTGTTCATACAGGCTTTATTTGTATTCATCAAAACTGGAGACTACTCAAATTTCTTTTAACAGGTGAGTGGCTAAATAATTGTGATATCTATATTACTACTCAGCAATAAAAAGAAATGAACTATTGATACATGCAACATTATGGATAAAATTCAAAATAATTATGTTAAGTGAAAGAATCCAGTATGTATTCTACATGATTCAATTTATATGAATTCTAAAAATGCAAACAAATCTATGACGGAAAGCAGATCAGTGGTTGCCTGGGTATGGGAGGAAGGGGAGGACTGGGAGAGGCAGGAGATAGAGATTACAGTGAGGCACAAGGAAACTTTGGGGTGAAAGGTATGCTCAGGATATCGATCATGACAATGGTTTCATGGCTGTGTAGATGTCAAAACTTACCAAATTATACACTTTAAATATATGTAGTTTATTACACTTTGATAATATACCTTATAATTATCCCTTAACTATTATACCATAATAACGTTTTTCTATTATAATTATAGTTTATATAATAGTTCTTTTTTAAAAAAGAAAAAAGCACTGAGTTTGCTGTAAAGTACAAGTACAGATATATGGTTGTACTTAGAAGCAAATAAATAAATAAATAACAGAACAAAAATAAAATGCCAGGAATGTTGAAAATAAAAGAATGAAAAAAAAAGGCAGAAATTTATCCTTACCTCCCAACATTCACATAAAACTAATTCCACTTGGATTAAAGACCTAAATGTTCCCAGAATGTGTATGGAATTTCTACAAGTCAATGACAGAAATGGCCCAAATCAAAAGTAGGGAAATACCCTGAACAGTCAAATCACAGAAAAGGAAACACCAATGGCCAATCAACACAGGAAGAGATGCTCTTGCTCACTGGAAAGCAAAACCCATATGAGATTTCACCACAAACCTAACAGATGGGTGAAAAATGTGAGGATGTGGAACAAGAACTCATCACTGCTGCTGGGAGTATAAAATGGTGTTGAACAGCTTCAGAACACAATGTGGCAATCTAATCAAGTTGAGGCTACCCATGCCCATGAACCAGCCACTGTGCTCCTAGGTATGCATCTTGAGAGAAACTCTCGCATGTGTTTCCAAGGAGGTAGCAAGAATATACAGCAACGTTATTTCATAGCCAAAAACTGGAGGTAACTCAAATGTCCAAAAGAAGGGACAAGATAATTCATCTGCATTAAAATATTCATATAATAGAATCATATATAACCATTTTTAAAAGTATAAACTAAACCTACACATTTTAATATGAATCTCACATAAAACTGGTGAAAAAAGGCATGTTCCAGAAGGAGGTATACAATATGATACTATGTGCAGAGAAGTTTACAGACATGCAAAACAACTCTCTATATGGTTGAAAGACCTGCTGAATGGTTAAAAGGCTAAAGGCAATCATGGGCATGCTAATGCAGAAGTCGGATTCTCAGGGGCAGGAGGAGTGGGACATAACCAGGGGGTGTCACCTGGTCTTATAATGGTCTATTTCTTAGGCTGCAGGGAAGGCAGATTGGCACTCGTATAATTCTTCATACCCTGTTGTAATCTTAAATAACCCATCACTGAAGAAACAAAGTAATGGGGTAGAACCAATGCACAAAAACGTTACCAGGTTACTGGACAGAAATCTAGCAGGGTAGATGACTTAGTCTCAGAGGATAAGTGCTATGTTAAAGGTCAGGCCAACCAACAAAAGTTCAAGAATGGAGAGATCCTAGAAGTGCTGGACAAGGGACACCAAATGAGCGGAGTGTGGCTCTATGGGGGAGGAAAGAGGGGGTTGCCAGGGAAGCCCTCTCTGGGCTGAGTGGGATAGCATAGAAGGGAGGCCTGCAGAAGAGCTTTCTCCCCAGAAGCTCACAGATGCTCCTCTTTCCTCACCTGCTAAGCGCCTCACTGCCTTGTCTCCTTGTATGCCTGGTGTTTCCTCCTTACCTGGACAAAGGTCCAGAAGACTTTCACTCTCCTCTCTCCAGGGCTCGTCCCCTTGCTCCAGTTGTATGATGAGTTTTGGTTTAGGAAAGGCAATTCCTACTCACAGGGGAAAAAAAACAAGGTGATCTTGGGTTAGTGACTTAAGAGGCTATCACAGAACTTGGACTCAGCTGGGGAATGCAATGACTAAGAGGGTAGGGAAGCATGCCAGGGCGGGTGGAGGGGGACAAAGTTTCTCTGAATGCTGAGAAAAGATGACTAAGGGGAGGGAGGAATCCTGGATCTAAAGGCAGTATATGATTCTCCCCTGTGCTTGAGTAAATACAAATATTTACCCATTTGAAGCAAGATCACTTTGGAGGAGGGCCCAGCCTTGGAAGAGGCCTGGAAATGCAACATCATAACCCCCCAGCAACACACACACACATAACTTCACTATTTCCAACTCTATAGAATCCAGATACTCTCTGGGTGTAGGGAAAATATGTTTCTTTCTAAGCCCAAAGAATGGTGGCTGCTCCATAAAATCTTAAGATGCCCACAGGCAGTCTGAGACATGAGACAGGCCAACCTTACCCAGCGACACCATATGGCTGTAGTTCTCCAGCATTACATCCCGATACAGGGTCCTCTGAGCAGGACTCAGTAGCTTCCACTCCTTCTGGGTGAAGGCCACAGCCACATCCTTGAAGGCCATTAATGCCTGTAACACAAACACATCCCTGCTCACCCAGAAGCCACCCATGCCCACTAGTCAACTTAACCTAAGCCACTAACCAGAGCCATGGCAGCAGTAAGGCTAGCGTGGGGCACGCAGGTGAGATAGATAGATAGATCCTGCTTTCAACCTGAACCCTTTTGCCATGTGTTCAAGACTACTAATCCTTCTCCCACATTGCTGGTGGCTCTATTCAGGGGTTCTCTATTCTGTTGATCTTTATGTCTATGATGCTGTGAAAATCAGTTTTGATTACTGTAGATATCCTGTAGGTCTTGAAATCAGGTAGAGTGTTTCCTCCCCCTTTATTCTTCATTTTAAAGATATCTTACCTATTCTAAGGCATGTGCCTTTCCATATAAATTTTAGAATAATCTCATCTATATCTACCAAAAAACCCTGCTGGAATTTTGACAAGATTTGCATTAAACCTGTATATCAATTTAGGAAGAAATGACATCTTTACCATGTTGACTCTTCAAATCTATGAACATGAGATGTCTCTCCATTTACTGAGATGTTCTTTGATGTTTTTCATCAGCATGTTGTGGTTTTCAGCATACAAATCCTAAGTAGGTTTTGTTTAAAAACTGATCCCTAAAAATTCCTTCATTTTTCTTTTTTTTAGTGATTTTAATGGTATTATATTTTTAGTTCAGTTAAAAATGATACAGATTTTGTTCATTGCTATGATATAGAAATAAATTGTATGCTTATCTTGAATCCTGCAACATGGCTGAACTCACTTATTAACTCTAGGAGTTTTTCTTCTCCTAGATTCCTTAAGATTTCCTATATAGACAATCATGGTATTTGCATATAAGGACAGATTTATTTCTTTCCTTATAATCTATATGTATTTTATTTCCTGTCTTGCCTTACTATAGAATTTCTAGCACAAAAGTGAATAAGAGTGGTGGGGGCTTCCCTGGTGGCGCAGTGGTTGAGAGTCTGCCTGCCGATGCAGGGGACACGGGTTCGTGCCCCGGTCCAGGAAGATCCCACATGCCGCGGAGTGGCTGGGCCCGTGAGCCATGGCCGCTGAGCCTGCGCGTCCGGAGCCTGTGCTCCTCAACGGGAGAGGCCACAACAGTGAGAGGCCCGTGTACCGCAGAAAAAAAAAAAAGAGTGGTGGGAGCAGACATCCTTTCCTTGTTCTTCATATGGGGAGGAAAACATAATGTCTCAAAGCATTAAGAATACTGTTCCACAAAGATACCACATCACACCCATTAGGATAGCTATTACCAAAGAAACAGAAAAAAACAGGTTTTGGGAGGGAGTGAAGAAACTGGAACCTTTGTGCACTGTTGTGGAAAAAGTAAAATGGTATGGTTTCTGTGGAAAAGAATTCAGCAGCTCCTCAAAAAGTTAAACATACAAAAAAAAAAAGTTAAACATACAATTTACCATATGATCCAGCAATTTTAATCCTCAGTATATATACCCCAAAGAATCAAAAGCAAGGACTCAGATACTCATACACCAATGCCCATAACAGCATTATGCACAATAGCTCAAAGGTGGCAACAACCCAAATGTCCATCAACAGATAAATAGATAAGAAAATGTAGTACATATATACAAAAAACTGTACATTATTCAGCCTTAAAAAGGAAGGAAATTCTGATACATGCTACATCAGAGATTAGCCTTGAAAACATTATGCTAAGTGAAATAAGCCAGTCACAAAGGACAAATATTGTTTGATTCCACTTATAGCAGGTACCTGGAATAGGCAAATTCATAGAGACAAAGTAAAATAGAGGTTACCAGGAGCTGGGGGGGAGTGGAGAATGGGGAGTTATTATATAATGGATAGAGTTTCAGTCTAGGAAGATGAAAAAGTTTTGGAAATGAAGAAAAGTGATGACTGCACAATGGTGTGAATGAACTTAATGCCAATGAACTGGACATTTTAAAATGGTGAAAATTTTGTTATGTATATTTTATATTTTAAAAAAAAAGAATTATGCTACTTATAGATGTTTTTGTAGATGTCCCTAATCAAGTAGAGGAGTTCCCCTGTTTCTAATGTTCTAAGGTGTTTTTTTCCCCCACAAATGGTTATTGAATTCTGCCAAATACTTGTACTGAATAAACTGATATTAATATAATCATGTGGTCTTTCTTCTTTAGCCTGTTAATATGGGGGATTACACTGATTGAGTTTCAAATATGAAACCAGTCTTGTGTCCCTGGAATAAATCACACTTGATAATGGTGTACAGTTATTTTTATATATTGTTGAATTCAATCTGCTAATAATTTAAGGATTTTCATGTCTATATTCATGAGAGAGGTTGAACTGTAGTTTTCATTTTTCCTATTATCCTTGTCTGGTTTTATTACCAGCGTAATATCCATAAAGTGAATTAGAAAGTGTTCCCTCCTATTTTCCGAAACAAAAATCATGTAGCATTGGTGTTTAAGTCTCCTGTAAAAATTTGGCAGAATTCCACAGTAAAATCACCTGGGCCTATAAATTTCTTTTGTGGAGTTTTTAAATTATAAATTGGATTTTCCTAATAGTTATAGCCCTGTTCAAATTATCTACTACATATTGGTCAAGTTAAAGTACAACAGTTTGTTTTTCAAGGAAACCAGTCCTGTTTCATCTAAGTTGTCAAATTTATGGGTGGATATTCTGTTGATGGCTACAGAGTATGTAGTAATACCCCTTGTTTCATTCCTGATACTGGTAATTTGTGTCTACCCTTTTTTTCTTAGTCTTGCTAAAGTTTAGTCAATTTTATTGTTTTCAAAGAATCAGCTATTTCACTGATTTTCTCTATTCTTTTTATTTTCAATTTCATTGATTTTTGCCTTTATCACTATTATTTCCTTCCATTTTGTTCTTCTGAGTTTACTTTGCTCTTATTTTTCTAGGTTCTTGAGGCAGAAGCCTGGATTATTGACTTGAGACTTCCTGTTTTCTAACATATACATTTAGTGCTACAGGTTTTTCTCTCAAGACTGCTTTAACTGCATCCCACATACTTTGATATCTCATAGTTTCCTTTTCATTCACTTTCATGCAGGTTTTTTTATTTCCCTTGAGATGTCATTTTTGATGCCCAGATTATTTAGCAGTGTGTTATTTTCTAAGTGCTTAGAGATTTTTCTGTTAACTTTCTCTTATTGATGTCAAGTTTGATTCCATTGTGGTCAGACAACATACTTTGCATGATTTAAATTTTTTTAATTCACTAAGGTAAACAAATTTTTTTGTTTCATGTGTTGTTTTGTGGCCCAGAATACATCTATCTTCATACAGTCATCCCTCAGTATCCACAGAGGACTGGTTCCAGAACCCCGCCTCAGATACCAAAATCCACAGATGCTCAAGTCCTGTATATTAAATGGCATGGTATTTGTATATAACCTCATACATCCTCCTGTATACTTTAAGTCATCTCTAGATTACTTATAATGCCTAATACAATGTAATGCCATGTAAATAGTTGTAAATATAATGTAAATGCTATGTAAATAGTTGCTGGCACACAGCAAATTCAAATTTTGCTTTTTGGAACTTTCAGGAAAAAATTTTTTTTTTAATTTTTGATCTGCAGTTGGTTGAATCTGCAGATGTGGAACCCATGGATATGGAGGGCTGACTGTAAGAATATGCATTTTGCTATCGTTAGGTGGAACGTTCTGTAAATGTTGATTAGATTCTGTTGGTTGATGGCGTTGTTGAGCTCCTACTGATTTGGGGTCTAATTATTCTATATAACATTGAGAGAAGGGTGTTGAAGTCTCTAATTGTTGATTTGTCTATTTCTCCTTTCAGTTTTCTCTTCATATCTTTTGAAGCTCAGTTATTTGATGCATACACATTAAGGATCCTATCTTGCTGATGAATTGACCAATTTATCACCCTCTGTATCTGGTAATTTTCTTTGAAGTCTATCTTACCTGATATTAATATAGCCACTCTTGCTTTCCTTTGATTAATGTCTGCATGATGTATCTCTTTTTTATGATTCCTCTTCATTTGTGAAAAATATTTTCATTTCATACAGGATTTGGCGTTTACAATTCTTTTACTTCAGTGCCTGAAAAACATCACACCACTTTCCATCTAGCCTCTCATTTCTGATAAGAAATTCACTACCATTCTAATAGTTTTCTTCCTCTGTAAGAAATGTGTTATTTTTTTTAGCTGATTTCAAGATGTTTTCTTCATTTTTAGTGTTCAGGAGTTTCATTATAATGTATCCTGGTGTGGATTTCAGTGGGCTTATCATGTTTGGGATACACTCAGCTTTTTGAATCTGTAGGTTTACATCTCTTGCCAAATTTAGGAACTTTTCAGCAATTAATTATTCTAATACTTTTTCAACCCTGCCCTTCTTTGCTTCTTCTTCCAGAACTGCAGTAACACAAATGTTAGATATTTTGTTATACTCTCACAATTCTTGAGACTCTGTTCGTCTTTTTCCCCGTATATTTTCTTCCTGTTGCACAGATTGGGTAATTTCTATTATTCCATCTTATAGTCCAATAATTTCTCTGTTAACTCCAATCTGCTCTTAAGCCCATCTTCTGAACTTTTTCTTTCAGGTACATATTTCTCAGTTCTGAAATTTCCATATGCTTATTCATTACATCTTCTATTTCTTTGCAGAGGCTTTCTAATTTTTCATTTTTCTCAAGTGTGTTCTTTTAGTTCTGGATATCCAGTTGTCCAAGCACCACTTGTATAGACCGTTCTTTTTCAATTGAATAGTTTTGGCATCCTTGTCAAAAATCAATTGATCATATGTAAGAGGAATATTTTTCTGGGCTCTCAGTTCTATTCCACTGATCTATATGTTTATACTTATGGCAGTATAACACTGTTTTGCCGCTGTTTGTAGCTTGGAGCTAAGTATTGAAATCAAGCAAAGTGAGTCCTCCAACTTTCTTTTCCTTTTTCAAGATTGTTTTGACTATTCAGGGTCCTATGAGATTCCAAATGAATTTTAGGATAGGTTCTTCTATTTATGTAAAACGTGAATGGTACTTTGATAGGGACTGTATTGAATCCATAGATCACTTTGGATATTACTGTCATCTTAGCAATATTGTCTTCCAATCCATAGCATGGGAAGTCTTTCCATTTATTTAGGTCTCCTTTAATTTCAGCAATGTTTTGCACTTTTCAGTGAACAAGGCTTTTGCCTGCTTGGTTTATTACTGAATATTTTATTATTTTTGATGCTATTGTAAGTGGGATTTTAAAAAATATTTGCTGTTTGAATAGTTCTTTGAAAACGTACATAAATACAACTGACTTTTGTGTGTTGATTTTGTGTCCTGAAACTTCACTGAATTCATTTTTAGCTCTAACAATTTTTTTGTGGATTCTAGGGTTGTATAGATTTGAGATAATGTCTGGAGGAAAGAAATAATTTTACTTCTGTTTGAATGTGGATGCTGTTTCTTTTTCTGCCTAATTATTCTGGCTAGAACTGCCAGTACTATGTTGAACAGAAGTGGCAAAAGCTGACATCCTTATCTTGTACTGTTTTTCAGGGAAAAGCTTTCAGTCTTTCACCATAAAGAACAACATTAGTGTGGATTTTTCATATAAGGCCTTTATCACGTTGAAGAAGTTTTCATCTATTCCTAGTTTACTGAATGTTTTTACCATGAAAGGGTACTGAATTTTGTCAAGTGCTTTTTCATCATCAATTGAAATGATCATGCAGTTTTTATCCTTCATTCTCTGAATGAAGTATATTATAGGATTTTAATATTTTGAAACATCATTGTAAATCTCACTTGGTCATGAGTTACAGCATTTTGGTGAGGATTTTTGCCCCTATATTCATAAGGGATATTAGCCTGTAGTTTTCTTTTCTTGTAGTGTCTTTGTCTGAGACCTCTGTAGTCAGAGCAATGTGTCACAGAATGAGACAGAAAGTGTCCTCTCCAGTATTTTGGAATAGTTTGAGAAAGATTTGTGTTAACTCTTCTTTATATATTTAGTAGAATTAACAAGTGAAGCCATCTCATTGTGAGCTTTTCTCTGTTGGGAGGTTTTTTTAATGACTGCTCCAATATCCTCACTAGTTACAGATCTATCCATAATTTCTATTCTTTCCTGAGTCAGTTGAGATAAACTGTGCATGTCTCAAAATTTGTCCATTTCACCTTGGGTAGCAAATTTGTTGGTATACAGCTGTTAATAGTATTCCCTTATAATCCTCTATATTTTTAAAAAATTGATAATAAAGTTTCCAATTTCATTTCTGATTTTAGTAACTTGAGTCTTTTTTGGTTAGTCAATTTAGATAAAGGTTTGTCAATTTTGTTAATCTTTTTAAGGAACCAACTTTAGGTTTTGTTGATTTCTCTATCATTTTTCTATTCTCTATTTTGTCTTTGCTCTTTTATTATTTCCTGCCTTCTGCTAGCTTGAGTTTAGTTGGTGCTTCTTTTTCTAGTTACATAGGTTATACAGTTAGGTTATTAATTTGAGTTTTCCCTTAATACATGCATTTACAGCTATAAATTTCCCTCTAAGCACTGTTTTCACCATATTCCATAAGTTTTGGTATGTCATGTTTTCATTTCCATGTCTCCTAAAGTATTTTCTACTTTGTGATTTTTCTTCTTGACACATTAGTTGTTTAAGAGTGTCCTACTTAGTTTCCACATATTTGTGAATTTTCCAAAGTTCTGTTATTCATTTCTAGTTTCATTCCATTGTGAACAGAAAAGTTACTTTGTAAGATTTCAATCATTTCAAACTGAAGACTTACCTGTGGCCTAACATATGGTCTATCCTGGAGAACATTCCATGTGCGCTTGAGTGGAATATATATTTTGCTGTTGTTGGGCGGTGTGTTCTGTACATATGTTAGGTGAAACTGATTTACAGTGTAGTTCAAGTTCTATATTTCCTTGTTGATTTCCTGTCTGGCTGCCCTATGCAGTATAGAAAGCTGAGTATTGAAGTCACCAACTATTATTGCAGACCTATTTTTCTCTCAATTCTGTCCATTTTTACTCCATATATTTTCAGACTATATTGCTAGGTTATGTTTATATTTATAATTGCTATATATTATTTCGGTAGTGAATCTTTTATAAATATGTCTTTCTTCATTTTATTATCTTTTCCTAATTTAAATTCTGTTTTGTCTCATGATACAGCCATCCCAACTCTCTTTTGATTACTATTTGTATGAAATATATTTTTCCATCCTTTTACTTTCAACCTCTTTATGTCCATATTATCTAAAGTGAGTCTCTTGTAGGCAGTATATGTATAGATCTTGGGTTTTTTTTTTAATCCAAACTGCTAACATAGGCCTTTTGATTGGGGAGTTTATTCAATTTATATTTAATGTGATTACTGAAAAGGAAGGATTTACTTTTGCCATTTAGCCTTTTGTTTTCTGTGTATATCTTTTGTTCCCCAGTTCCTCCATTACTGCCTTTTAAAATATTTATTGATTTTTTTCTTGTATTTTTTTCACTTTTATCATTTCTTTCATTTTCTGTATATTTTTAAGTATTTTCTTAGTGGTTACCATGTTAACATGTTAAGCTTGTAAAAATCTACTAACTTAGTTTCAATAGTATACAAACACTCTGCTCCTATACTTTTCCATCCCTCTCCCCTTATTTTGTAATTGTCCAAGATTACATCTTTATACAGTGTATGCCCATTAACATAGATGTATATTTTTTGTGTTTGCCTGAAATCATACAGAAAAAGCAGAAGTTATAAACCAAACAAAAAGCACAATAATACTGGCTTTTATACAAGCCTCTGTACTAGTGTTCACTTTTCTTTCTTATGGTTTAGAGTTACTATCTAGTGTCCTTTTCAAATCAGCTTGAACGTTTTGGTTTGGTTTGGTTTGGTTTTGGGGTTTTTGTAGAGCAGATCTACTGTTAATGAGCTCTCTCAGATTTTATCTGGTAACATCTTAATTTCTCCCTCATTCTTCAAGAATAATTTGCCAGATATAGAATTCTTAGTTGACAGTTTTTCTTCCAAGACTTAAAGTGTGTTATGTCTCTGACTGGTGGCCTCCATGGTTTCTGGTGAGAAATTGGCTGTTAATCTATCTGAGGGTCCCTTGTAGGTAACAAACAACTTCTCACTTGCTGCTTTCAAAATTCTGTCTTTGGGTTTTGACAATTTGGTGTGGATCTTTTTGAGTTTATCCTACTTGGAGTCTGTTGAGTGTCAGGGATATATAGATTTGTTCTTTTATCAAATTTGGGAAGTTTCTGGATATTATTTCTTGAAATTTTCTCTCTCCCCTTTCCTTCTGCAATTCCCATTATGTGTATGTAAGTAAACCTGATGGTGTCACACAGGTTTTTCAAGCTAATCTTTTCTTTCTGTTCCTCAAAATGGGTAACCTCAGTTGAAATATTTCCAAGTGTACAGATTTAATTTTACCTGTTTAAATATGCTGTTGAACCCCTTTAATGAATTTTTCCCTTCAGTTATTGTACTTTGCAGCTCCAAGATTCCTATATGGTTCCCTTCTATAATTTCTCTTTATTGATAATCTCTATTGGTTCAAACATTGTTGACATGTTTGTTGACCTAGTTCCTTTCGTTCCATGTCCATGGTTTTCTTTAGCTCTTTATGCATATTTAAGATAGTTGATTTAAAGTCTTTGTGCTGGGGCTTCCTCATGGATAGTTGGTAGGCAGGCAGTTTAAAATGCCACAGTACTCTCCTGCCACAAACTAAGGAGCTTCTTTCTTCACCAAATCTTCCAGTTTTGACTAGATTCCAAAGTTTTACAAAAGTTAATTCTGACAGTTTCTGGCAGCCCATTAGTTGCTTTTGAGCAGGTACGATCATGGATTTCCCTTACTCTGTCATTTTTCATATCACAAAGTTTTTTTGTTAATTGTATGATTCCATTTATATGAAATATCCACAACAGTTAAAACCACAGAGACACAAGAGGGTTAGTGGTTGTCAGTATCTGGGAAGAGGAGCAAATAGGGAGTGATTGCTTAATGATAAAAATGCTGGAACTAGATAGAGGTGATGGTTGCACAACACTGTGAATGTACTAAATGCCACTGAATTGTACATATTAAAACGGCTAACTGGGCTTCCCTGGTGGTGCAGTGGTTGAGAGTCCACCTGCTGATGCAGGGGACATGGGTTCGTGCCCCCGTCCAGGAAGATCCCACATGCCGTGGAGCGGCTGGGCCCGTGAGCCATGGCCGCTGAGCCTGCACGTCCGGAGCCTCTGCTCCGCAACGGGAGAGGCCACAACAGTGAGAGGCCTGCATAATGCAAACAAAAACAAAAACAAAACAAAACAAAAAAAAACGGCTAACTTTATGTTATGTGAATTTCACATCAACAAAAAATTTTAAAGTCACTTTTGAGGAGATGTGTTTCCAAGGGCACTTTCCACATCCTAGTAGATGGCCCAGACTAATACTTTCAACAAATTGGAAAGAGATTATTCACAGGGCTCTCATGATCTTACATACACTGAATATCATCAGAATCTTCCTCATGTTCCTTACACTTCCTGGTGTCAACACTCTGATGTGGAGTCAGGCTCCATATGGGCTTAGCACATTGAAGCTTCCTACATGTCACTTGTATCTATGGCCTTTCTCCCTCTATCAGTCTTCTTGACACTGAACAAATCCAGAGTTTCACATTCACTGTATTTAAGGGTTCTCTCCACCCCTGTGAATTTTTACTTGTGTACTCTCTGATGCTTGTGAATTTTGACTAAAGGTTTTTCCACACTCATAACATTTGTGGGGTGCTATGGACTAAACTGTGTCCTCTCAAAATTCATGTTGACCCCTTATTCTCAATGTGTCTATATGTGGAGATATGGCATGCAAGGGATAAGTTTAAATGAGGTCAGAAAGGTAGGGCCCTGATAGGGTTGGTACTTTATAAGACGAGACCAGAGCTTACTCTCTTTCTGATGCTGCTGTGTGAGCACACAGCAAGAAGGCAGCAGTATGAAAGCCAGGAAGAGAGCCCTCACCAGGAACCAAATCAGCCAGTACCCTAATTTTAACTTCCCAGCTTTGAAAACTGTGAGAAATAAATTTCTGTTGTTTAAGTCACCAGTCGATGGTATTTTGTTATGGCAGCCCTAGCAGACTAATACAGATTTTGGTACTGACAGTGGGGTGCTGCCGTAACAAATTCCTAAAACTGTGGACATGGCTTTGAAACTGTATGATGGGTAGAGATTGGAAGAATTTTGTGGTGCATGCTAGAAAAATCTGAGATTGACGTGAAGGGACTGTTGGTAGAAATACAAACATTAAAGGTGATTTTTATGAGGGCTCAGAAAGAGAAGAGCTGAAAAGAAAAGTTCCACCTTCTTAGAGAATACATAAATAATCATGAAAAAAATGACGGCAGAAATATAGATGTTAAAGGACATTTGGTGATGTCTCAGATGGAAATGAGGAACAGGTTACTGGAAACTGGAGGAAAGGTGATCCTTGCTATAAAGTGGCAAAGAACTCGAGTGAACTGTGTTCTAGTGTTCTATGGAAGGTTGAACTTGTGAGTGATGAGACTGGATATTTAACCGAGATTTCAAAGCAGTGTTAAGGAGTGGCTTGGTTCCTCCTGACTACTTATGGTAAAATGTAAAAGAAGAGAGATGAAGTGAAGAAGGAATTGTTAAGTAAAAATGAACCCATACTGAAGACTGGAAAATTCTTAACTTATCTACATTGTAAAAAAAGAGAGAGAAAACTTGTTCTGAGGAGAACACTGAGGGCATGTCTGAACAATTTGATAAGGTAATTAGTATGGGTGTGAACCATGAATTTAATCAGCCATCTCAGCAGAAGCCAGGAAGAGATGGACATATACCCACAAAAACACTGCAGCTGGCACTAAAGTAGGCACAGAAAATGGGATGAAACAGGAAGAGTGTGAATATGCATTATCCTTCAAGGAAAGAGAGGCTATTCGTAAGTTGTCAGGGCTGCTAATCCCACCACAGGCCCAGAGGGCAAGGCTGCCACTCCTTGCTTACAGCAGGGCCCTCTCAGAAAGCCACAGAGGCAGGGTCACCCCTCTGGGCCAAAGGGGTACTGCCAATCCAGTGGGCCTGGAGAGTAGAACATCAAACCAGAGGGTTATTCTCCAGCCTTAGGATCTAATACAATTTACCTTGCTAGGTTTGGACTTATTTAGAATCCTTCACCCTATCTTCCTTCTGATTTCTCCCTTTTAGAATGGGAATGTGTATCCTACTCCTGTCCATCATTTTATTTTGCAAGTACATAACTTGCCTGGTTTCACAGGTTCACAACTGGAGAGGAATTTTACCTTAGGGAAATGGTACCTTTACTCATGTCTCACCTGTATCTGATTTAGATATTTAGATGAGACTTTGGGCTTTAAAGTTGATACTGGTATGAGTTAAGATCTAGGGGGCTGTTAAGATGAAATACTGTATGTTCATGTCAGAAGGACATGAATTTTGAAGGGCCAGGTGTGGAATGCCATGGAGTGAATGATGTCCCACAAAATTATGTTGAAGCCTTAACCCCAATTTGATTGTATTCAGAGATGGGGCCTCTAAGGAAGTATTGAGGCTAAGTGAGGTCATAAGGGTGGGGCCCTGATCCAATAGGAATGGTGCCTCATAAGAGGAAGAGATACCAGAACTCTGTCTCTGCCATATGAACACACAGCAAGAAGCCAGCCATCTACAAGCCAGGAATAATCCTCATCAGGAACTGAATTGGCTGCACCTGGATCTTACATTTTCCAGCCCCCAGAACTGTGATAAAATAAAATTTCTGTTGTTTAGGTCACCTAGTGTGTGATACTCTTTTATGGCAGCCCTAGCAGTGTAATACAGAGAGTTTCTCTCCAGTATAAACTTCCTGATGCTGAATAAGATTTGCAATTTGACAAAAGGCTTTCCCACACTTATCACATCCATAGAGTTTCTCACCAGTGGGGATTCTGTGGTGGTAATGATGGTAGAAGCTCTGGCTGAAGCACTCCCTATAGTACTGCATTTGTATGGTTTTTTTCCCATGCTGTAACTTCTTTGGTGCTGGCCAAGTTGTGAGTTCAAACAGAAGCCCCTCCCACATTTATCACATCTGTAGGGCTTCTCTCTGAAGTTGATTCTTTGGTGTTGGGTTAGATATAAGCTATAGATAAAGGATTTCCCACACACCTTACACTCATAGGGCTTCTCCCTATGAGTTTGTAAGTTTGCCTATGTGGAACAAGGTATGAGTTCTAACTAAAGGCTATCTATCTCACACTTAACAGATTTTTAAGTTTCTCTCCCAAATGGATGCTCTGGTGCTGAAAGAGATTTGAGATGGATTTAAATCCTTTCTTTTCCTACACTGTTACATCCATAGGGTTTCTCTCCAGTGTGAAATCTCTAATGCTGAAGATTAGAATTTTGACTGAAGCTTTTCAAATATTCAGTATACTTGTAATGTTTCTCTCCAGTATGAATCCTCTGATAGTAAGTTTTGAGCTTTCAATGAAGCATTTACTTCCATTATCACACACATAGGGTTTCTCAACAAAATGAATTTTCTGATGTTGCCCGAGTTCATAATTGAATCTGAAGCCTCTGCCATAAATGACACAATTGTGGGTTCTTCTTCCTGAAGTATCACTCTCCATGTAGGAAAGTCTGAGTTTAGACTGACGTTGCTCCTACACTCATCAAATCCCTTGGTTCTTGTTCCTGCAGAATTTGGGGAGGCATGGTCACTTGCCAGAAATACAAGAGAATTCCTCAGGGAGGGTCTTGAAGGAATCTAACCTGAGCCAATGTTACAAGCTTTCCCCAAACCAGGCTCCCAAGGACCATGCCTCAAGACCATCCCCAGTACCAAGAAGGAACCATTATCTGAGATTTCTTCTCTCACAAAATAAGATGATTTATCTCCATCTTTATTGCAGAATTGCCTGTTTTGATTTAGGTTGTATACATGAATTTTCTCCTATTCAACATTAGTCCACTGAAGGCAGAGCCTATGATGTTTCTGTCCTGAAGTTCTTTCTGATTAGGCAAAGGAGATCTTGCTTTTGGGCGCAATGTGCCTGATACCAAAGTAATTCAGATAAAGTCCAGAGTGGCTCATCAGCCAATTGGCGAGCTAGCACTGTGGCCACATGTAGCTGCCTCTATCCCAGTCTAAGAAAGCAAGCAGGTGATGGCTCTGGGGTGTTCATTCCAGTCACTTCCCAACTGCTAATCCTTGTAACCTCATCAGCAAATCACAGACCATGAGCTTCCCCAACAAGGAACAGAAAGTCAAGTGAGAGAGAGAATATGGGGGCCCAATCAGCAATACTCTGTCTTCCTCTCAGTCCCTCTGGGGACACTGCATGGGTCTCCAAGTTGGATGTCAGAGGTGGGGCTAGCACAGAGACCCTAGCCCCAGAAGTGGTGGAGGGCACTGCTAGAGGGCTGGCAAGGGAGAACTACCCAGGTTAGCCTCCCACAAGCTTTGATATGTTGTATTTCCATCATCACTCTGTTCTAATTTCTCTTACAATTTCTTCTTTGATGTAAGGATTAGTAAACAGTGTGTTGTTTAATTTCCAATATTTTAAATTTATATTATTGTTGACTTCTAATACAATTCTCTTGAGTCATAGAATATACTTTGTATTCTTTAAATCTTTTTAAATTTATTAAGACTTCCTTTATAGACCCCTCATGTAGTCTGTCTTGGTGAGCACACCAAATGTACTTGAAAAGAATGTGTATTCTACAGTTGTAGGGTGCAGTGTTCTATAATTATCAACCAGGATAACACAGTTGCTAGTTTTCTTCAGATCATCTATGTCTTTACTAATTTTTTACCTAGTTGTTCTATCAATTACTCAAAAGGGGGCCTTTTTCTCCCTTTAATTCTGACAATTATTTTGAAGCTTTGTTATTTTGAACAGTTATATACACACATAACTCTTATGTCCTCCTGATGAAGTGACTCCTTTATCATTCCGAAATGGTCTTCTTTCCCTCTGTCTTGAAGTTGATTTTATCTGATAGCTGATAGTGAGTGCTATGTTTTCCTTTCCTCACTGGGCATAGTTAATGTAGACACTTTAAAGTCCTTGTCTGATAATTTCATCCACAGGGTGAATTATGGTATGTAAACTATATATCAGAAAAAATTAAAATTTAAAAGATGAGTAAGATTCAGAATAGTTGAGGAAAAAGCAGAGGGCTAAGAATCAAGATGAGGCATGTAGGGAGGAAGGGAACACAGATGCCATGAGCAGGAGAGGGAGAAAGCCTATGATATGGGTAGGGTAAAACATCTGGCAGGAGGGAAAGGTAAGCTAGTGGTAGAACAGAGAGCAGAGGTGTTAGAGCATCTTGTGGATGGTTTTGAAAGCAGACAAAAGAACACAGATACTCTACTATAGAGTTGTAGCTCATATGATTTAAAACACTCATGTCTCTTCACTTGGCCATATTTTGTGGTAAGTCCAAAATTCATTTCATGAACAAAATTTCCTACAGAAATAGGTTCTCAAACATTGAGAACAGGTTAAATTTCCAATGACTGAGAAACAGTGGGATGGAATAGTGAAAATCTGTGAATAATTTTAACCTGTAGAGTCATTGATTTCAATATGAATGTTTGTGGTTTCTTCACTTTAAAGGTATGACAGTGGGGTAGTCACTAGTTTTAATACACTACAATTTTATCATTAAAATCAGATGCACACAGACCAAAAATATTAAATTCAAGTGATAGGAATAATTGAAATGTCTATCAATAGATAAATGAATAAACAAAATGTCTCATAGCCATACAATGGAATACTATTCAACCTTAAAGCAGAATGAAATATTACTGATTTGGGCTACAATGTGGATGAATCTTGAAAATATTACGCTAAGTGAAAGAAAACAGACACAAAAGACCACATATTATATGAGTCCAATTATTTGAAACATCCAGAACAACCAAATCTATAAAAATAGATTAGTGGTTGTAAAGAGCTGGGGGAGGGGAGAATGGGGAGTGACTCCTAATGCGTGCAGGGTTTCTTTGGGGTGGTGGGTCTGAAAACATTATGGAATTAGATAGTGGTGAATGTTGTACAACTTTGTGAATATATTAAAATCTACTGAATTGTACTCTTTAAAAGGGCAAATTTTATTGGAAATGAATTATATGTCAATGAAAACTTTTCAAAATATTTAATTCCAGTGATTGGTAAACCCCTTAAAAGCTGGAAGTCTTATAAGAATGGAGGCTGTGCTACAGGTAACACTGTAAACCATCAAAGGCTCCTGCACACAGCAGACATTCAAAAAAATTTTTTGAGATCAAATAAAAGAGTGCTAATTTCCTACTAGTTAATAGCCTCTAGGTACAACCCCCTTCTATGTCACAACTCTAATGCATATTCCAATTTCTCCTCTCAGGTAAAAGCCCTTAGGAAAAAATGCCTAAATGTCATGATGTATATATAGGTCAGAAAATTCTATATAATTCAGAACTGACACATAACAAAGTACCTGAAAATGCAATTTAAAGAACCCTAAAATATATAATTTCTATGCCTCAAATAACAAACATAAAAACAAACAAACCCCTTTGTTCTTTTGTACTTTCAAAGTAAGTTAAGATAGGGTCCATTTATGAAACAGCTATGTTATAAGTGTCTTACATTTGCAGGTACGGAAACTTCATCTTAAAAAACAAACCTACTCAGATGCTCATGCCCTGGAATCAATTTTTCATGAATGAATAAAAGAAAAAATGTATACTGAGAAATGTTGGTCATAGATAGGATAAGGTTCAGGGTGTGCTAAGGATCCCACAGGAAGTGGCAGAATAGGGACAGGAAAAGTAATGTTCCATTTTGGCCAAGAATGCTTCTCTATTAACATCAGAAATGGTAAAGTGAAACATACAAAAGAAAAGCCCCCCACCCCCACCCCGGGAACATTCTGAATTGCATGCACTACATAAAACATTTTCTCTCAAAGGTATAAAAGATTTGACAACTGAGGGACATACAACCCTCAACGATATCTGATAACATCAAAACCAATCATTTTTAACTGATACAGTAACAGACAAATATCCACTATATGAGCTCAGTATTAAGATCAAGTTCAGATCTTACAAAAAAATTCTACACTTGTCATATTTTTAGGACAGGCAAAGCAAAACTTAATTAGCCCAACTGACACTATTTTTGGTAATTGATACAATCATCATAAGCATCCCACCTGGCATCTGTTTAGGTGGTCAGTAAATGTTAACTCCATTTGATTACGTCATGTTCACAATATGCCTAGTCTCAGGGATTAGAAAATCTTCCCTTCAGGACATACATTCATTCGATTACCATTTATGGCAAATTCCTTCTCAGAATCCTTCAAAACCGAACTTGTTCCAGGCTCAAGTCCACACTCCTCAGCCTGGCTTTCAGGATTCTGGCTGAACTACTTCCATCCAGGCTCAGAGGGGGTGAAAGCAAAGCCTTCAGGGGCAAGGCAAGTAATGAATGAATCAGGCACCTCAGCCATGGGGTTAAGGGGCACAAGGGGGTGTGACTACACCATGGAGACGCCATTTGGCTCCAGCTACTTGTCATACACACCAGGAGTGTGGACTCAGGACTTAGGTGTAATCTTCCAGTTTTTAAGTGTGGAAAATATAAAGCATGGGGTCAGCAAACTAAATCTACCCACGAATCACCAGCAGACAGCAGATCAGCATCCTCACCTCTAAACAGAGAAAAATGATGTGACGAAAGGCCACTGACTGCTCCAAGCTTCCCATATGATGAGGGACAGTCTGCAGGTCACCTGCTCTCTGAGACGTGCTAGGCTTCCAGCCACATTCCCACAAGAATGCATTCCCTCAGCTCTTCAACTTGCCAAATCTGTCAGGGGCAGCTCAGGCAGCTTCTTCCTTGAAAGCCTTCCTTCACTTTTTTAGGCCTTGGGAGTCACTGGGCACATAAGCATGATTGTGTTTTAACTGTGTTGATAACACTTTACTACTTGATGAATGCATAGGTCATGAATGGAGCAGAGGAGTCTGAGAAAAGGCTCCAGGTAAGATGAACCACACCTCCAAGATCAGGGCTAGGTACCAACAAGGCAGCTCCAAGACAAGAAAAGGCAATGGGTCCATCCTGCAAGAGCTAGGAAGAAATTTCAGGACTTACCTCATCCCTGGTTGTCAGGAGCCCTGGGGCCATATTCTTGGTCTGCTGAGTGCTCTTCCTAGACAAGAGTCAAGTTGCAGAGGCAGAGCTGGGGAAAGAGAAGAGAAGTGAGGGGGTGCTTGGGAGAAGTACCCTTCTATCCAGCCTCCAAGTTCAGCATAGGCAAGAAGGAGGTAAGGAAGGCAGGTTGCAGAGGGCATCAGAGCCATCCATTCTTAACCAGTGTCCTGTAAGTAAGGCTCCCAGAGCTGGGCCAGCAGCAGGTTTAGTCCCAATCTCCAGCTGGGAAATGAAGTCCACAGCCCCAGCAGCTGGATGAGACTCTATTAAGTCACTGTGTGGACTCTATTAAGAGGAAAGGGCCTCATAGTGCCCACAGATAAGCATTCACATTGAGAAATAAAGTGACCTATCATAGTGAAAATAGAAGCTCCCCATCCACATCAGCCCTGAGGCCAAAGGACAAGGCCTAGGAAATTCAAAACAGAAAGACCACTACAGCTCAGGACAGAATGTAGATTTGGGGGACAGGGAGACTTGAAGCACGGAAGAAGCCATAACCTGGCTGCACCTTCCCCTTCACATATATACCTAAGATTTGAAATGTGACTTGAAATTTAAGAATGGGCAGTCATAAAATACCTTAGGTCTTCAACAAGTCAATTTCATGACAAATTTTTTTTTTTTTTTTTTTGCGGTATGCGGGCCTCTCACTGTTGTGGCCTCTCCCGTTGCGGAGCACAGGCTCCGGACACGCAGGCTCAGTGGCCATGGCCCACGGGCCCAGCCGCTCCGCGGCATGTGGGATCTTCCCAGACCGGGGCACGAAGCCGTGTCCCCTGCATCGGCAGGCGGACTCTCAACCACTGCACCACCAGGGAAGCCCCCATGACAAAATTTTTAAGAGGAGAGATTGTCCTTAATGCAAATCCACTTAAGAGATAAACCATTCTTCAGATGTCATCTATTAGCCTTGACTGACTAGTCTGCACAAATGAACTGAAGAACATTCTGGGGACTATGAAGGCCAATTCAAATGAACTGGGTATTAGATGATGTTAGATAATTATTGTGAATATTGTTAGGTAGGATCATGATATTCTGGATATAGAGAAAAACAAGTCACAATTAGAAATGATGCTGAAGTACTGAGGGCGAACTGACATAATTTGCAATTTTTAAAAAATATGAAGGTTTCAACAAGTTAATAGCATAAAAAGAGGGAGGTCTTATGGAATAAAAGGAAGACTTAAGTGACACAGCAATCAAATACAATGTGTGGACCTTGTTATATGAACACTGATAAGATATTAGATGACATTAAAGAATCAGTATTAATTTTGTTAGGATTAGGCTAAAAATGGGCTGTGCTGATACTCTCTGCAAATAATTGTGGCTATATAATAAAAAGTGCAAAATCTACAACTAACATCGTATTTAATGCTGAGAAACTAGATGCTATCCACTAAGATCAAAAACAAGGCAAGAATGTCACCTTTCACCACTCCTATTCAACACCATGCTGGAATTCCAAGCTAATGTAAGACGATAAGAAAGGGAAATAAAAGGTATACTGATTGGGAAGGAAGAAATAAAACTGTCTTTGTCCGCAGATGACCTGATTGTCTATGCAGAAAATCCCAAAGAATCAACAAGAAATTTCGAGAGCAAGTGATATATCAAAGCTGCAGGATACAAGGTAAAAATCAGCTGCTTTCCTATACCAGCCATGAACAGATGGATTTTGAAATCAACAACATTAGCAACCAGAAAAATGAAATACTTAGGTATAAATCTTTTTTAAATTTTTCATATAAGATCTATATGAGGAAAACTACAAAACTCTGCTGGAAAAAAATCAAAGATCTAATAAAATGGATAGTCCATATTATGGATAGGGAGACCTGATATTGTTAAGATGTCAGTTCTTCCCAACTTGATCTATACATTCAATCCATTAAAATCCCAGCAAGTTACTTTGAAGATATCAACAAGCTGGTTCTAAAGTTTATACAGAAAGGCAAGGGCCCAGAAGAGCCAACACAATACTGAAGAACAACAAAGTCAGAAGACTGACGTGACCAGATTTTGCAACTTACTATAAAGCTACAGGAATTAAGAAAGTGTGGTATTGGCAAAAAATAAATTTAAAAAATAGACAAATGGATCAATGGAACAGAATAGAGAGCATAGAAATAGACTCACATAAATAAAGTCAACTGAGCAAGGAAAATTTAATGGAGAAAGGACTATCTTTTCAATAAATGGCAGTACTGGAACAATTGAACATCCACATACACAGACCTTATACCTTCCACAAAAATTAACTCAAAATGGATAGTAGGGACTTCCCTCGTGGAGCAGTGGTTAAGAATCCTCCTGCCAATGCAGGAGACACAGGTTTGAGCCCTGGTCTAGGAAGATCCCACATGCTGCGGAGCAACTAAGCCCGTGCACCACAACTACTGAGTCTGCGCTCCAGAGCCCGCAAGCCACAACTACTGAGCCTGCGTGCCACAACTACTGAAGCCTGTGTGCCTAGAGCCTGTGCTCCAGAACAAGAGAAGCCACTACCATAAGAAGCCTGCATACTGCAACGAAGACCCAACACAGCCATTAATTAATTAATTAATTGATTGATTTTTTTAAAAATGGATAGCAGAGCTAAAGGTAAAATATGAAACTATAAAACTCCTAGAAAATAACATGGGAGAAAATTTAGGTGACCAGGGACTTGGCAGTGTCTCTTCAGATATAACACCAAAAATACAACCAATGAAAGAAAAATATTGATAAGGTGGATTCTGTTAGGATTAAAAGACTTCTGTTCCGCAAAAGATACTGGCAAGAAAATAAAAAGTCAAGTCATAGACTGGAAAAAATACATGAAGGAAAAAAATGACAGAGTGGAAAAGAAAACAATCATAATCACAGTTAAAAAAAACTTGATACACCTCTCAGTAAATGAAAAAGCAAACTAACAGTAAAGAAGAAAAACAGAAGGTTTAAAAAATACTATCAGGCAGTATTGATCAAATTGACATTTATAGAATGCTAAACCCTGCAAGTGTAAAAGGGGCACAAAGAATATTAACCAAGGAAAATGAAATTCCAAGGCATATAAAACAAGTCACCAATTTCAAAGGACTGAAACTTAAAAAGAGTATGTTCTTTGCCCAAGATGGAATTAAAGTAGGAATCAGTAAAGCAACGCTGGTCTAAAGGAGATACGGATGAAAGAAAAAATTCCATGGGACATTTAGAAATACTTTTAACTGCATGATTCTAATAAACACAACATATCGAAACATATGACAACTAACCAAATTTGTGATATAGATCTATTACAGGTGTATTGTGTCCCCTATGAAATTCATATGTGAATTCATAACCTCCAGTGCCTTAGAATGTGATTGTATTTTTAGATAGGTCTTCAAAGAGGTAATTAGGTTAAAATGGCATTATTAGGGTGGGCCCTAATCCAATATAACTGGTGTCCTTATAAGAGGAAATTTGAACACAGACAGGTCCAGAGGGAAGCCCATGTAAACAGGGAGAAGACAGCCAGCTACAAGCCAAAGAAGGGCCTCAGAAGAAACCAACACTGCCAACACCTTGATCTTTAACTTCTAGCCTCCAGAATTGAGAGAAAATCAATCTCTGTCGTTTAAGCCACCCAGTCTGTGGTGCATTATTATGGCAATTCTAGCAATAAACACAGCAGCTAAGGCAGTTCTTAAAGGGAAACTTATAGCTTTAAATGAATACACCAGAAAAGTTTTAATTTAAAGAAACAACTCCAGCTCCCACCTTAAGACGCTAGGAAATGAAAAGGAAAAAAAAATAGAAAATAATAAAGAGGAAAAAATATCAATGAAATATAAATGAAACTCCAAAGAAAATTAAAAAGCCAAAGGTTGATTATTTGCAAATATTAAAATTGCTAAACCCCAGGCCTGAAACTATAAAACTCCTAGAAGGAAACATAAGGGAGAAGCTTCATGACATTGGAATAGGCAATAATTTCTTGGATATAACACGAAAAGCACAAGCAACAAAAGCAAAAATAAACAAATGAGACTACATTAAACTCAAAAACTTCTGTGCAGCAAGGGGAACAAACAACAAAGTGAAAAGGCAATTTATGGAATGAGAGAAAATCGATGCAAACCATGTATCAGATAAAGGGTTAATATCCCGAATATATAAAGAACTCCAGCTCACTAACAAAAAACATATATCCAGATTAAAAAGTGGACTAAGGACTTAAATAAACAGCATGTGGCCAACAGCATATGAAAAGACACTAAGCATTACAAATTATCAGGGAAATACAAATCAATACCACAATGAGATAGCACCTCTACCCATTAAAATGGCCATTATTTAAAAAAACAACACACACACACAGACAAAATAACAAGTTTTGGCAAGGATGTGGAGAAACTGAAACCCTAGTGCACTGTATAGACACTGTGGAAAACACTATGAAGGTTCTTTGACTTGAATGGAATTGAATAAGAAATCAGTAACAATAAATTATCTAAAAAAATCCCAAATAGCTGGAAATTAATTAGAGATTGGGCAGAAAAAAACTGGACTATCAAACATAGAAAACTCTCTTGATGATTTCCATTCTAAAGGAGAACACAGAGATGAAGTAATAACTGAAGGAGGAAATGATAAGCCTTCTCTGCTCAAAACCCTGCAGTGGGTCCCAATGACCACACAAAAAGGTCCACACCTATTATCTTGGCACCCACGGTCTACCCCAATAATAGCCTAACCCTCTTTTCTACTTGAGTTTCCATCAGTCCTCCTACAAACCTTTCCAGGCAGAAAGGACAAACCCTCATATCCTCACAGTTGGGTGCCAATCAGTGACCCATGAGGAGCAGACAAGGTGCCCGTCCCTCAAAGCACCATCTCAAAACCAGTGGGACAAACAGGATATACCATGCAAGCCCTGGAGTCCTCACGTATAAGGTGCTCTGGGGCTAAAGGGAACAATAGGAGTAATTCTGCCAGAGAACATTCAGAAATCTTTGCACTGGAGAAACATCTGAGCTACTTAGATAACAAGAGTGAATTTGTGAAGCATAAAGGCATGAAGGAAGAGATTGGTTCAAGATGGCAGAGTAGAAGGACATGCTCTTGCTCCCTCTTGTGAGAGCACTGGAATCACAACTAACTGCTGAACAATCATTGACAGGAAGACACTGGGACTCACCAAAAAAGATACCCCACATCCAAAGACAAGGAGAAGCCACAATGAGACGGTAGGAGAGGCACAATCACAAAAAAATCAAATCCCATAACTGCTGGGTGGGTAACTCACAAACTGGAGAACACTTATGCCACAGAAGTCCACCCACTGGAGTGAAGGTTCTGAGCCCCAAGTCAGGTTTCCCAAGCTGGGGGTCCAGCAATGGGAGGAGGAATTCCTAGAGAATCAGACTTTGAAGGCTAGCGGGATTTGATTGCAGGACTTCGACAAGGCTGGGGGAAACAGAAACTCCACTCTTACAGGGCACACACAAAGCAGTGTGCTCATTGGGACCCAGGGGAAGGAGCAGTGACCCCATAGGAGAATGAACCAGACCTACCTGCTAGTGTTAGAGGGCCTCCTGCAGAGGCAGGCAGTGGCTGTGTCTCACCATGAGGACAAGGACACTGGCAGCAGAAGTTCTCGGAAGTACTGCTTGGCATGAGCCCTCCCAGAGTCCGCCATTAGCCCCACCAAAGAGCCCAGGTAGGCTCCAGTGTTGGGTTGACTCAGGCCAAACAACCAACAGGGAGGGAACCCAGACCCACCCATCAGCAGACAAGTGGATTAAAGTTTTACTGAGCTCTACCCACCAGAGCAACAGCCAGCTCTACCCACCACCAGTCCCTCCCATCAGGAAACCTTCACAAGCCTCTTAGATAGCCTCATCCACCAGAGGGCAGACAGCAGAAGCAAGAAGAACTACAATCCTGCAGCCTGTGGAACAAAAACCATATTCACAGAAAGACAGACAAGATGAAAAGGCAGAGGGCTATGTACCAGATGAAGGAACAAGATAAAACCCCAGAAAAACAACTGAATGAAGTGGAGATAGGCAACCATCCAGAAAAAGAATTCAGAATAATGAGAGTGAAGATTTAATTAATATTTATAGGACATTCCATCCAAAAACTGCAGATTACACTTTCTTCTCAAGTGCACACGAAACATTCTCCAGGACAGATCACATCTTGGGTCACAAATCACACCTCAGTAAATTTAAGAAAACTGAAATCATATCAAGTATCTTTTCTGACCACAACACTATGAGATTAGAAATCAATTACAGGGAAAAAAACGTAAAAAACACAAATACATGGAGGCTAAACAATACGTTACAAAATAACCAAGAGATCACTGAAGAAATCAAAGAGGAAATCAAAAAATACCTATAGACAAATGACAATGAAAACACGACGATCCAAAACCTATGGGATGTAGCAAAAGCAGTTCTAAGAGGTAAGTTTTTAGTGATACAAGCCTACCTCAAGAAACAAGAAAAATCTCAACAAACGTTCTAAACTTACACCTAAAGGAACTAGAGAAAGAACAAACAAAACCCAAAGTTAGTAGAAGGAAAGAAATCATAAAGGTCAGAGCAGAAATAAATAGAAACAAAGAAAACAATAGCAAAGATCAATAAAACTAAAAGCTGGTTCTTTGAGAAGAGAAACAAAATTGATAAACCATTGGCCAGACTCTTCAAGAAAAAGAGGGAGAGGACTCAAATCAATAAAATTAGAAAAGAAAAAGGAGAAGTTACAACAGATACCACAGAAATACAAAGCATCCTAAGAGACTACTACAAGCAACTCTCTGCCAGTGAAATAGACAACCCGGAAGAAATGGACAAATTCTTAAAAAAGCACAACCTTCCAAGACTGAACCAGGAAGAATTAGAAAATATGAACAGACCAATCACAAGTAATGAAATTGAAACTGTCATTAAAAATCTTCCAACAAACAAAATGCAGGACCAGATGGCTTCACAGGTGAATTCTATCAAACATTTAGAGAAGAGCTAACACCCATCCTTCTCAAACTCTTCCAAAAAAATTGCAGAGGAAGGAACATTCCCAAACTCATCCTATGAGGCCACCATCACCCTGACACCAAAAAGAGACAAAGACACTACAAAAAAAGAAAATTACAGACCAATATCACTGATGAATATAGATGCAAAAATCCTCAACAAAATACTAGCAAACAGAATCCAACAACACATTAAAAGGATCATACACCATGATCAAGTGGGATTTATCCCAGGGATGCAAGGATTCTTCAATATATGCAAATCAATCAATGTGATACACCATATTAACAAATTGAAGAAGAAAAACCGTATGATTATCTCAATAGATTCAGAAAAAGCTTATGACAAAATTCAACACCCATTTATGATAAAAACTCTCCAGAAAGTGGGCATAGAGGGAACCTACCTCAACATAATAAAGCCCATATATGACAAACCCACAGCAAACACCATTCTCAATGGTGAAAAACTGAAAGCATTTCTTCTAATATCAGGAACAAGACAAGGATGTCAACTGTCACCACTATTATTCAACATAGTTTTGGAAGTCCTAGCCACGGCAATCAGAGAAGAAAAGGAAATAAAAGGAATACAAATTGGAAAAGAAGGAGTAAAACTGTCACTGTTTGCAGATGACATGATACTATACATAGAGAATCCTCAAGATGCTACCAGAAAACTACTAGAGCTAATCAATGAATTTGGTAAAGTTGCAGGATACAAAATTAATGCACAGAAATCTCTTGCATTCCTATACACTAATGATGAAAAATCTTAAAGAGAAATTAAGGAAACACTCTCATTTGCCACTGCAACAAAAAGAATAAAATACCTAGGAATAAACCTACCTAGGGAGACAAAAGACCTGTATGCAGAAAACTATAAGACACTGATGAAAGAAAATAAAGACGATACAAACACATGGAGAGATATACCATGTTCTTGGATTGGAAGAATCAATATTGTGAAAATGACTCTACTACCCAAAGCAATCTACAGAATCAATGCAATCCCTATCAAATTACCAATGGCATTTTTTACAGAACTGGAACAAAAAATATTAAAATTTGTATGGAGACACAAAAGACCCCGAATAGCCAAAGCAGTCTTGAGGGAAAAAAAACAGAACTGGAGGAATCAGACTCCCTGACTTCAGACTATACTACAAAGCTACAGTCATCAAGACAATATGGTACTGGCACAAAAACAGAAATACAGATCAATGGAACAGGATAGAAAGCCCAGAGATAAACTCATGCACCTATGGCCAACTGATCTATGAAAAAGGAGGCAAGGATATACAATGGAGAAAAGACAGTCTCTTCAATAAGTGGTGCTGGGAAAACTGGACAGCTACATGTAAAAGAATGAAATTAGGACACTCCCTAACACCATACACAAAAATAAACTCAAAATGGATTAAAGACCTAAATGTAAGACCGGACACTATAAAACTCTTAGAGGAAAACATAGGAAGAACACTCTTTGACATAAATCACAGCAAGATATTTTTTGACCCACCTCCTAGAGTAATGGAAATAAAAACAAAAATAAGCAAATGGGACCTAATGCAACTTAAAAGCTTTTTCAAAGCAAAAGAAACTACAAACAAGATGAAAAGACAACCCTCAGAATGGGAAAAAGTATTTGCAAATGAATCAACGGACAAAGGATTAATCTCCAAAACATATAAACAGCTCATGCAGCTCAATATTAAAAAAACAAATAACCCAATCCAAAAATGGGCAGAAGACCTAAATAGACATTTCTCCAAGGAAGACATACAGATGGCCAAGAAGCACATGAAAAGCTGCTCAACATCACTTATTAGAGAAATGCAAATCAAAACTATAGTGAGGTATCACCTCACACCAGTTAGAATGGGCATCATCAGAAAATCTACAAATAGCAAATGCTGGAGAGGGTGTGGAGAAAAGGGAGCCCTCCTGCACTGTTGGCGGGAATGTAAACTGATACAGCCACTATGGAGAACAGTATGGAGGTTCCTTAAAAAACTAAAAATAGAATTACCATATGACCCAGCAATCTCACTACTGGGCATATACCCAGAGAAAACCATAATTCAAAAAGACACACGCACCACAATGTTCATTGCAGCACTATTTACGATAGCCAGGTCATGGAAGCAACCTAAATGCCCATCGACAGACGAATGGATAAAGAATATGCAGTACATATATACAATGGAATATTACTCAGCCATAAAAAGGAATGAAATTGGGTCATTTGTAGAGACGTGGATGGATCTAGAGACTGTCATACAGAGTGAAGTAAGTCAGAAAGAGAAAAACAAATATCGTATAGTAACACATATATGTGGAACCTAGAAAAATGGTACAGATGAACCAGTTAGCAGGGCAGAAATTGAGACACAGATGTAGAGAACAAACGTATGGACACCAAGGGGGGAAAGTGGTGGGGGTGGTGGTGGTAGTGGTATGAATTGGGAGATTGGGATTGACATATATACACTAATATGTTTAAAATTGATAACTACTAAGAACCTGTTATATAAAAAAATAAATAAAATAAAATTCAAAAATAAAGGCATGAAGGAATACAACTGCATGGAATAGAATATATTCCCATATGACTGTAAGACAGAGTCCAATCAGTGTGAAGAGTAAAGGATAATTCTGGAAAGGTGGGTTGGGGGAGCAATTCAGAATTGATAATCATCACCACAACTCACTTTTCCCTGAGCACTCACTGTGCGCCAGGCACCCTAACCACTTCAGAAGCACAGGCGCACTTCCACCTCACAACAACCCTGACATTGCTATCAACCCCATTTTACAGATAAGGAAAAAGGAGGCACATAGAACAGAAGCAATATCCAAAGTCACAGAGTCAATAGGTGGTGGAGGCTAAGAGTCCAGCTTCAGAACCCAAAGGGCGGGTCCTTTTTTAACAGACAAACTAGAACGTGGGGAAAGACAAATTATGCTGAGCTAACACAAAGGTGAGGGGAGAGGAGAAAGGGAAGAATTGACAGGATTTAACAGCTCATCAGATTAGTGAGAAAATCTGTGAAACACAAGGAGGCAAGAAGAACGCTGAGGTCAAGGAGCAAGTGCCCAGAGGTGGACTCCTGCTATTAACAAAGATCAGCAAGGCAAGAGTGGGTATAAAGAAAGGGGAAGGGGGGATTCAGAAGACAGAATTCCAGATATTTCCCTGTTCATGCCTCTTAACTGGGTTAAGAGAGTAGGATTTAAACTGTAGAAAGGCATTTTGAGACAAATGGGGTAAATGAACACAGGCTGAATATTAGATGACATTAAGGAATTATGGTTAATTTTGTTGGGTGTGCCATTTGGTATAAAGGTTATTTTCTATAAAGTCCTTATTCAAAAACGATGCACACTGAAGTATTTACAGGTAAAATACCTGGGATTTGCTGCAAAATACTACAACAGAGAAAACTAAAAGAAAGAGAAGAGCAGAATGTTAACAACTGCTGAAGCTGAGTGAGAGGTGCAAAGATGCTCTATCAGTATTCTCACTACTTTTGGCTGCATTTGTAAAATTTTCATAATAAACTTTAAGTGTAATAACTCCATCTCCTTCTATACCCCCAAAAAAGGAAAGGAGAAAAAACTTTATGGGGGTGGGGGTAGGGGTGGGTGGTATGTGGACTTCAAACACTGGTCTGATTCCAGCCTTCTGCTGGTGTCATTAATGTCACCATTACTGTTAGGGGCTGAGACCAATGATCAGGAGAAAATGAACATATATTTTATCTTTATCAGCATTAGATGTATGAGACAAACGTGAAAAATAGAGCAGCTCCTTTTAAATTTTCATTAAAACTTTGAAAGTTTTAATAGCTCCAAAGTAAAAGTTACTTAATTCTCTATTACACCATTTCCCTCTCTAGAAAATGAGAATTCAACTACCTAATGTGCAAGGTGACTGAGAAAATAAAATATGGCAGTGAATAGAAAGCACACTGCCAACACAGGACTACTGCTAACAAAACAGTACTTTTCACCATCGTTGTTTTGGCAGCACTCTAAGGCCCTGAGAATACAACAGTGCGAATGTATATGGAGAGAAACAATGCAGGACAATGCAGGAGCAACTCTGGAGAAGATAGAAAGCCCTGAATGAGGGCACAGGAATGTGCCCCTTCAAGAACAAGCCTGGCTTCCTGGGAGACCACCTGCAGCTGTGCCCCAAAGGGATTATGACTTTGGCATAGGATATCAAGGACACACCCTCCATTATGACCAAAGACAAGAACACAACAAGGAAGTGGTACCCATCTGAGGCAGAGCTGCCAGGCCCCTAGGAGTTCCCTCCTCCCTAACGGGCAGTCCCCTCTGGATGTGAGGGAGCAGAGTGCTCCAGGGCAAACCTGGTACAACAGAAGTGGTTCTGGCCTCAGGATTCTCTCCCAGCACAGAGAGCAGGCTGGAAACCCCCAAGCCTGCAGCTGGCTTCACTAAAGTAAGGTATCAGAACCAGGTATGGAAGGGAAGGACAATACGCGGGACAGAAGCAGGGTATGGGTTTTAGAATAAGCCTTCTCTCATGTCATGCTGATGTCCAGCATGACATTAATCTTCTATGTGCCTATGGGGGTTATTGAACCCTATTGAAATGAACGTCATATTAGCATGTACCAGACACCCGTTTTCCCCTTTCCACACTCCCAACAGCCCCAGGAGGTTCAGTACCTTGCTCAACGTGACTATGAGAAAGAGGCCGACCTGGATTTGAACTCTCCCTATGGAGGGCGGGGCTCCCACAGCAGGCCTGGGATAGGCCCCGAGGGAAAGGCAATGCCCAAAGAGATGCACACTTGAGGTTGCAGATTTGGAAGAGAAAGATAGGGCTCTCATTCGTAAGTGGTGAAGCTGAGCGATGAATCCAGGAGACCTCACGGCTACTTCTGTGTATATTTACAACGTTTTCATAATGCAAAATTTAAAATAAAACTTAAGTCTGGACGTCTTACCACCCACTCCTCTCTTCCATCCCCAGTAATTCAGGGAGTCAGCCACCAGCCCCCTGGGGGTTGAGGAAAGTTCCCTGCCCCGTGAGCTGCACTCCACTTGCTCCACCCCAAGCTCCTGGAACAGCCCCAGCGCCGCAGGAGCCAGACAACTTCTGGAGTCGTAGATCTGGGCACAAGGACGCCCCACGCAAACCCGGGGATGTCTGACTCCCACCAGGCCCTTCCAACTCCCCCAGGAGCCTGCGGGCCCCGATGCCGCTGACCCAAGTCGTCCTCCCCACCCCAATCAAGGCAAGTCTGGGTGTTTGCCCCAGGCCAGTCCTTCCCCCAAAATCCGGGACATCGAGGCCAAGCGGCGCTTCCATCACCATGGTTGGCACCACCCAGCCGCGCTCCCCAATTAAGACCCAGGAAGGATGCCCGAGCCGCGCTCCCCAATTAAGACCCAGGAAGGATGCCCGAGCCGCGCGCCCCAGCAGTGGAGACGTCTGCTCCGGGCGAGGGGTACTTATGTCCTCCAAATCACCTGCACCAGTCCAGACCCCTCCGGGACAGGACGCTGGCTCCCCAGCACCGCCGGACAGCACGAGACCCGAGACCCAGCCCATAACCCCTACTAGGCGGACTGCGTCCGACCCCGTCCGGAAAACAATCAAACCTCAAGGAACCCGCGGACAGGGCAAACCAACCCCGCCTGCCCTCGCCAAGGTTTCCCAACCCTCTATCCCCGGGACTCAGCGGCCACGGGGGGGGCTTGCTCACCATGAGCTTTAAAAGATGGTCACAATGTCCAGAAATACAACAGCGCGAAGCGGAAGTGCGATACCCACAATACCTCTGGGAGGGACTACAATACCCAAAATGCTTAGAGGGCTCCGAAGCTCAAGATCGTACTCGCCAGATCACCGGTGGGCGCGGGACTACATTACCCACAATGCGCCGGGGCGCGGGCACATTTCCCCACTGGACCCAGTTGTTGAGCTCCAGTACGCCTCCCTTCTGCTCCGTTGGAACCCGCGCTTAAGATCCCTAATTACAGCCACTTGGGCTCTGGGAGAAATTGTGGAAAATTAGATAAGTAAAGTCTAGTAAAGTGACTTTCAGGTGCATTAGAAGGGTGGTTCAGGTGAGCACTAAAATCTTTCTTTTTTAACTTGTGGAGTCCTCTTAGTTTTTAGTCACCTGGGTGTGTACTTGTCCTCCATACTGCAGATTCACCCTAGTGTTTTTATATTTAAATAACAGCGCATAATGAATGAACTTCTAAAATGTGCCAAAGGTCCTGGCATTTTTCTTTCTTTCTTTCTTTTATTTATTTTTTTGCGGTACGCGGGCCTCTCACTGTTGTGGCCTCTCCCGTTGCGGAGCACAGGCTCCAGACGCACAGGCCCAGCGGCCATGGCTCACGGGCCCAGCCGCTCCGCGGCACGTGGGATCTTCCCGGAGCGGGGCACGAACCCGTGTCCCCTGCATCGGCAGGCGGACTCTCAACCACTGGGCCACCAGGGAAGCCCTATTTTTCTTTTTCAAAGAGGAAAAATTCTGAAGTTTATTAAAAATAATAACAATCAGAAGAAAAAATGAGGAAAAACTAAGCATGAAGACATTTAAAGCTACAATAACTAAAATTAAAATTATTTTAATAATACAAAAATCGCTGATTAGATGTAACAGAATAGGAAGCTTAGAAACATTTCAAAGTATTAATAAACAGGGCTTCCCTGGTGGTGCAGTGGTTAAGAATCTGTCTGCCAATGCAGGGGACACAGGTTCAAACCCTGATCTGGGAAGATCCCACATGCCACAGAGCAACTAAACCTGTGTGCCACAACTACTGAACCTGTGCTCTAGGGCCCGTGTGCCACAACTACTGAGCCCACGTGCCACAGCTACTGAAGCCCGTGTGCCTAGAGCCCATTCTCCACCACAATGAGAAGCCCATGCACAGCAGAGTATCTCCTGCTTGCCACAACTAGAGAAAGCCTGCATGCAGCATCAAAGACCCAAAGCAGCCAAAATAAAAAAAAATAATTTATATTAAAGACGTATTAATAAGCAGACATACTCCTTTTCTAGGAATTTGATGAAAGTGTTTTCAAATTACTTCCTATTTACTCAAAATGAAGTAATGAGAACCAGATTTAACCTCTTGCCTAAATCAACTTTAAAAAAACAAAATATATGAAATGACAGGTTTGAAGACATCGGACATAAGACAATGAAGAGCAATGAACCCTGAGAAAGAGGTAAGAAACCAGATGAGACTTTGAACATCACTGGATGGAGAGAAATTTCAGGCCACAGGACAGAGAAGGGAAATCCAAGTGGAGGGTCCTCTTCCTCAAGTGTCAGTTGAGTGCCAACCAATGTGCACATGTGCAACCCCCCAAGAAAGAAACTGAAAAAGATTAGAGAGAAATACCGTGAGCTCACATAGGGCAAGGAATAGTGCCTGCTCCTGCCAGACAGTGGAAATCTTCATAATTCACATGGTGTGGAGTAAAGAATTCTCACAAGAATTTTGCCTCAATGACAGGGGCAAAATTAGGCCTAAATGCCTGATTGAGAGAATCTTTATGTTAAATTTAGGGGAGAAGTATGTCAAATATGTTTCAGAAATCTTAAAAGTCACTTCCATTTTTATATGAATCGTGTATGCAGAAATATACATATTATATAAAAAAATTTTGAACAAACTAGATTCAAGATTTCCCATAAAATGAGCAGTAAATTTAATAAAATTCACTTAAAATAGCATTTGCATATATTTCAACACCACAAAGTAATTCTAATATATATCTGGATGACTATCTTGATGATATTATCAAAAAATGCTGATAAATAATAAAACCCAGTTTGCTCTATTATTAGCATTTTAATATAAAACTATAATAATCAGTGTGACAGTAATGCAAGTCAGCTGAAAGGAACTAAAGGGAAAGTCAATATAATGGAAGGGAGAGAGGGAGGAAAATTGAGAAAGATGGAAAGCTTCAGTTTGGAAAGTTTGAGAAAAAATAGTTATTTGGGGAAATTAAGCTAGCTCACAAAACAAATATAAAAAGAGAAATCAGAGATCTAACATGAAATATAAATGATTTTGAAAACCATCTTGTGGTACGGAAGGCCTCTGCATGCATTACACTGAAGCAGAGACCATCAAGAAAAGAATGCCTCAAGAGAACAGTGTCAGGACAAGTATGCTCATGCTCATTGGTGGATATCTCTCTCATCTGTCTGGGTTGAAATCCAGCTGAAGTGAGTGAATCTGCTATTGAGAGAGAAAAGGGACATTTCTATAAACATTATTGGTGGCTTAAGCTTTGAAACCACAGAAGAAAGCTTGAGGAACTACTATGAGCCATGGGGAAAACTTACAGACTCTGGTAATGAGAGATCCTGCAAGCAAAACTCAAAAGAGTATTTGGTTTTGTAACTTTTCCATCCATAGATAAGGTTGATGCTGCCATGGCTGCAAAATCTCATTCAATTGATGGAAGAGTGATTGAGCCAAGATGTGCCAGAGAGGAATCTGGACAACCTGGCACTCATGTAACTGAAAAGCTGTTTGTTGGTGGAACTAAAGAAGATACCAAAGAACATCAGCTTAGAGATTACTGCAAGGACTATGGAAAAGCTGATGTCATTTGAGATAATTACTGATAGGCAGTGTGGAAAGAAAGGAGGCATTGAGAGTCTGGAAAGAAAAGAAGCATTGGGTTTATTACTTTTTTTTTTGGCTGCGCTGTGCAGCACATGGGATCCCTCATCAGGGATTGAACCCACATCCCCCGCTTTGAAAGGGCAGAGTCTTAACCACTTGACCACAAGGGAAGTTCTGGGTTTACTACTTTTGATAACCATGATCATGTGGATTAAACTGTACTGCAGCAATACCATACCATCGGTGGTCAGAAGTAAGAAAGGCTTTATCTAGACAAGAAACACAGGAAGTCCAAAGTTCTAGGAATGGCAGAGGAGACTTTGAGGGATTCGTGCGGAGGCAGTGAATTTTGGGACCAGGATCATGAGGCAAGTGTAGAGTAGGATCTGATGGATATGGAAGAGGACATGGATTTGGGGATAGCTATAATGGGTATGGAGGAAGATCTGGAGGTGGCAATTTTAGAGGTAGCACAGGTTATGAAGGAGGAAGATGAAGATATAATAGTGGAGAACCTGGATCTGGCAGCCAGAGGCGAGTAGTGGGGAGGCTACAGAGGTGATTATGACAACTATGCAGGAAAAATTTATGGAAGTAGAAATTAGAATGTTTTTAGAAATTATAATTAGCAACCTTATATCTATGGTCCAATGAAGACTGGAAATTTTGGTGGCAGTAGGAACGTAAGAGAAACTTACAGTGGAGGAAACTATGGTCCAAGAGGCAGTGGCACAGTAAGGGATATGAGGCAGGAACCAACACTCAGCTTCTTCCCATTTGCCCTGGGCTTTACTGTGTAACTTGGAGAGGACAAGAGCCCAGAAGTAACAACAGGTTCAGGTTATCAAAATAAGAATGTTTAGAACACTTATTATCTCACACATGCATAAATATAGAATGATATGGTAGAAGACACTACAGCAGATACGGGGAGCTGTTTGTGGATGGACTGGATTATTTAATAGCATTACCTTACTATAAAGGAAGGACTGTAAAAAAATGCCTTTGAGATAGTTTCTTTTTGTTTTTTTTAAACATATTTATGGGAGTATAATTGTTTTACAATGTTGGGGTAGTTTCTGGTGTATAAAAAAGTGAATCAGCTGTATGTGTGTGTATATATATATATATATATATATATATATATATCCCCATATCCCCTCCCTCTTGCGCCTCCCTCCCACCCTCCCTATCCCACCCCTCTAGGGGATAACAAAGCACTAAGCTGGACTCCCTGTGCTGTGCAACAGCTTCCCACTAGCTAGCTGTTTTACATTTGGTAGTGTATCTATATCAGTGCTACACTCTCATTTTGTCCCAGCGTACCCTTCCCACCCCGTGTCCTCAAGTCCATTATCTATGTCTGTGTTATTATTCTGGTTCTGGCTGTAAATTCATTCGAGCGATTTTTTTTTTCTGGACTCCATATATATGTGTTAGCATACAATATTTGTTTTTCTCTTTCTGGCATCCTTCACTCTGTATGACAGACTCTAGGTCCATCCACCTCACAAATAACTCAATTTCATTTCTTTTTTATACCTGAGTAATATTCCATTGTGTATATGTGCCACATCTTCTTTATGCATTCATCTGTCGATGGACACTTAGGTTGCTTCCATGTCCTGGCTATTCTAAATAGTGCTGCAATGAACATTGTGGTACATTTCTCTTTTTGAATTACAGTTTTCTCAGGGTATGTGCCCGGTAGTGGGATTGCTGGGTCATAGGGTAGTTCTGTTTTTAGCTTTTTTTTTTTTTTAACATCTTTATTGGAGTATAATTGCTTTACAATGGTGTGTTAGTTTCTGCTTTATAACAAAGTGAATCAGTTATACATATACATATGTTCCCATATCTCTTACCTCTTGCGTCTCCCTCCCTCCACCCTCCCTATCCCACCCCTCTAGGTGGTCACAAAGCACCAAGCTAATCTCCCTGTGCTATGCGGCTGCTTCCCACTAGCTACCTATTTTACGTTTGATAGTGTATATATGTCCATGCCACTCTCTCACTTTGTCACAGCTTACCCTTCACCCTCCCCATATCCTCAAGTCCATTCTCCAGTAAGTCTGTGTCCTTATTCCTGTCTTACCCCTAGGTTCTTCATGACTTTTTTTTCCCTAAATTCCATATATATGTGTTAGCATATGGTATTTGTCTTTCTCTTTCTGACATACTTCACTCTGTATGACACACTCTAGGTCCATCCACCTCATTACAAATAGCTCAATTTCGTTTCTTTTTATGGCTGAGTAATATTCCATTGTATATATGAGCCACATCTTCTTTATCCATTCATCCGATGATGGGCACTTAGGTTGTTTCCATCTCCGGACAATCGTAAATAGACCTGCAATGAACATTTTGGTACATGACTATATTTGAATTATGGTTTTCTCAGGGTATATCCCCAGTAGTGGGATTGCTGGGTCATATGGTAGTTCTATTTGTAGTTTTTTAAGGAACCTCCATACTGTTCTCCATAGTGGCTGTACCAATTCACATTCCCACCAGCAGTGCAAGAGTGTTCCCTTTTCACCACAGCCTCTCCAGCATTTATTGTTACTAGATTTTTTGATGATGGCCATTCTGACTGGTGGGAGATGATATCTCGTTGTACTTTTGATTTGCATTCCTCTAATGATTAATGATGTTGAGCATTCTTTCATGTGTTTGTTGGCAGTCTGTATATCTTCTTTGGAGAAATGTCTATTTAGGTCTTCTGCACAATTAAGGATTGGATTCTTTATTTTTTTGTTATTGAGCTGCATGAGCTGCTTATAAAATATGGAAATTAATCCTTTGTCAGTAGCTTCATTTGCAAATATTTTCTCCCATTCTGAGGGTTGTCCTTTGGTCTTTTTTATGGTTTCCTTTGCTGTGCAAAAGCTTTTAAGTTTCATTAGGTCCCATTTGTTTATTTTTGTTTTTATTTCCATTTCTCTAGGAGGTGGGTCAAAAAAGATCTTGCTGTGATTTATGTCATAGTGTGTTCTGCCTATGTTTTCCTCTAAGAGTTTGATAGTTTCTGGCCTTACATTTAGGTCTTTAATACATTTTGAGCTTATTTTTTGGTATGGTGTTAGGGAGTGATCTAATCTCATACTTTCACATGTACCTGTCCTGTTCTCCCAGCACCACTTATTGAAGAGGCTGTCCTTTCTCCACTGTACGTTCCTGCCTCCTTTATCAAAGATAAGATGACCATATGTGCGTGGGTTTATCTCTGTGCTTTCTATACTGTTCCATTGATCTGTCTTTCTGTTTCTCTGCGAGTACCATACTGTCTTGATTACTGTAGCTTTGTAGTATAGTCTGAAGTCAGGGAGCCCGAATCCTCCAGCTCCGTTTTTCGTTCTCAAGATTGCTTTGGTTATTTGGGGTCTTTTTTGTTTCCATAAATGGTGAAATTTTTTGTTCTAGTTCTGTGAAAAATGCCAGTGGTAGTTTGATAGGGATTGCATTGAATCTGTAGATTGCTTTGGGTAGTAGAGTCGTTTTCACAATGTTGATTCTTCAATCCAAGAACATGGTATATCTCTCCGTCTATTTGTATCATCTTTAATTTCTTTCATCAGTGTCTTATAATTCTCTGCATACAGGTCTTTTGTCTCCTTAGGTAGGTTTATTCCTAGATATTTTACTCATTTTGTTGCAGTGGTAAATGGGAGTGTTTCCTTGATTTCACTTTCAGATTTTTCATCACTAGTGTATAGGAATGTCAGAGATTTCTGTGTGTTAATTTTGTATCCTGCTACTTTACCAAATTCATTGATTAGCTCTAGTAGTTTTCTGGTAGCATCTTTAGGATTCTCTATGTATAGTATCATGTCATCTGCAAACAGTGACAGCTTTACTTCTTCTTTTCTGATTTGAATTCCTTTTATTTCCTTTTCTTCTCTGATTGCTGTGGCTAACAATTCCAAAACTATGTTGAATAAGAGTGGTCAGAGTGGGCAACCTTGTCTTGTTCCTGATCTTATTGGAAATGGTTTCAGTTTTTCACCATTGAGGACGATGTTGGCTGTGGATTTGTCATATATGGCCTTTATTATGTTGAGGAAAGTTCCCTCTATGCCTACTTTCTGCAGGGTTTTTATCATAAATAGGTGTTGAATTTTGTCGAAAGCTTTCTCTGCATCTATTGAGATGATCATACAGCTTTTCTCCTTCAATTAGTTAATATGGTATATCACGTTGATTGATTTGTGTATATTGAAGAATCCTTGCATTCCTGGAATAAACCCCACTTGATCATGGTGTATGATCCTTTTAATGTGCTGTTGGATTCTGTTTGCTAGTATTTTGTTGAGGATTTTTGCATCTATGTTCATCAGTGATATTGGCCTGTACTTTTCTTTCTTTGTGACATCCTTGTCTGGTTTTGGTATCAAGGTGATAGTGGCCTCGTAAAATGAGTTTGGGAGTGTTCCTCCCTCTGCTATATTTTGGAAGAGTTTGAGAAGGATAGGTGTTAGCTCTTCTCTAAATGTTTGATAGAATTCGCCTGGGAAGCCATCTGGTCCTAGGCTTCTGTTTCTTGGAAGATTTTTAATCACAGTTTCAATTTCAGTGCTTGTGATTGGTCTGTTCATATTTTCTATTTCTTCCTGATTCAGTCTTGGCAGGTTGTGCATATCTAAGAAGTTGTCCATTTCTTCCAGGTTGTCCATTTTATTGGCACAGAGTTGCTTGTTGTAATCTCTCATGATCTTTTGTATTTCTGCAGTGTCAGTTGTTACTTCTCCTTTTTCATTTCTAATTCTATTGATTTGAATCTTCTTCCTTTTTTTCTTGATGAGTCTGGCTAATGGTTTATCAATTTTTTTTATCTTCTCAAAGAACCAGCTTTTAGTTTTATTGATCAGTGCTATTGTTTCCTTCATTTCTTTTTTGCTTATTTCTGATCTGATCATTATTATTTCTTTCCTTCTGCTAACTTTGGCGTTTTTTTGTTTTTTTTTTCTCTAATTGCTTTAGGTGCAAGGTTGGTTGTTTATTTGAGATGTTTCCTGTTTCTTAAGGTAGGATTGTATTGCTATAAACTTCCCTCTTAGAACTGCTTTTGCTGCATCCCATAGGTTTTGGCTCATCGTGTCTCCATTGTCATTTGTTTCTAGGTATTTTTTTTATTTCCTCTTTGATTTCTTCACTGATCACTTGGTTATTAAGTAGTGTATTTTTTAGCTTCCATGTGTTTGTATTTTTTACAGATTTTTTCCTGTAATTGATATCTAATCTCATAGCGTTGTGGTTGGAAAAGATACTTTATACCATTTCAATTTTCTTAAATTTACCAAGGCTTGATTTGTGACCCAAGATATGATCTATCCTGGAGAATGTTCCATGAGCACTTGAGAAAAATGTGTATTCTGTTGTTTTTGCATGGAATGTCCTGTACATTTCAATTAAGTCCATCTTGAATAATGTATCATTTGAAGCTTGTGTTTCCTTATTTACTTTTATTTTGGATGATCTGTCCATTGGTGAAAGTGGCTTGTTAATGTCCCATACTATGATTGTGTTACTCTCGATTTCCCCTTTTATGGCTGTTAGTATTTGCCTTATGTACTGAGTTGCTCATATGTTGGGTGCACAGATATTTACAATTGTTATATCTTCTTCTTGGATAGATCACTTGATCATTCTGTAGTGTCCTTCTTTGTTTTGTAATTGTCTTTATTTTAAAGTCTATTTTGTCTGAAATGAGAATTGCTACTCCTGGTTTCTTTTGATTTCCATTTTCATGGAATATCTTTTTCCATCCCCTCACTTTCAGTCTGTATGTCCCTAGGTCTGAAGTGGGTCTGTTGTAGACAGCATATATACGGGTCTTGTTTTTGTATCCATTCAGCCAATCTGTGTCTTTTTGTGGGAGCCTTTAATCCATTTACATTTAAGGTAATTATCCATATGTATGTTCCTATTCCCATTTTCTAATTGTTTGGGGTTTGTTATTGTAGGTCTTTTCCTTCTCTTGTGTTTCTTGCCTAGAGAAGTTCCTTTAGCAGTTTTTGTAAAGCTGGTTTGGTGGTGCTGAACTTTCTCAGGTTTTGCTTGTCTGTGAAGGTTTTAATTTCGCCATCAAATCGGAATGAGATCCTTGCTGGGTAGAGTAATCTTGGTTGTAGGTTTTTCTCCTTCATCACTTTAAATATGTCCTTCCACTCCTTTCTGGCTTGCAGTTTCTAATGAAGAATCAGATGTTAACCTTATGGGGATTCCTTTGTGTGTTATTTGTTGTTTTTCCTTTGCTGCTTTTAATATGTTTTCTTTGTATTTAATTTTCATTAGTTGACTTATATGTGTGTTGGCATGTTTCTCCTTGGATGTATCCTGTATGGGACTCTCTGTGCTTCCTGGACTTGATTAACTTTCCTTTCCCATATTAGGGAAGTTTTCAACTATAATCTCTTAAAATATTGTGTCAGTCCCTTTTTTTTTTCTCTTCCTCTACTAGGACCACTATAATTCGAATGTCAGTCTTTTTAATGTTGTCCCAGAGGTCTCTGAGACTGTCCTCAGTTCTTTTCATTCTTTTTTCTTTATTCTGCTCTGTAGTAGTTATTTCCACTATTTTATCTTCCAGGTCACTTATCTGTTCTTCAGCCTCAGTTATTCTGCTACTGATCCCTTCTAGAGTATTTTTAATTTCATTTATTGTGTTGTTCATCGTTGCTTGTTTCCTCTTTAGTTTTTCTAGGTCCTTGTTAAATGTTTTTTGTATTTTCTCTATTCTATTTCTAAGATTTTGGATCACCTTTCCTATCATTCTGAATTCTTTTTCAGGTAGACTGCCTATTTCCTCTTCCTTTGTTAGGTCTGGTGGGTTTTTACCTTGCTCTTGCATCTGCTGTGTGTTTTTCTGTCTTCTCATTTTGCTTATCTTACTGTGTTTGTGGTCTCCTTTTAACAGGCTGCAGGTTCGTAGTTCCCATTGCTTTTGGTGTCTGTCCCCAGTGGCTAAGGTTGGTTCAGTGGGTTGTGTAGGCTTCCTGGCAGAGGGGACTAGTGCCTGTGTTCTCATGGATGAGGCTTGATCTTGTCTTTCTGGTGGGTAGGTCCACGTCTGGTGGTGTGTTTTGGGGTGTCTGTGGACTTATTATGATTTTAGGCAACCTCTCTACTAATGGATGGGGCTGTGTTCCCATCTTGCTAGTTGTTTGGCATAGGGTGTCCAGCACTGTAGCATGCTGGTCATTGAGTGAATCTGGGTGTTGGTGTTGAGATGGAGATCTCTTGCGGATTTTCACCATTTGATATTACGTGGAGCTCGGAGGTCTCTTGTGGACCAGTGACCTGAAGTTGGCTGTCCCACCTCAGAGGCACAGCACTGACTCCTGGCTGTAGCACCAAGAGCCTTTCATCCACACAGCTCAGAATAAAAGGGAGAAAAAATAGAAAGAGTTAAAGAGGATAAAATGTAATAAAATAAAGTAAGATAAAATAAAGTTTTTAAAATAAAAATAATTTTTAAGAAAAAATTTTTTTAAAAGGTAAAAAAAAAAAAACGGATGGACTGAATCCTTGGAGAAATGGTGAAAGCAGAGCTATACAGACAAAATCTCACACAGAAGCATACACGTACAGACTCACAAAAAGAGGAAAAAATATATTTATCTTGCTCCCAATGTCCACCTCGTCAATTTGGGATGATTCGTTGTCTATTCAGGTATTCTGCAGATGCATGGTACATCAAGTTGACTGTGGAGATTTAATCCGCTGCTTCTGAGGCTGCTGGAAGAGATTTCCCTTTCCCTTCTTTGTTTGCACAGCTCCCGGGGTTCACCTTTGGATTTGGCCCCACCTCTGTGTGTAGGCCACCTGAGGGCGTCTGTTCTTGGCTCAGACAGGACAGGGGTAAAGAAGCAGCTGATTCGGGGGCTCTGGCTCTTTCAGGCCTGGGGGAAGGAGGGGTACGGATGTGGGGCGAGCCTGTGGCGGCAGAGGCCGGTGTGATGTTGCAGCACCCTGAGGCACGCCTTGCATTCTCCCAAGGAAATTGTCCCTGGATTACGGGACCCTGGCAGTGGCGAGCTGCACAGGCTCCCATTAGGGGAGGTGGGGATAGTGACCTGTGCTTGCACACAGGCTTCTTGGTAGCGGCAGCAGCTGGCTTAGCGTCTCATGCCCATCTTTGGGGTCCGCGCTGATAGCCGTGGCTCTCGCCCATTTCTGGAGCTACTTTAAGCAGTGCTCTTAGTCCCCTCTCCTCACGCACCGGAAAACAAAGAGGGAAAAAAATTCTCTTGTCTCTTTGGCAGGTCCAGACTTTTCCCCAGACTCCCTGCCGGCTAGCTGTGGTGCGCTAACCCCTTCAGGCTGTGTTCACGCCACCAACCCCAGTCCTCTCCCTGTGCTCCAACCGAAGCCCGAGCCTCAGCTTCCAGCCCCTGCCCACCCCGGTGGATGAGCAGACAACCTCTCGGGCTGGTGAGTGCAGGTCGGCACCGATCCTCCGTGCAGTAATCTCTTCATTTGCCCTCTACACCTCTGTTGCTGTGCTGTCCTCCGCAGCTCCGAAACATCCCCCCTCCGCCACCCGCAGTCTCCGCCCGCTAAAGTGCTTCCTAGTGTGTGGAAACCTTTCCTCCTTCATAGCTCCCACCCACTGGTGCAGGTCCCATCCCTATTCTTTTGTCTCTGTTTTTTCTTTTTTCTTTCGCCCTACCCAGGTACGTGAGGAGTTTCTTGCCTTTTGGGAGGTCTGAGGTCTTCTGCCAGAGTTCAGTGGGTGTTCTGTAGGAGCAGTTCCACGAGTAGATGTATTTCTGATGTATCTTTGGGAAGGAAGGTGATCTCCGCGTCTCATTCTTCTGCCATCTTCCTCTCTTGTTATAGTCTTTATTTTAAAGTCTATTTTGTCTGTTATGAGTATTGCTACTCCAACTTTCTTTTGATTTCCATTTGCATGGAATATGTTTTTCCATCCTGTCACTTTCAGTCTGTATGTGTCCATAGGTCTGAAGTGGGTCTCTTGTAGACAGCATATATACAAGTCTTGTTTTTGTATCCATTCAGCCAGTCTGTGTCTTTTGATTGGAGCATTTAGTCCATTTACATTTAAGGTAATTATCAATATGTATGTTCTATTACCATTTTCTTAATTGTTTTGGCTTTGTTTTTGTACGTCTTTTCCTTCTCTTGTGTTTCTTGCTTAGAGAAGTTCCTTTAGCATTTGTTGTAAAGCTGGTTTGTTGGTGCTGAATTCTCTTAACGTTTGCTTATCTGTAAATATTTTAACTTCTCCATTGAATCTGAATGAGATCCTTGCTGGGTAGAGTAATTTTGGTTGTAGGTTTTTCCCTTTCATGACTTTGAATACGGCCTGCCACTCCCTCTGGCTTGCAGTTTCTGCTGATAGGTCAGCTGTTAACCTTATGGGGATTCCCTTGTATGTTGTTTGTTGCTTTTCCCTTGCTGCTTGTAATATTTTTTCTTTGTGTTTAAGTTTTGATAGTTTGATTAATATGTGTCTTGGCGTGTTTCTCCTTTTATTTATCCTGTATGGGACTCTCTGTGCTTCCTGGACTTGATTAACTTTCGTTTCACATATTAGGAAAGTTTTCAACTATAATCTCTTCAAATAATTCCTCAGTCCCTTCCTTTTTCTCTTCTTCTTCTGGGACCCCTATAATTCAAATGTTGGTGCATTTAATATTGTCCCCGACGTCTCTGAGGCTGTCCTCAATTCTTTTCATTCTTTTTTCTTTATTCTGCTCTGTGGCAGTTATTTTCACTATTTTACCTTCCAGGTCACTTATCCATTCTTCTGCCTCAGTTATTCTGCTATTGATTCCTTCTAGAGAGTTTTTAATTTCATTTAATCTGTTCATCATTGTTTGTTTGCTCTTTAGTTCTTCTGCATTCTTATTAAACAATTCTTATAGTTTTCTCCATTCTACTTCCGTGATTTTGGATCATGTTTACTATCATTACTGTGAATTCTTTTTCAGGTAGACTGCTTATTTCTTCTTCATTTGTTTGGTCTGGTGGGTTTTTACCTTTCTCCTTCATCTGCTGCATATTTCTCTGTCTTCTCATTTTGTTTGACTTGCTGTGTTTGGTTCCCCTTTTCACAGGCTGTAAGTTTATAGTTCCCTTTTTTTTTTTTTTGGTGTCTACCCCAGTGAGTGAGGTTTGTTCATTGGCTTGTGTAGGCTTCCTGGTGGAGGGGACTGGTGTCTGTGCTCTGGTGTGTTGGGCTGAATCTTGTCCTTCTGGTAGTTAAGGCTGTGTCTGATGGTGTGTTTTGGGGTGTCTGTGAACTTAGTATGACTTCCAGCAGCCTCTCTGATAATAGGTGAAGTTGTGTTCCTGTGTTGCTAGTTGTTTGGCATGGGCTATACAGCACTAGAGCTTGCTGGCTGTTGAGTGGAGCTGGGTCTTAGTGTTGAGATAGAGATCTCTGTGAGAGCTCTCACTGATTGATATTACATGGGGCTAGGAGATCTCTGGTGGTCCAGTGTTCTGGACTCGGCTCTCCCACCTCAGAGGCTGAGGCCTGACACCTGGCCAGAGGACCAAGACGACCTTGCCAGCCACATGGCTCAGAAAAATGAAGGAAAGAAAGAAAATAACGAACAGGTATAATCCCAAACAAAATGGTAAAAGCAAAACTAAACAGACAAAAATCACACAAAGAAACACACAAACACACTCATAAAAAGAGAAAAAAACAAACAAACAAACAAAAACCCAGACAGAACCCTAGGACAAATGGTAAAAGCAAACCTAAACAGACAAAGTCACACAAAGAAATGTACACATACACACTCACAAGAAGAGAAAAAGGGGAAAACATAATAATAATTTTAAAATAAATAAATAAGGAAGAGAGCAACCAAACCAATAAACAAACACACCAGTGATAACAAGCACTAAAAACTAAACTAAAATAAACATAAAACCAAAAACAAATCAGATGCAGAAAGCAAACCCCAAGTCTACAGTTGCTCCCAAAGTCTACCACCTCAATTTTGGGAACATTCGTTGTCTATTCAAGTATTGCGCAGATGCAGGGTTTATCAAGTTGATTGCGGGGATTTAATCTGCTGCTGCTGAGGCTGCTGGAAGAAATTTCCCTTCCTCTTCTTTGTTTGCACAGCTCCTGGGGTTCAGCTTTGGTTTTAGCCCTGCCTCTGGGTGTAGGCTGCCCTCAGGCATCTTTTCCCCACCCAGACAGGAGGGGGTTAAAGCAGCAGCTGATTAGGGCTCTCTTGCTCACTCAGGCCGGGAAGAGGGAGGGGTATGGTAGTCATAATTGGAATGCAGGGTGAGCCTGCAGCAGCAGAGGCTGGCATGACATTGCAACAGCCTGAGGTGCTCTGTATGTTTTCCCAGGGAAGTTGTCCCTGGATCATGCCCATCTCTGGAGTTCACTTAGGCAGTGCTGTGTCTTCTGTGGGCACACCAAACAGTAATCCCCTCTCCTCACGCACCCCAAAACAATGGTCTCTTGCCTCTCTGGCAGGTCCAGACTTTTTTCTGGACTCCCTCCTGGCTAGCCCCCTTCAGGCTGTTTTCACACAGCCAATCTAGTCCTCTCCTTGGGGTCTGACCTCTTAAGGTGCAAGCCTCAGTTCCCAGCCCCCACCCACCCCAGCGGGTGAGCAGACAAGTGTCTCAGGTTGGTTAGTGCTGGTCAGCATTGATCCTCTGTGCCAGAATCTCTCTGCTTTGTCCTCTGCACCCCTGTTGCTGCACTCTCCTCCATGGCTCCGCATCATCGCCCCCCCATCCAACCCCCATCCCTGCCAGTGAAGGGGCTCCATAGTGTGTGGAAACTTTTCCTTCTTCACAGCTCCATCCCAGAGGTGCAGGTCCTATCCCTATTCTTTTGTCTCTGTTTATTCTTTTTTCTTTTTCCCTACTCAGGTACGTGGGGATTTTCTTGCCTTTTGGGAAGTCTGAAGTCTTCTTCCAGCATTCAGTAGGTGTTCCGTAGGCGTTGTTCCACATGTAGCTGTATTTTTGATGTATTCGTGGGGAGGAATACATCTTATTCCTCCACCTTCCTGAAGGTCTCTCAGCATTCCTAAGATAGTTTCTTACCTTTTTAATTCTTTTTTTTTTCTGCATCAGGTCTTAGTTGTGGCACGTGGGCTTCTCTCTAGTTGTGGCATGCGGGTTTTCTCTCTCTGGTTGTGATGTGCAGGCTCCAGAGCATGTGGGCTCTGTAGTTGTGGCACACAGGCTCTGTAGATGTGGTGCATGGGCTTAGTTGCAGGATGTGGGATCTTAGTTTTCCAACCAGGGATCAAACCTGCCTCCTCTGCATTGGAAGGTGGATTCTTTACCACTGGACCACTCGGGAAGTCCCTAATTGTTGTTTCTTTCTAGTGGCCTTTGTAAGAGTATAGAAACATTCCTTCATTGGTAGTGTTAAATGTGTAAATTTTAGGTTTCATGTGAAACCTTTTAAAACAATTTTCTGAAAATATTGAAAACGTAGTAGCCAGGATCACGTTTTCCTTTTTAAAAATTTAAGTACAGGGCTTCCCTGGTGGCACAGTGGTTGAGAGTCTGCCTGCCGATGCAGGAGACACAGGTTCGTGCCCCGGTCTGGGAAGATCCCACATGCTGCGGAGTGGCTGGGCCCGTGAGCCATGGCCGCTGAACCTGTGCATCCGGAGCCTGTGCTCCACAATGGGAGAGGTCACAGCAGTGAGAGGCCCACGTACCACAAAAAACAAACAACAACAACAAAAATTTAAATACATATGTAGAGTTAGGAAGCTATTGTACATTTATGATTTAATAAAATAAATGAAAAAATGCCTCTTGAATTCCAGCGAAAATAGAATTAGCCCCCTTCCTCCCAGGTTCTTCCTCTTACCACTAAAAAACTCTGGACATAACACAACAAAAAAGCTTAGGCAGAATCTGAATGTGGAAGGAAGAAGGAAGACTGTCAATGGGCCATGGGATTTGAGGATCCATACAGTAGTGGATTCTCTATGTTTCTGCTGCCTCTTGTATATACTAGACAGGGTGCTGAAGAAGCCTCCAACCAGGAACAGCCCAACAGGCATGGATAAAAAAACCCTCCAAGAGCAAGAAAATTTTGTTCTCCCTAGCCAAAGGACCAGGAAAAGATTTAGTTACCATCAGATAACCTTTTCCGCAATACCCACCCTACTCTACCCAAACACCAGTGGAAAAAACCTCATCCTGCTCCATAGTTTCATAGAGCCAAGCAGAGAGCTATCTTCCACCTTTTTATCTCCCACTGTGCAAGTAGCTCTCCAAGTCCAAATGGTGTCAGTAGGCTGATGGAGAGTTGATCTTCCAACCTCCACTAGGTGGAAACACTCAATGCTCCAATTCCCCCCACTTTCTTACGCTTACCCCTAGAGTAGTGTCAGTGGAGTCCTACAGAAATTTGAACCTCCTCCCCACCTGGCAGTAACAAAACTTAATGAGAAGATGCAATATGAGGCTAGTCACACTACACTAATACCACCACCACCACCAACCCTCCACCCAATCAGCAAGGCCCACACCCATATCCAGCATCCAGACTGAACAACGCAATGCAGTTCTGACCCAGTGAGCATTCCACTCTACTCCACCCCCACCTGGTGTCAGCAGAGCCCAAGAGGGAGCTAAACCTCCACCCCCACCTGCCAGCAATGAGATTGAACAGGCAGAATGAAGCACAGCTAGTAAGCAATTCACTCACCCTAACCTCCCATGAAGAAGACCCCTTGGGAACTGAAGCCATCACCCTAGGTGGCATTATTAAGGCAGAACAAGGTGGTGCTGGGGAGGTGGTCATCACTCTGCTTCATTCCTCTCCTGGTACCAGGGGGCCAAGTGGGAAGGTGAGTTTCCCTTACCCTGGGATTAATGAAGTAAAGTAAGGTGGTAGGTGGTGGGACTAACTAGCACTTTGCTTGCCCCCCTTTCTTCAGGTGTCAGTGGTGCCAGCCAAGAGCTGAGCTAACACTTTCACTCAGAGGCAATAAGTAGATATGAGTTGGTGACCCCCTTTGGCTAGAAAGGTGTCAGCAGTGAAAAGGGGGAGCTGAACTTTTACCTATCCATTGCAATGGCACAATGTAAGTGCTCCATTTTCACCAGGGTAGTGTTTCTGGGGTCCAGTGGGAAGCTGAACAGCTACACTCAGCTGGTCCTCATTCTAAACCCCAACTTCTAAAAGAAAAAGAAGGTAGTATCCAGAGTCTCTAATCTAATATCAATCACCCAAAATGGCAAGATAACCAAACCCCAGAATGAATCAGATAATGGAATTTATGACAAGAATTTTAAAGCAAAGATTATAAAAATGCTTTAACAAGCAAGTACAAAGTCTTTTGAAAAAAAAGAAAATCTAAGTTATGAGATAATTAATTTTTAAAAAGCAAATGAAAATTATGTAACTGAAAAATATAATAACCAATACACGCACACACAAGAAAATGTTTGACTGAATGAGCTTGCTAGAGTCTTCATCTGCACCATCAGCTCTCCTGGGTCTTAATCCTGCTGGCTCCCACTGCAGATTTTGGACTTTCCAGCTTCCATAATTGCATGAGCCAATTTCTCATGATAAATCTCAATAGTTCTCCCTCCCTCCCTCCCTCTGCCTCTCCCTTTCCTCCCTCTCTATTTCCCTCTCCCTTTCCCCCTCCCTCAATAGATAGGTAGATACATACATACATACATACATAGATTCCTCTCCTATTGATTCTGTTTCTCTGGAGAACCCTGACTAATACAGTATGGTATATGGATTATAGCCCCATAAAACTGTTATGAAATAAGTGATAGAACTGGTAGAGGTAAAAGAGGATAGAATCAGTGAAATAGAGGGCAGATCAACAGAATTTACCCAATGTGAGCAATGGGAAGAAAATAGACTAAAGCAAAGAACAGTCTCAGGAAACTGCAAGAAAACAAAAGAACTTTTTCATATTCATGTATTAAAATTCCCAAAGAGAGTCTGACTAGAAAGTATTTAAAGAAATTTCCAAGAATTTGACTATGTTCACATTATCTATTTTATGTTATTGATTTAGAGTTTGATTGAGTTGTAGTCAGAAAACTTACTCTGTATTTCAATTATTTTGAATTTGCTAGAATATTATCTACCTTGGTATATTTCTGTGAGTACTTTTTTTAAGTACAGTAAATCCCCTTCATATAAATGAGTTCCATTCCGAGAGTGCATTCGTAAGTCCAATTTATTCATAAGTCCAACAAAGTTAGCCTAGGTACCCAACTAACACAACTGGCTACATATTACTGTACTGTAATAAGTTTATAATACTTTTCACACAAAAAATACATAAAAAACAAACACAAAAAATAAAACATTTAAAATCTTACAGTATAGTAAGATTAAAAGTACAGTAGTAATAACAGCTGGCATAAAGGGGCTGGCATCAAGTGAACAGGCAAGAAGATTTAATGACTGGAGGATGGAAAGGAGGTGGGAGATGGTAGAACAGAAGGATCATCAGCAATAGGAGATGGAGGGCAAGCTGCAATTTCACTCACACCCGACGTTAATGGCATGCATGTTTGTATCTTTGAAAGTTCACAGCATGGAGGTTCATATGTAGGGGACTTACCTTATGTATTCTTCGGCTGTTGGATAGAATGTTCTGTAAATGATGATTAGGCCTTGTTGGTTGATGATTTTCTGTATGTCAATTGCTGAGAGATAGGTGTGAAGCATCCAACAATAATTGTGCATTAGTCTACTCCTTTTACCTCCATCAGTTGTTTCACACACACCCCACACCAACATATTTATAACAAATAAGGAAGAAATAACCATGTCAATTATGTTTCTGTAACTGGTCACATGGTTGCAACTGGTATTTATAACTACCTTCTTCCACTACCCACTCCATATTCCCTTTCCTCTCCACAAGCACCTCAGCTGGTCATGGTTCTTTACCTGGTAGAGTGACCCAAAACTTCATTCCTGGAGGGTTTGGCCAGTAGTACTGCTGCCTAGATGATGTTGTTGTAGTTTTCCATTGACATTAATCACAGGGCATGGCAATACTAAGAGACCCTAAGGAATCTCCTATATTCCAGACATACTCACTTACCTCCATTGTGGAGTAGCAGTTCAATTTCTTTTGACAGTCAAGATCAATCACGCCAGCCAGCATAGTAACTCCCTTCTTTGTCTCTTGATTCAGAGGCATGAGGAGTCCAAAATGGCCAAATGGCTGTCTTAATTTCACTGTCTCCTGGTGGAATCATTTATTCCTTTGGAACAAAAACCTCTAAGCCAGCAGAGAATAAGGTTGTGGGAACAGTGGGTCGCTAGGGGTAATAGTGAGTGCTGCCACTCCCGATTCCACCCAATTCCTGGACCTATGAATCCTGACAATGGAAGAAACAGCACCATATATTGGTTACTGTTTCAGAGCATATACAGCTTCCTGGAGAACCTTGTCTCACTGCTATAAGGTTTTGCCACTTGAATGGGGATTTGGTGTGAAGCACCACCCCTGCATCTTTCCAGTCCTTCATGGTTGCACTAACCTCTCCAATCCCTCCAGGAACGTAGCACTGTTACCCCAAAACTGGATTCACTCCTTAGTGGATGTTAAGCCAAAAGACACACCAAACTGAAGATCAGGAGAAGGAAGGATTTATTACTTGCAGCAAGTAAGGAGAACACCAGGGATCTTTCCCAAAGTGGTGTGTTCCTGAACAGCAAAACTAGGGAAGTTTTAAGCTGAGGGTATATGTATATTCATGAAGGGGCTTAGGCAGTAGGCAGAGTCCAAGCTTTAGTTGATTGAAGTCATGAGGGTCAGAAAAAATCAACATCATCATCCCTTCGGTTCCATTTGATCTGGTGTTTGAGTGCTTCAGGCTAAGTTTACCATTGAAACACAACTGGGAGTCTTTACAACTGATATATTATCTTTGCTATTGCTATTCTCTTCCTGATAACATAATGTTCCTTCATTCTTTTGTTCCTTTAAGAGTATTAATTACTGAGACCTGTTCAAGGGCAAGCATTGTGGTCTAAGCTTGCTTAGATCACAAAATGTCTTAGGCCAAAAATGGCTTCCCTTATGTCAAGAAAGCCATGCCTGTTCTCTTTCTCTGGGGACCCCTACCCTATTTGCTTACAGTACTACTTTTACTTTACTATTTTTCTAGGTTGAGGCAGCTGTAATTGGCTTCTACTTGGTCTTTCCCATGATGGTAGCCCTTATTCCATAGGTCAGGGAATCAGTGTGAGAATTCTTCCAGTTATTGAGTAAATCTATTCCAATTATGCATTCTAGAACAGGGGAAATAACCAGAGGATGGGTTTTGGTACCCACTGGACCTGAGCTAAATCTTCATTCATCATGTGACCTCCATAAGCCCTTACTCTGGTGGACCACAGTGACATTTTGAGTCTCCTGAGTTAGTTCAGAGACAATGTCCAGTAGTACCCAAAAGGTTTGATTATTCAATTTTCCCCAGTGCACATAAACCTTGGTATAGGCTATAGGTCCCTTTGGGAAAGGCTGGGAGAATGATTAACATATTAAAGTTTTGGCAATAGACCAGGGTCCTTCCTCAAGCCTCCCCTTCATTCAAGGAGTTCTGGATTGTAAACTGGCTTAAGTCTGGGAATTGATTCAGGGGCTATGACTCTGTTTTATGAATCAAGTTTGACATTTTTTCACTTGACTTAGAACTTTTCTGCTTATAAAGTCAAGTAAAAATTTAGTAGGCTTTCTATCTATTTCTAGGAAACTGGCAATCAACTAGCCAATACCATAGGTCTAGAAGCAAAGAAGAGTGGTGGGGGTGGATTCTGAGGAGAACTGGCATTGTCTTGCAAGGCAACTGCCCCAGGGGAGGCTGTTAACGTTTCCTGAAGGAAGGCAGGGCTAATCTCAGACTGGGGTAGAGAAGCTGCTTCCATTGGCAAAGAAGATTCATCAGAATTTAGGCGTTTCCTCAAAGTCTTTCAATGCATCCCCTTTCCAACTTTCAGGATTCCATTCCTTCCCAATCAATGCCCTTACTTTAACAATAGACATCCTGCAAAGATGGAAATTCAGTTTGCCCTGTAAGTCTTGCAAAATAAGATTCTCAGTTTGATTTTCAGCAATCTTAGCCTGGTGGCTACAGGACATAAGATTCTCTTTCAGGACAGGCATAGAAGTTTTCTGATCACTTATGTGGCACTTGAGCTGGGAATTCAAATCCCTGAGTTCATCCTTTTCTTTCCTTACTTTGTCCATGACATTGGGAGCAACCAGTGAAACCATATCCTTTATCTTACATGTTCAAGGCCCTTAAGATAGAAACAAGATGGAAACAAAATGATACACTGAGAACACCAAGCTTGTTTTGTAGAGTACCAGGGAAATCACAGATACAGAAACAAGTTGCTGATAGCCCCTTCCACTGAGCATCTTGCAGAGTGCATGCAGATGCATTGAGGGATTAGGATGACTGATAGTGAACTTTAGACATCACAGGCTGAAAATCCACTGCATGTTACATATGTGTGCAAATGCAACCCATGAAGAGGCATGAAAGAGGGTCATTGTTGCATCTGCACAGAGGACTCTTGAAATGTACATTGAAACTTACACTTACTTTCCACTAATCATTTCTGAACCCCCTCCCTCTTCAGCTTCCTACATCCAAGATAAATATCCTGCCCAAAATCTGACCAGGGAGACAGATCTGAGCATTGCCTCCTGTTTCCTCGCTTGGCCAACCTGCAATAAAGCATTTTTCTTTCTTCAAAATACTGTTGCCTTGGTATTTTGTCTTTCCATTGTGCAGCCAGCAACTTGCCCACTTGTTCAGTTACACCAGCAAATTTCATTATACTCATTAGTTTGACAAAAATGTTTAAAAGTAGTATATACATTGTCACTCAGATCCTAGGTTCTTATAAGTGTTTGATTAGAAATATCCAATGATGATATTTTATGTATTTCTATTTCCAGAGCACACTAAGGGCTATCAATGCTCTCTTTACTAACAGAAAGAGTCATCAGTGTCTTTAAATCTTATCAGTTTAGAAAGTCAATTCTAGAAACTTCAGAACCAATTCCAAAAATTCATCCTTGAGATTCTATTCCCAGAGGATTCTGGGAAGATGGTGGAGTAGGAAGCACCAAAAATCTGTCTCCCCACCTAGACAAAAATTGCACTGGCAAAATCTAACTAGTGTAACTACTTTGGAACTCTGGAGTCTGTTGAAGGCTTGCAAAGTCCAGTGGAAGGCCTGAATGGTAGATTGCAGTCAACTTCATCAATTTCAGCTCTCAGCACAGTAGCAGCTACCTATCCCCCACCACTGGCCACATGGCATACAGCTGTGCACATGGTCCTGGGGCAGTTTGCACACAGCCTGTGGGAGTAAGCGAGCATGGGCAAATAAAATTCTGACCTCCAAATATTGGGGATCTGTGCTCTGATCACTCCAGAGCACAGAGATGCAGACAAAAAGGCAAGCAACCGTTGTTGATGTGTGGGACTCGAGGGACATTGTTCCAGCTAATGATTAAGAACTCTCCAGACAGTAGGGGCTTCTTAGACAATGGGTAAATTTCCAGGATGTCCGGCCCCCTTCCGAGAAGGAGGGAGATAACAAAATGTAAAAAAGGTGTCTGTCAAAGACCAATCAGGCAGCTGGGGAGAAGGACGGAGATAACAAAATGTAAAAAAGGTGTCTGTCAAAGACCAATCAGGAAGCTGGGGACAAGTTCCCTCTCTGGTCCGAGCCTAAGCCGGGACCAATCAGCAGGAAAACACAACCAAATCTATAATTTACATACGGGGCAGTGGGAACCTATAAAACTGACATATTCGCGCCCAAAAGGGTTCCTTCTTCGACCTCCTGCGTGAGGACCAAGGAACCCCGGTGCACCGGCCTTCAATAAACCTCTTGCGTTTTGCATCGGCTTCCGACTCTTGTTGTTTCCTGGGCGAGTCGAAACTCCTAGGAGACCGCGAAGGTCTAACAGATGCACCTCCCCCACATTGTTGCAAGCCCCTCCTCCTTAAGGGTTAAGTGACTTCCAGGAGAGTTAAAGGGCCAGAATCCATTTTTTCCCTTTCATTTTTTGCTTTTCTCCTTTGGGAGCCAGACATTAAAGACTAGACTATTCAAAAACAACTGCATATATGAGGAAAATTAGAAAGTGACTGTGCATTCACAATGAAAGTGTCAGAAAACACATAAGAAGATGCCTTAGGCTGTTGATCAGTAAAGAGAGACTACAACAATTTAAAAAATAATAACAAAAAAGAGCAAACCCTGGAGAAGGGAAAGAATCTGATTTCCAGAGCTATGACATTATTAGATTCAAATGTCCAGTGTTGAATAGAAAATCTTAAGGCATAGAAAGAAACAGAAAAGTATGGCCCATTCAAAGGAAAAAAAAGTAATTAAACCCAATCTGTCCTGAAAAAGATTTAATGGACTATATAAGACAAATAATTTAAAATAAGTCTTAAGAATAGTCAAAAAACTAAAGGAAGATGTGAATAAAGTAAAGAAAACGACATATTAACAAACTGAAAATATCACTAAAGAGATATAAAACCTGAAGAGAAACCGAAAAGAATTTCTGAAGCTGAAAAGTACAATAACTGAAATGAAAAATACACTAGAAGGACTCAAAGGCATATTTGAGCAGGCAGAAGAAAAATCAGTGAACTTGAAGATATGACAGGGGAAATTATCAAGGCTGAGGAGCAAAAGAAAAAAGATTGAAGAAGAGTACAGAGCCTAAGATGCTTATGGACACCATCCACCAAAAGCACCAACATATATATTGTGGGAACCCCAGGAGAAAGAGACAGAGAGAAAGAGACAGAGAGAATATTTGAAGAAATAATGGCTGAAAACTCCCCAAATTTGGCTGAAGACATGAATATAAACATCCAAGAAGCTCAACAAACTCCATGTAAGATGAAGTCAAAGAGACCCACCATGAGGCACATTAAATCAAACTTTCAAAAGCCAAAGAAAAAGAGCAAATCCTGAGAGGATCAAGAGAGAAGTGCATCATCAACATACAAGGGCTATTCAATGATATTATCTGCAAAGTTCTCATCAAAAGTTTTGGAGGTCAGAAGATAGTGAGTCATTATATTCAGAGTGCTTAAAGAAAAAAACCTGTCAACAAAGAATCCTATATCTGCCAAAACTGTCCTTCAAAAGTGAGGGAGAAATCAAGACATTCCCAGATAAACAAAAACTGAGAGAGTTTGTGACCATTGAACCTGCCCTGCAAGAAATGCTCAAGGAAATCCAGCAAGGTGAAACAAAAGGACACTAGACAGTAACTCAAAGCCATAGGGAGAAAAAAAGATATCAGTAAAGGTAAATACACATACAGTTATAAAAACTAGTATTATTGTAACAATGGTTTGTAACTATACTTTTAGTTTTCTTTATGGTTTAAGAGACTACTACATTTAAAGGAAAAAACTGTTATTAATGTAAAAGATAGTATTACATAACTTTGGTTTGGAACTCCAAATCTAGTTTTTTGCATAGTTTAGGAGACTAATACACTAAAAATAATTATTAGTTTAGGTTTGGGGACACAAAATATATAAAGATGTAATTTTGTGACAACTGAAAGAGATGGTGATGGTGCTGTGAAGAAGCAGAATTTTGTGTGTTATTGAAGTTAAGCTGCTATAAATTCAAGTTAGAAGACTGTAACTTCAGGATGTTAAGTGTAACCTTTCCTGGTAACCACAAAGAAAATAGCTATGGAACATACACAAAAGGAAATTGAGAAGGAATTTAAACCTCTCACTACAAAAAAATCAAGTAAACACAAAAGAAGACAGCAATGCAGGAAATGAGGGGGAAAAAGCTATAGAACATATAGAAAACAAATAACACAATGACAGAAATAAGTTCCTCAGTACTAGTAATTACTTTAAATTTTAAGTGGATTAAACTGTTCAATCAAAAGCCAGAGATTGGGGGAGAGACCTTCAAGATGGCAGAGGACTAAGACGTGGAGATCACCTTCCTCTCCACAAATACATCAGAAATACATCTACATGTGGAACAACCCCTACAGAACACCTACTGAACACTGGCAGAAGAACTCAGACCTCCCAAAATGCAAGAAACTCCCCACGTACTGGGTAGGGTAAAAGAAAAAAGAAAAAACAGGGACAAAAGAATAGGGACAGGACCTGCACCTTGGAGAGGGAGCTGTGAAGGAGGAAAAGTTTCCACACACAGGAAGCCCCTTCACTTGCAGAGACAGAGGTGGGCAGGGGGAAAGCTTTGGAGCCATGGAGGAGAGTGCAGCAACAGGGCTGCAGAGGGCAAAGCATAGAGGTTCCCACACAGATGATCAGTGCCAACCAGCACTCACCAGCCCGAGAGGCTTCTCTACTCACCTGCCAGGACAGGTGGGGGCTGAGAGCTGAGGCTCAGGCTTCGGAGGTCAGATCCCAGGGAGAGGACTGAGGTTGGCTGCGTGAACACAGCCTGAAGGGTGCTAGTGCACCACAGCTAGCCTGGAGGGAGTCTGGGAAAAAGTCTGGACCCGCCTAAGAGGCAAGAGACCATTGTTTTGGGTTGCACAAGGAGAGGGGATTCAGAGCACCACCTAAACGAGCTCCAGAGATGGGTGTGAGCCACGGCTATCAGCGTGGACACCAGAAACGGGCATGAAATGCTAAGGCTGCTGCTGCAGCCACCAAGAAACATGTGCAAGCACAGATCACTATCCACACCTCCCCTCCCGAGAGCCTGTGCAGCCCACCACTGCCAGGGTCCCATGAACCAGGGACAACTTCTCCGGGAGAACACATGGCACGCCTCACACTGTTGCAACATCACACCGGCCTCTGCCGCTGCAGTTTTGCCCCGCATTCCGAACCCCTCCCGCCCCCTCAGCCTGAGTGAGCCAGAGCCCCCTAATCAGCTGCTCCTTTAACCCTGTCCTGTCTGGGCAAGAACAGACGCCCTCAGTGACCTACATGCAGAGGGAGGGCCAAATCCAAAGCTGAACCCCAGGAGCTGTGCGAACAAAGAAGACAAAGGGAAATTTCTCCCAGTAGCCTCAGGAGCAGCGGATTAAATCTCCACAATCAACTTGATGTACCCTGCATCTGTGGAATACCTGAAGAGACAACAAATCATTCCAAAATTGAGGTGGTGTACTTTGGGAGCAACTGTAGACTTGGGGTTTACTGTATGAGACAGACTGGTTTCTGGTTTTATGTTTATCTTAGTTTAGCATTTAGACTTTATTATCGTTAGTAGCTTTCTTTATTGATTTGGTTGCTCTCTTCCTTTTCTTTTTATATATAGATATATATATTTTTTCCTTTTTCTCAGTGAGTATGTGTATGCTTCTGTGTGATTTTGTCTGTATAGCTTTGCTTTTACCGTTTGTCCTAGGGTTCTGTCTGTCCGTTTTTGGGTTTTCTTTTTTTTTTTTTTAGTATACTTTTTAGAGCTTGTTATCATTGGTGGATTTGTTTTTTTGGATTGGTTGCTCTCTTCTTTTTTTCTTTTTATTACTTTTAAATGTTTTTATTAAAAATTTTTTTTATTTTAAAAACTTTACTTCTTTTTATTTCATTTCATTTCTTTCCTTTTTTCTCCCTTTTGTTCTGAGCTGTGTGGCTGACAGGGTCTTGGTGCTCAAGCCAGGTGTCAGGCTTGTGCCTCTGAGATGGAAGAGCTGAGTTCAGGACATTGGTCCACTAGAGACTTCCCGCTCCACATAATATCAAATGACAAAAGCTCTCCCAGAGATTTCCACTTCAATGCTAAGACCCAGCTCCACTTAACAACCAGCAAGCTACAGTGCTGGACACCCTATGACTAACAACTAGCAACACAGGAACACAACCCCACTCATTAGCAGAGAGGCTGTCTAAAATCAAAATAAGATCACAGACAACGTAACACACACCACCGGACATGGTCCTGCCCACCAGAAAGACAAGATCCAGCCTCATCCACCAGAACACAGACACTAGTCCCCTCCACCAGGAAGCTTACACAACCCACTGAACCAACCTTAACCAATGGGGCAAACACCAAAAACAACAGGAACAACAAACTTACAGCCTGCGAAAAGGAAACCCCAAACACAGTAAGTTAAGCAAAATGAGAAGACAGAGAAACACACAGCAGATAAAGGAGCAAGGTAAAAACCCAACAGACCAAACAAATGAAGAGGAAATAGGCAGTTTACCTGAAAAATAATTCAGAGTAATGATAGTAAACATGATCCAAAATCTTGGAAATAGAATGAAGAAAATACAAGAAATGTTTAACAAGGACCTAGAAGAACTAAAGAGGAAACAAACAATGATGAACATCACAATAAATGAAATTAAAAATTCTCTAGAAGAATCAATAGCATGATAACTGAGGCAGAAGAACGCATAAGTGGCCTGGAAGATAAAATAGTTGAAAAAATTACTGGAGAGCAGAATAAACAAAAAGGATTCAAAAGAATTGAGGACAGTCTGAGACACCTCTGGGACAACATTAAACGCACCAACATTTGAATTACAGGGGTTCCAGAAGAAGAAGAGAAAAAGAAATGGACTGAGAAAATATTTGAAGAGATTATAGTTGAAAACTTCCCTAATATGGGAAAACAAATAGTCAATCAAGTCGAGGAAGCTCAGAGAGTCCCACACAGGATAAATCCAAGGAGAAACATGCCAAGACACACATATTAACTCTCAAAAATTAAATACAAAGAAAAAATATTAAAAGTAGCAAGGGAGAAACAACAAATAACATAAAAGGAAATCCCCATAAGGTTAACACCTGATCTTTCAGCAGGAACTCAGCAAGCCAGACGGGAGTGGCAAGACATATTTAAAGTGAGGAAAGGTAAAAACCTACAACCAAGGTTACTTTACCCAGCAAGGATCTCATTCAAATACGATGGAGAAATTAAAAGCTTTACAGATAAGCAAAAGCTAAGAGAATTCAGCACCACCAAACCAGCTCTACAACAAATGCTACAGGAACTTCTCTATGCAGGAAACATAAGAGAAAAAAAAGACCTACAATAACAAACCCAAAAGAATTAAGAAATTGGGAATAGGAACATACCTATTAATAATTACTTTAACTGGGAATGGATTAATTGCTCCCACCAAAAGACACAGACTGGCTGAATGGATACAAAAACAACACCCACATATATTCTGTCTATAAGAAACCCACTTCAGACCTAGAGACACATACAGACTGAAAGTGAGGGGATGGAAAAAGATATTCCATGCAAATGGAAACCAAAAGAAAGCTGCAGTAGCAATTCTCATACCAGACAAAATGGACTTTAAAATAAAGACTATTAGAAGAGACAAAGAAGGACACTACATAATGATCAAGGGATCGATCCAAGAAGAAGATATAACAATTGTAAATATTTATGCACCCAACATAGAAGCACCTCAATACATAAGGCAAATACTAACAGCCATAAAGGGGGAAATCGACAGTAACTCATTCATAGTAGGGGACTTAAACACCCCACTTTCACCAATGGACAGATCATCCAAAATGAAAATAAATAAGAAAACACAAACTTTAAATGATACCTTAAACCAGATGGACTTAATTGATATTTATAGGACATTCCGTCCAAAAACAACAGAATACATATTTTTCTCAAGTGCACATGGAACATTATCCAGGATAGACCATATCTTGGGTCACAAATCAAGCTTTGGTAAATTGAAGAAAATTGAAAGCATATCAAGTATCTTTTCCGACCACAGTGTTATGAGACTGGATATCAATTACAGGAAAAGATCTGTAAAAAATACAAACACATGGAGGCTAAACAATACACTACTTACTAACGAGGTGATCACTGAAGAAATCAAAGAGGAAATAAAAAAATACCTAGAAACAAACGACAATGGAGACACGACGACCCAAAACCTATGGGTTGCAGCAAAAGCAGTTCTAAGAGGGAAGTTTATAGCAATACAATCCTACCTTAAGACACAGGAAACATCTCGAATAAACAACTTAACCTTGCACCTAAAGCAATTAGAGGAAGAAGAACAAAAAAACCCCAAAGTTAACAGAAGGAAAGAAATCATAAAGATCAGATCAGAAATAAATGAAAAAGAAATGAAGGAAATGATGACAAAGATCAATAAAACTAAAAGCTGGTTCTTTGAGAAGATAAACAAAATTGATAAACCATTAGCCAGACTCATCAAGAAAAAAAGGGAGAAGATTCAAATCAATAGAATTAGAAATGAAAAAGGAGAAGTAACAACTGACACTGCAGAAATACAAAAGATCATGAGAGATTACTACAAGCCACTCTATGCCAATAAAATGGACAACCTGGAAGAAATGGACAAATTCTTAGAAATGCACAACCTGCCAAGACTGAATCAGGAAGAAATAGAAAATATGAGCAGACCAATCACAAGCACTGAAATTGAAACTGTGATTAAAAATCTTCCAACAAACAGAAGCCTAGGACCAGATGGCTTCACAGGCTAATTCTATCAAACATTTAGAGAAGAGCTAACACCTATCCTTCTCAAACTCCCCAAAAATATAGCAGAGGGAAGAACACTCCCAAACTAATTCTATGAGGCCACCATCACCCTGATACCCAAAACAGACAAGGATGTCACAAAGGAAGAAAACTACAGGCCAATACCACTGATGAACATACATGCAAAAGTCCTCAACAAAATACTAGCAAACAGAATCCAACAGCAGAGTAAAAGGATCATACACCATGATCAAGTGGGGTTTATTCCAGGAATGCAAGGATTCCTCAATATATGGAAATCAATCAATGTGATCACCATATTAACAAATTGAAGGAGAACCATATGATCATCTCAATAGTTGCAGAGAAAGCTTTCGACAAAATTCAACACCCATTTATGTTAAAAACTCCGCAGAAAGTAGGCATAGAGGGAACTTTCCTCAACATAATAAAGGCCATATAGTACAAACCCACAGCCAGCATCGTCCTTAATGGTGAAAAACTGAAAGCATTTCCACTAAGATCAGGAACCAGACAAGGTTGGCCACTCTGACCACTCTTATTCAACATAGTTTTGGAATTGTTAGCCACAGCAATCAGAGAAGAAAAGGAAATTAAAAGAATCCATATAAGAAAAGAAGAAGTAAAGCTGTCACTGTTTGCAGATGACATGACACTATACATAGAGAATCCTAAAGATGCTACCAGAAAACTACTAGAGCTAATCAATGAATTTGGTAAAGTAGCAGGATACAAAATTAATGCACAGAAACCTCTCGCATTCCTATATACTAATGATGAAAAATCTGAAAGTGAAATCAAGAAAACATTCCCATTTACCATTGCAACAAAATGAATAAAATATCTAGGAATAAACCTACCTAAGGAGACAAAAGACCTGTATGCAGAAAATTATAAGACACTGATGAAAGAAATTAAAGATGATACAAATAGACGGAGAGATATACCATGTTCTTGGATTGGAAGAATCAACATTGTGAAAATGACTCTACTACCCAAAGCAATCTACAGATTCAATGCAATCCCTATCAAACTACCACTGGCATTTTTCACAGAACTAGAACAGAAACTTTCACAATTTGTATGGAAATACAAAAGACATCAAATAGCCGAAGCAATATTGAGAATGAAAAATGGAGCTGGACGAATCAGGCTGCCTGACTTCAGACTATACTACAAAGCTACAGTAATCAAGACAGTATGGTACTGGCACAAAAACAGAATGATAGATCATTGGAACAGGATAGAAATCCCAGAGATAAACCCACACTCATAAGGTCACCTTATCTTTGATAAGGAGACAGGAATGTACAGTGGAGAAAGGAGAGCCTCTTCAGTAAGTGGTGCTGGGAAAACTGGACAGGTACATGTAAAAGTATGAGATTAGATCACTCCCTAACACCACACACAAAAATAAGCTCAAAATGGATTAAAGACCTAAATGTAAGGCCAGAAACTATCAAATTCTTAGAGGAAAACATAGGCAGAACACTCTATGACATAAATCACAGCAAGATCCTTTTTGACCCACCTCCTAGAGAAATGGAAATAAAAAAAAAAATAAACAAATGGGACCTAATGAAACTTAAAAGCTTTTACACAGCAAAGGATATCATAAAAACAAGAGCAAAGGACAACCCTCAGAATGGGAGAAAATATTTGCAAATGAAGGAACTGACAAAGGATTAATCTGCAAACTTTACAAGCAGCTCATGCAGCTCAATAACAGAAAAACAAAAAACCCAATCCAAAAATGGGCAGAAGATCTAAATAGACATTTCTCCAAAGAAGATATACAGACTGCCAACAAACACATGCAAGAATGCTCAACATCATTAATCATTAGAGAAATGCAAATCAAAACTACAATGAGATATCATCTCACACCAGTCAGAATGGCCATCATCAAAAAATCTAGAAACAATAAATGCTGGAGAGGGTGTGGTGAAAAGGGAACACTCTTGCACTGCTGGTGGGAAAGTGAATTGGTTCAGCCCCTATGGAGAACAGTATGGAGGTTTCTTTAAAAATTACAACTAGAACTACCATATGACCTAGCAATCCCACTACTGGGCATATACCCTGAGAAAACCAAAATTCAAAAAGAGTCATGTACAAAATGTTCATTGCAGCTCTATTTACAATAGCCTGGAGATGGAAACAACTTAAGTGCCCATCATCAGATGAATGGATAAAGAAGATGTGGCACATATATACAATGGAATATTACTCAGCCATTAATGAAACGAAATTGAGCTATTTGTAATGAAGTGGATGGACCTAGAGTGTGTCTTATAGAGTAAGTAATTCAGAAAGAGAAAGACAAATACCGTATGCTAACACATATATATGGAATTTAAGAAAAAAAAATGTCATGAAGAACCTAAGGGTAAGACAGGAATAAAGACACAGACCTACTGGAGAACAGACTTGAAGACATGGGGAGGGGGAAGGGTGAGCTGTGACAGGGTGAGAGAGAGACATGGATATATATACATTAAAAAACGTAAGGTAGATAGCTAGTGGGAAGCAGCCGCATAGCACAGGGAGATCAGCTCGGTGCTTTGTGACCACCTGGAGGGGTGGGATAGGGAGGGTGGGAGGGAGGGAGACACAAGAGGGAAGAGATATGGGAACATATGTATATGTATCACTGATTCATTTTGTTGTAAAGCAGAAAGTAACACACCATTGTAAAGCAATTATACTCCAATAAAGATGTTAAGAAAAAAAGAATTGGCACATATATACAATGGAATATTATTCAGCCATAAAATGAAATGAAATTGAGTTATTTGTAGTGAGGTGGATGGACCTAGAGTCTGTCATACAGAGTGAAGTAAATCAGAAAGAAAAAAATATACCATATGCTAACACATATATATGGAATCTATGAAAAAAATGGTAATGAAGAACCTAGGGGCAGGACGGGAATAATGACACAGACCTACTAGAGAATGGACTTGAGGACACGGGGAGGGGAAAAGTAAGCTGTGACAAAGTGACAATGGCATCGACATATATACACTACCAAGTGTTAAACCAATAGCTAGTTGGAAACAGTCACAAAGCTCAGGGAGATTAGCTCTGGTCTTTGTGACAACCTAGAATGGTGAGATAGGGAGTGTAGGAGGGAGGGAGACACAAGAGGGAAGAGATATGGGGATATATGTATATGTATAGCTGATTCACTATGTTATAAAGCAGAAACTAACACACCATTGTAAAGCAATTATACTCCATAAAGATGTTTAAAAAATAATAAATAAAAATAAAGTAATTATCGTTATATATGTATTTATGCCATTCTGATCATTATTTTCGAGTTGTTTTGTAGGTCTTTTTTGTACTTTTCTTCTACTTTTCTTCTCTTCCCTTGTGATTTGATGACTATCTTTAGTGCTATGTTTGGATTCCTTTTTCTTTTTTGTGTGTATCTATTATATATTTTTGGTTTGTGGTTACAGTGAAATTTATATATATCAAAATTTTATATATATAATATATATAATACATATATGATTATTTTAAGTTGATAATCTCTTAATTTCAAATGCATTTTAACAACCCTGCATTTTTACTCTCCTCACTTCATGATTACTGATTTTGACATCATATTGTACATATAATTTTCTTGTGTATCCCTTAACTGCTTATTGTGGATGTAGATGATTTTACTACTTTTGTCTTTTAACCCTTCTACTAGCTTTGTACATGGTTGATTTATTACCTCTACTATATATTTGCCTTTACCAATAAGCATTTTCCTTTCATGATTTTCATTTCTAGTTGTGGCCTTTCCTTTTTCACTTAGAGTAGTCCCTTTAACATTTCTTGTAAAGCTGGTTGGTCGTGCTGAGCTCTTTTAGGTTTTGTTTGTCTGTACAACTTTTGATTTCTCCATCAAATCTGAATGAGAACTTGGCCATGTTGAGTATTCTTTGTTGCACATTTTCCCTTTCATCACTTTAAATGTATCATGCCACTCCCTTTTGGCATGCAGAGTTTCTGCTGAAAAGTCAGCTGATAGCTTTATGAGAGTTCCCTGTGCATAACTTGTTTTTCCCTTGCTGCTTTTAATATTTCCTCTTTATCTTTAATTTTTGCCACTTAATTACAATGTTTTTGGTGTGGTCCTCTTTAGGTTGATCCTGTTTGGGACTCTCTGTGATCCCTGGACTTGAATATCTGTTTCGTTTCCCAGGTAGGGAAGTTTTCAGCTGTTATGTCTTCAAATATGTACCCTGCACCTTTCTCTCTCCCTTCTCCTTCTGAGACCCCTAAAATGTGAATGTTAGTATGTTTAATGCTGTCAGAGTTCTGAAACTGTACTCATTGCTTTTTTTTTCTTTTTTCTGTTCATCCTCAGTGATTTCCACAACTCTGTCTTCCAACTCATTGATCCATTCTTCTGTATCATTTAGTTTACTGTTGATTCCTTCTAATGTATTTTTCATTACAGTTATTGTAGTCTTCATTTCTGTTTGGCTGTTCTTTATATTTTCTAAATCTGTAAAAACTTCTAACTTCTCACTGTGTTCGTCCATTCTTCTCCTGAATTCTATGATCATCTTTACAACTATTACATTGAACTCTTTCTTGGGTAGGTTGGCTATCTCCACTTCATTTAGTTTTTCTTCTGGGGTTTTATCTTGTTCCTTCATTTGGAACATGTTCCTCCTTTGCCTCATTTTGCTTAATTTGTTGTTTTTATTTCTAAGTATCTGGTAGGTTGTTATGTTTCCTGACCTTGGAGAAATGCCCTTTCATAGGAGACATCCTATGAGTCCCAGTAGCACACTCCTCTCTGGTCACTAGAGGCGCTAGGGATTCCCCCTATGTGGGTTGCTTGTTTCCTTCTGTTGTGGTGAGCTGACTACTCTCAGCAGTCTCTTAAGCTTGGCTGGCCCCTGGTCTGATTGGTTGCCAGGCCCTGCCTTGTGCAGAGGTTGCTGGCTGCTTCTTGGTGGGGCCAGGTCATGAGGAGGCTAGCTGCAGAATCCTGGGGTGCCCTAGGTCTAGTGCTGATTCACTGGTGGTTTGAGTCAGGGTCCAGGAGATCCTGGTGCTGGTGCTCACCAACCAGTGTGTTAAGGCAGGTGCTGGGGCAAGTGCTGGCCCACTGACAGGCAGAGTCATGTCCTGAGGTCCAAGAGCTGTTGTTGGACCACTGGTGGGTGGGGCCACTTCCTGACACAGCTGGCTGCAGTGTCCAAGGTCCACTCTTAAAGGGAGTCTTTATTTCCCACAGCTCTCTTGTGCTCCCAAATGTAAGCTCCACTGGACTTCAAAGACAAACATTCTAGGGGCTCATCTCAGTGCAGGACCCTCAGGTTGGGGAGCCCAATGTAGGACTGAGACCTCTCACTCCTTGGGGAGAACCTCTGCAATTGTAATTATTCTACCATTTGTGAGTTACCCACCCAAGTGTAGGGGTCTTGACTATATTGTTGCTCTGCCTCTCCTATCACCTCATTGTGTTTCAATCTTTATATCTTTAGTTGTAGATCTTTTCTGGTAAGTTATAGTCTTTTTTATTGACAGGTGTTCTGTAAATAGTTGTCATTTTGATGTTCCTGTGAGAGGAGGTGAGCTCAGGGTCTTTCTACTCTGCCATCTTGGCTGATCTCCCCAGAAATTAAACACACTTTTAAGCAATCAATGGATCAAAGAAGAAATCACAAAGGAAATTGCAAAATACTTACAGAAGAATGAAAATGAAAACACAATATAGCAAAACTTATGGGACGCAGCAAAAGCAGTGTTAAGTGGGAAATGTATAGCTATAAATAGTTACATTAAAAAATAATAAAGATCTCAAATCAACAACCTAACTTTACAACTTAAGGAGCTAAAAAAAGAAAAACTAAAAGTCCAAAGCTAGCAGAAGGAAGGAAATAATAAAGATTAGAGCATAGATAAATAAAATAGAGACTAGAAAAAACAAGAGATAATCAATGAGACCAAAAGCTGATTTTTTGAAAAGATCAACAAAATTGACAAAACTTTATAGCTTTATGGATTAAGAAAAAAAAGAGAGAAGACTCAGAGTACTTAAATCAGAAATAAAAGTAGGGACATTACCATAAATTTTACACAAATAAAAAGGATAAGAGAGTACTGTGAAAAATTGTATGCCAAAAAATTGGATAATTTGGATGAAACTCCTAGAAACACAAAACCTCCCAAGAGTAAATCATGAAAAAAAATAGACAATCTGAATAGACTTATAACTAATAAGGAGATTGAATGAATAATATATATCTCCTAACAAATTAAAGCTCTGTATCTGATCGCTTCACTGGTGAATTCTATCAAACATTTAAAGAACTACTACCAATTCTTCTCAAGCTTTTCCAAAAAATTGAAGAAGAAGGAACACTTCCAAATTCATTTTACAAGGCCATCATAACCCTGATACCAAACCCAGGCAAAGACACTACAAGAAAAGAAAACTACAGATCAATATTTCGTATGAACATTGATGTGCAAATTGTCAACAAAATACTAACAAACAGAATTCAGCATCATATTTTTTAAAAATTACATACCATAACAAAGTAGGATTTATTTCTGATATGCAAGTTTGGCTCATCAATTAATGTACCATCCATATCAACAACATGAAGTGAAAAGAAAAAAAACAAGATTATCTCAATTGATGCAGAACAGGCATTTTACAAAATTCAACGCCCCTTCATGATGAAAACACTAAACAAAATAGGAATAGAAGGAAACCACTTCCACATAATAGAAGCCATATATGAAAAACCCACAGCAAACATAATACCAAATGGTAAAAGACTGAGAACTTTTCCTCTAAGATCACAAACAAGGCAAGGATGACCACTTTTACCACTTCTATTTAACATAGAACTGGAAATTTAAGCCAGAGCAATTAGGCAAGAAAAAGATACAAAAGTCATACAAATTGGAAAGGAAGGGACTTCCCTGGTGGTCCAGTGGTAAAGAATCTGCCTTACGATACAGGGGACACAGGTTCAATCCCTGGTCAGGGAACTAAGATTCCACATGCCGTGGGACAACTAAGCCCATGCACCACAACTACTGAGCTCACATGTCTCAATGAGAGAGCCTGTGTGCTGCAAACTACAGAGCCCATGTTCTCTGGAGCCCACATGCCACAACTACAGAGCACACGTGCCCTGGAGCCTGAGCACCACAACTAGAGAAGAGAAAACCCACACACCACAACTAGAGAGAAGCCCAAGCACCACAACGAAATATCCTGCATGCTTCAACAAAGGTCTCATGTGCTGCAAGACCCAATGCAGCCAAAAATAAATAAATTAAATAGATAAATAATAAATAACTCTCTTTTAAAAATTGGAAAGGAAGAAGTAAAATTGTTTCTGTTTGCAAATATCTCATATGTAAAAAATTCTAAAGACTCCACAAAAGAGCTGTTAGAACTAATAACTGAATTCAGCAAAGTAGCAGAACACAAAGTCAACACACAAAAATCCATTGCATTTTTGTACACAAACAATGAACAATCTGAAAAGGAAACTACAAAAACAATCAATTTACAATAGCACCAAAAAGAATAAAATATGTAGGAATTAACTAAACCAAGGTGGTGAAAATCTTGAACAACGAAAACTACAAAATATTGCTGAAAGAAATGACATAGTAAATAGAAATCATACCATGTTTATAGATTGGAAGACTTAATATTTTTTAAATGTCAGTATTACCCGAACTGATCTACAGATTCAATGCAGTTCATATCAAAATCCCAAAGATATTTTTTGCAGAACTAGAAAACTCATCCTAAAATTCAAATGGAATCTTGAGGGACCTGGAATAACCAAAATAATCTTCAAAAATTAGAAAAAACTGGAGGATTCACACTTCATAATTTCCAAGCCTACTACAAAGTTACAGTAATTAAAATAGTGTGGTATTGGCATAAAGACAGACATATAGACCAGTAGAACAGAATAGAGAGCCCAAGAATAAACTGTTGCATATACAGTCAAATGATTTATGACAAGCTTGCCATTCAATGGGAAAAGGACAGTCTTTCAACAAATGGTGCTGAGAAAACTGGATACCCACATGCAAAAGAATGAAGTTGAAGACTTACCTAACACCATATACAAAAACGAACTCAAAATGCATCAAGGACTTCAATATAAGACCTAAAACAATAAAAACTCTTAGAAGAAAACATAGGACAAAAGCTTCATGACATTGGATTTAATAATTTCTTGGATATAACACCAAAAGCATAGACAGTGAAAGAAAAAACAAATTGGGCTTCATGAAAAATTAAACAACTTGTACATTGAGAGACACAGAGGAAAAAGACAACCCAGAGTATAGGAGAAAGTATTTGCAAATAATATATTTGATTAGAGATTAATATCCAGGATATATAGAGAACCCCTGAAATGCAACAACAACAAAAAACCTGATTCAAAAATGGAAAAAGGGGCTTCCCTGGTGGCGCAGTGGTTTAGAGTCCACCTGCCGATGCAGGGGACACGGGTTCATGCCCCGGTCCGGGAAGATCCCACATGCCACGGAGCAGCTGGGCCCGTGAGCCATGGCCGCTGAGTCTGTGCGTCTGGAGCCTGTGCTCTGCAACGGGAGAGGCCACAACAGTGAGAGGCCCACGTACCACAAAAAAAAAAAAAAAAAAAAAAGGAAAAAGGACTTGAATAGACATTTCTCCAAAGAAGATATGTGAATAGCCGATAAGCCCATGAAAAGATGCTCAACGTCACTAATCATTAGGGAAATGCTTATCAAAGCTACAATGAGACACCACCTCATATCCATTAGGATGGCTACTATCAAAAAACCAGGAAACAAGTGCTGGCAAGGATTTGGAGAAATTGGAACTTTTGTGCACCATTGATAGGAATGTAAATGGTACAGGCACTGTGGAAAACATTATGGAAGTTGCAAAAAAATTAAATACAGAATTACCATATGACCCAGCAATTCCAATTCTGAGTATATATCCAAAAGAAATGAAAGCAGTGTCTTGAGCAGGTATTTGTTCACCAATGTTCATAGCATTATTCACAATAGGTAAAACATAGAAGCAATACAATTATCCATCAGCTGATGAATATATAAGCAAAAGGTGGTAAATACGTACAATGAAATATTACCTAGCCTTAAAGAGGAAGGAAAATTGCAATGCAGTACAACATGAATGAACCTTGAGGACATTATGCTAAGAATTAAGCCAGTCACAAATAGAAAAATACTATATGATTCCACTTATGTGAAGTACTTAGGGGTCGTCAAAATCAGAAAGACAGAAAGTAAAAAATGGTGGTTTCAAGGGACTTGAGGGAGGGGAGAAAGGAGAGTTATTGTTTAATAGGTATGGAGTTTCAAATTTACAAGAGTTATGGGATGAATGGTGGTGATGGCTGCACAACATATTTAATACACTGAACTATATACTAAAAATAGTAAGATGGTAAACTTTTATGTATATTTTAACTCAATAAAAAAGAAAATGGTTCTTTTCCTCCAGAACCACTTTCATCACCAAAATCTGTATTACTCAGGGTTCTCAAGAGAACAACAATAAGGTATCACATTGATCTATTTGCCTACTTTATGCCAGTACAACATTGTCTTTATACAGTAGCTTTCTGGTCAGTTTTGAAACAGGGAAGTGTGAATCTTGCAATCCTCTTCTTTTTAAGATTGCTTTGTAACGCTATGCTCGTAGAATTTTTATATGCATTTTAGATCAGTTTGTCAATCTCTGCAAAGGAGCCAGCTGGGATTTTGATAGGAATTGATTTGAATCTGTAGATATATTAGGGGAATATTGCCATCTCAACAACATTAAGTCTTCCAATTCATGAATATGGGATATTTTTCCATCTGTTTAAATTTTATTTCTTTCAACAATTTTTTATAGTTTACAGAGTATAAGATTTACATTTTTTCTGTTAAATTTGTTCCTGAGAAAGTTATTCTTGTGAATGAAATTGTTTTCTTTGTTTCATTTTTGAATTGTTAATTGAAATTCTATGGAAATAAAATTGATTTTTGTATCTTGAGCTCATATCCTGAAACCTACTGAATTCACCTATGAGTTCTGTTAACATTTTCGTGGGTACTTTAAGAATTTATATATTCAAGATTATGTCATTACAATAGAGAAAGCATTAATTCTTCCTTTGTGATCTGGATGCCTTTTATTTTATTTTCTTGCCTAATTCTCCCCGCTAAAATCCCCAAGAAAATGTTGAATAAAAGTGGCAAGAGAATATTTTTATCCTGTTCTTAGAAGAAAGGAAATGTTCAGTCTTTGAACATTTATTATAATGCTAGATTTTTTTATATATGTCCTTTACCAGGTTGATGCATTTACCTTCTCCTCCTAATTTGTTGAATATTTTTACCTTGAAGATGTGTTAAATGTTGTCAAATGCTTTCTCTGAGTCTATTGAAATAATCATGTGGGTTCTGTCCTTTGTTCTATTGATATGGGTATATTACATTAATTGATTTTGGCATGTTAAATCAACCTTGCATTTCTGAGGTAATACAACTTAGATGAGGTACATTTCCTTTTAATCTGTTGCTGGATTCAGTAGGCTAGTATTTTATAGAGGAATTTGCACCTATATTCATAAGAGGTATTAGTTCAGAGTTTTCTTATGATGTCTTTGTCTGATTTTGGTATTAGGGTAATATTGGTCTCATAGAATGAATTGAGAACATTCTCTATTCTTCTATTTTTGGGAAAACTTTGTGAAACATTGCTATGCATTTATCCTTAAATGTTTGGTAGAATTCACCATCAAAGGCATCTGAGCCTCAACTTTTCTTTGTGGGTAATGTTTTGATACTAATTTAATCTATTTTTAAAAATTATAGGCCTATTTACATTTTCTATTTCACCCTGAATCACATTCAGTAGTTTGTATTAGTCTAAGAATTTGTTGATTTCCTCTAATTTGTTGGCAAACGGTTGTTCATAGCGTTCCCTTATAATCATTTTCATTTCCATAAGGTCAGTAGAAATAACCCCTCTGTTATTCTTGATTCATCACTTGAGTATTCTCTTTTTTTCTTGATCAATCTAGTCAAATCTTGGCCAATTTTGTTGATCTTTTCAAGAACCAACTTTTGGTTTCATTTGTTGTTGGTTTGTATCATTATTATTTCCTATTTCTTTGATTTCCACTCCACTCTTTTTTTTAACATCTTTATTGGAGTATAATTGCTTTACAATGGTATGTTAGTTTCTGCTTCATAACAAAGTGAATCAGTTATACATATACATATGTTCCCATATCTCTTACCTCTTGCATCTCCCTCCCTCCCACCCTCCCTATCACACCCCTCTAGGTGGTCACAAAGCACCGATGTGCTATGTGGCTGCTTCCCACTAGCTATTTTACGTTTGGTAGTGTATATATGTCCATGCCACTCTCTCACTTTGTCACAGCTTACCCTTCCCCCTCCCCATATCTTCAAGTCCATTCTCTAGTAGGTTTGTGTCTTTATTCCCGTCTTACCCCTAGGTTCTTCATGACCTTTTCTTTCTTTCTTTCTTAGATTCCATATATATGTGTTAGCATACTGTATTTGTTTTTCTCTTTCTGACTTACTTCACTCTGTATGACACACTCTAGGTCCATCCACCTCACTACAAATAACTCAATTTTGTTTCTTTTTATGGCTGGGTAATATTCCATTGTATATATGTGCCATATCTTCTTTATCCATTCATCTGTTGATGGACACTTAGATTGCTTCCATGTCCTGGCTATTGTAAATAGTGCTGCAATGAACATTTTGGTACATGACTCTTTTTGAATTATGGTTTTCTCAGGGTATATGCCCAGTAGTGGGATTGCTGTGTCATATGGTAGATAATGTATTTATTTCCCCTTGATTTGAAAGATAGTTTAGCTGACTATAGAATTCTGGTTTCACAGGGTTTTCTTCTTTCAACACTTTGAATATGTTAATTTGTTCTAGCCTCCAATGACAGAACTTTGAATACATCAATATGTTCTGGCCTCAAATATATGACTTTCTAATAAGAAGTCACCTAGTTAAACTTATTGAGGTTCCCTTATACATAATGAGCTGTGGGGTTTTTATTGTTTTTTTCTACATTCAAATTTTTCTTTTTGTCTTTCAACATTTTTACTATGATGTTATTGAGTGTGGATCTCCTACTAGTAGTTAATTGAGCCTCTTGATATGTACATAAATGTTTTCATCAGGTTTGAAAAGTTGTCAGCCATTATTTCTTCTAATTTCTTTTTCTGCTCCTTTCTCTCTCTCCTCTCCTCTGGTATTTCCATTATGCCTATGGTGCACTTAATGCTGTTCAACATTTCTCTGAGGCTCTGTTCATTTCTCTTCATTCTTTTTTTCTCTCTGTTACTCAGATTACATAATCTCTATAAATCTATTTGCAGGTTTTCTGATTCTTCTGCCAGTTCAAATCTACTGTTGAGTTCCAGTGAATTTTTTATTATGCCTATTGTACTTTTAAACTCCAGAATTTCTATATGGTTCTTTTCAACATTTCTTTCTCTTTATTGATATTTTTAATTTGATGACATTGTTATCATAGTTTTCTTTAAGCTTGGTTTCCTTTAGTTCTTTGAACATATATATAATGACTTCTTTGAAGTCTTTGCTAAATATGCCATCTAGTCTCTTTCACAGGCAGTTCTTTTGCCTGCTATTTTTTCTGTGTATGGATCACAGTTGCATGCTTCTTTGCAATCTTATAACTTTTGCTGTAAACAACATTTTTGTTAATATATTGTAGTAACAGGATGCTGATTACCCTACACCCTCTCCATGGCTTTTTTTGTTGTTGTTTGCTGGTTTATTTGTTTAGTGATTTGGCTAAATGATTTTAGTTAGCTCTATTTCACCTGTAGTTCAAAGCCTCTGATGTCACTTCTCAGAGGATACAGCCCTGACATTCACAATTACCCTGGGATGACAAAGGCTTTTAGCAAAGCTCTCTTTGTCTTTTTCCCTGATCCCTGTTAAACTGTCACCCTTGATTGATATTACACCCAGTTGTTAGGCTTCATTAATTGCTTGCTTATCACTCTATTGTTTTAAATTCCTGGGGGCATAAACTGCTCTACAGTCATATCTAATTAAACTCAGCCAGGTTTATTTTTTGAGACCAGTCTTTGAGGTTTGTTCTAAACCCTGGACCCTGGAGGGTTCTTCTTCCTTCCTTCCTTCCTTCCTTCCTTTCTTTTTCTTTCTTTCTTTTTCTTTCTTTCTTTCTCTTTCTTTTAATTAAAAAATTTTTATTTATTATTATTATTTGGTTGTGCTGCATGGCTTGTAGGATCTCAGTTCCCTGACAAGGGTTTGAACCCAAGCCACAGCAGTGAAAGCCCAGAATCCTAATCACTAGGCCACCAGGGAACTCCCTGTAGGGTTCTTCTTAGCTTTCTTTTCCCCCATTTCCCTCTGTTTAACTAGCTGACCTACAACTTGTTGTAGCTTGTTGCTGTCATACAGCTATTGGTCTCCTCTTAATTGCTTACCACCAAAATCTCCATTGCTTTTGAGATTGCACTTAGACTTGAACTTCCCAATGCTTTGTTTTAAATAAAGTTGGTTTTTTGGGGGAGAGCTTTGGAGCTCTCTGTTCTTAAGGACTGCTACTCTCCCTGTGTAAAATCTCTGACTCACACTGCTTTTGGCACTCTGTCATGTTGGTGGCCTCTGGCTTTCTTAGCTTGGCTTTTCTGGCATGAAACAGCCATCCTATGAAGGAGCTAAGGTGAATATGTTCAGGGACCCAGTTTTCTTGTCCTGTCTGCTTTTATGGCCCTAGGAGTGAGAGCTGGGTGGAAGAAGGGAGCCCTAAACCTCTCAGCCTCTCTTACCAGGAATTTAGCCTCTTCAGTTTGGAGTTGGATGAGATGAGGAATGCTGAAAGCCACACCTCTTGTGATATTTTATTTTCTTTAATTAGTAGCTGGGTGAGAGGGATCCCTGTCTTCATGGCCACAACAACCTAGAGTAGAGCTTCCAAAAAGCTGAGCTGGGAGTAGGGAGGAAGTGTGCCATGGCTCAGGTGCCAAAGACCCTCACTTTTCTTACCAAGATTTGGTAGGCTTTCTTGAATAAAAGTTTCTTCATTTTCTGTACACCCTTAGGATGATTTCCAAAAGCATGCCCTTAGGATCATTTCCAAAATAGTTGGGTTTTTAAAAAATAATTATGGGTAAATAATCTGATGTAGAGATTGAGATATAGAAATAAATTCAGGGGACGAACGGAAGATGGTGGAAGAGTAGGATGCGGAGATCACCCTCCTCCCCACAGATACACCAGAAATACATCCACACGTGGAACAACTCCTATATAACACCTACTGAAGGCTGGCAGAAGACCTCAGACTTCTCAAAAGGCAAGAAACTCCCCATGTACCTGGATAGGGTGAAAGAAAAAAGAATAAACAGAGACAAAATGATAGGGACAAGACCTGCACCAGTGGGAGGGAGCTGTGAAGGAAGAAAGGTTTCCACACACTAGAAGCCCCTTCGCGGGTGGAGACTGAAGATGGCGGAGGGGGAAGCTACGGAGCCACGGAGGACAGCACAGCAACAGCAGTGCGGAGGGCAAAGCAGAGAGGTTCCCGCACAGAGGATCGGTGCCAACCAGCACTCACTAGCCCGAGAGGCTTGTCTGCTCACCCGCCGAGGTGGGCAGGGATGGGAGCTGAGGCTCCGGCTTTGGTCGGAGCGCAGGGAGATGACTGGGGTTGGCGGCGTGAACACACCCTGCAGGGGCTTAGTGCACCACGGCTAGCCGGGAGGGAGTCCAGGGAAAGGTCTGAACCTGCCAAAGAGGCAAGAGACCTTTTCTTCCCGCTTTCTTTCCTGGTGAGCAAGGAGAGGGGATTAAGAGTGCTGCTTAAAGGAGCTCCAGAGACGGGCGCGAGCCGTGGCTAAAAGCACGGACCCCAGAGACGGGCATGAGACACTAAGGCTGCTGCTGCCGCCACCAAGAAGCCTGTGTGCGAGCACACATCACACTCCACACCCCCCTTCCGGGGAGCCTGTGCAGCCCGTCACTGCCAGGGTCCTGGGATCCAGGGACAACTTCCCCAGGAGAATGCACGGCAAGCCTCAAGCTGGTGCAACATCATGCCGGCCTCTGCCATCGCAGGCCTGCCCCGAACTCCATGCCCCTCCCTCCCCATGGCCTGAGTGAGCCACAGTCCCTGAAGCAGCTGCTCCTTTAACCCCGTCCTGTCTGAGCAAAGAACAGACACCCTCCGGTGACCTACACGCAGAGGCAGGGCCAAATCCTGGGAGCTGAGCCCCTGGGAGCTGTGAGAACAAAGAAGAGAAAGGGAAATCTCTCCCAGCAGCCTCAGAAGCAGAGGATTAAAGCTCCACAATCAACTTGATGTACCCTGCATCTGTGGAATATGTGAATAGACAACGAATCATCCCAAATTGAGGAGGTGGACTTTGAGAGCAAGATGTATGATTTTTTTCCCCTTTTCCTCTTTTTGTGGGTGTGTATGCTTCTCTGTGAGATTGTGTCTGTATAGCTTTGCTTCCACCATTTGTCCAAGGGATCTATCCATCCATGTTTTTGGGGTTTTTTCCTAATTTTTTTCTTAATAATTATTTTTTATTTTAATAACTTTATTTTATTTTACTTTATCTTCTTCCTTCCTTCCTTTCCTTCCTTCCTTCCTTCTTTCCCTCCTTTAGACAACGAATCATCCCAAATTGAGGAGGTAGACTTTGAGAGCAATATTTATGATTTTTTCCCCTTTTCCTCTCTTTGTGAGTGTGTATGTGTGTGCTTCTGTGTGAGATTTTGTCTGTATAGCTTTGCTTCCACCATTTGTCCTAGGGTTCAATCCATCCGTTTTTTTTTCTTAATAATTATTTTTTATTTTAATAACTTTATTATATTTTATCTTACTTTAGTTTATTTTATCTTCTTTCTTTCTTTTTCTTCCTTCCTTCCCTCCTTCCTTCCTTCCTCCCTCCCTCCCTCCCTCCTTTCTTTCTTTCTTTCTACTTCTACTAATTCTTTATTTCTAATTTTTTTCCCTTTTATTCTGAGCTGTGAGGATGAACAGCTCTTGGTGCTGCAGCCAGGAGTCAGTGCTGTGCCTCTGAGGTGGGAGATCCAACTTCAGGACACTGGTCCACAAGAGACCTCCCAGCTCCACAAAATATCAAATGGCAAAAATCTCCCAGAGATCTCCATCTCAACACCAGCACCCAGCTTCACTCACCGACCAGCAAGCTACAGTGCTGGACACCCTATGCCAAACAACTAGCAACACAGGAACACAACCCCACCCATTAGCAGAGAGGCTGCCTAAAATCATAATAAGTCCACAGACACCCCAAAACACACCACCAGACGTGGACCTACCCACCAGAAAGACAAGATCAAGCCTCATCTACCAGAACACAGGCACTAGTCCCCTCCACCAGGAAGCCTACAAAACCCACTGAACCAACCTTAGCCACTGGGGACAGACACCAAAAACAACGGGAACTACGAACCTGCAGCCTGCAAAAAGGAGATCCCAAACACAGTACAATAAGCAAAATGAGAAGACAGAAAAACACACAGCAGATGAAGGAGTAAGATAAAACCCCACCAGACCTAACAAATGAAGAGGAAATAGGCAGTCTACCTGAAAAAGAATTCAGAATACTGATAGTAAAGATGATCCAAAATCTTGGAAATAGAATAGACAAAATGCAAGAAACATTTAACAGGACGTAGAAGAACTAAAGATGAAACAAACAACGATGAAGAACACAATAAATGAAATTAAAAATACTCTAGATGGGATCAATAGCAGAATAACTGAAGCAGAAGAATGGATAAATGACCTGGAAGATAAAATAGTGGAAATAACTACTGCAGAGCAGAATTTTTAAAAAGTTTGGAAAGAACTGAGAACAGTCCCAGAGACCTCTGGGACAACACTAAATGCACCGACATTCGAATTATACAGGTTCCAGAAGAAGAAGGGAAAAACGGAAGGAACTGAGAAAATATTTGAAGAGATTATAGTTGAAAACTTCCCTAATATGGGAAAGGAAATAGTTAAACAAGTCCAGGCAGCACAGAGAGTCCTATACAGGATAAATCCAAGGAGAAATACACCAAGACACATATTAATCAAACTGTCAAAAATTAAATACAAATAACACATAATAAAAGCAGCAAGGGAAAAACAACAAATAACACACAAGGGAATCCCCATAAGGTTAACAGTGGATCTTTCAGCAGAAACTCTGCAAGCCAGAAGGGACAGGCAGGACATATTTAAAGTGATGAAGGAGAAAAAACTGCAACCAAGATTCCTCTATCCAGCAAGGATCTCATTCAGATTTGATGGAGAAATTAAAACCTTTACAGACAAGCAAAAGCTGAGAGAGTTCAGCACCACCAAACCAGCTTTACAAAAAATGCTAAAGGAACTTATCCAGGCAAGAAACAGAAGAGAAGGAAAAGACCTACAATAACAAATCCAAAACAATTTAGAAAATGGGAATAGGAACATACATATCAATAATTACCTTAAATGTAAACGGAATAAATGCTCCCACCAAAAGACACAGATTGGCTGAATGGATACAAAAACGAGACCCATATATATGCTGTCTACAAGAGACCCACCTCAGACCTAGAGACACATACAGACTGAAAGTAAGGGGATGGAAAATGGTATTACATGCAAATGGAAACCAAAAGAAAGCTGGAGTAGGAATTCTCATATCAGACAAAATAGACTTTAAAATAAAGACTATTAGAAGAGACAAAGAAGGACACTACATAATGATCAAGGGATCAATCCAAGAAGAAGATATAACAATTGTAAACATTTATGCACCCAACATATGAGCAACTCAATACATAAGGCAATTTCTAACAGCCATAAAAGGGGAAATTGACAGCAACACATTCATAGTAGGGAACTTTTAACACCCACTTTCACCAATGGACAGATCATCCAAAATGAAAATAAATAAGAAAACACAAGCTTTAAATAATACATTAAACAAGATGGACTTAATTGATATGTATAGGACATTCCATCCAAAAACAATAGAATACACATTTCTCTCATGTGTTCACGGAACATTCTCCAGGATAGATCATATCTTGGGTCACAAATCAAGCATTGGTAAATTTAAGAAAATTGAAATTGTATCAAATATCTTTAACGACAACAACGCTATGAGACTAGATATCAATTACAGGAAAAGATCTGTGAAAAATACAATCACATGGAGACTGAACAATACACTACTTAATAATGAAGTCATCACTGAAAAATATCAAAGAGGAAATAATAAAATACCTAGAAACAAATGACAATGGAGACACGACAACCCAAAATCTATGGGATGCAGCAAAAGCAGTTCTAAGAGGGAAGTTTATAGCAATACAATCCTACCTTAAGAAACAGAAAACATCTTGAATAACAACCTAACCTTGCACATAAAGCAATTAGAGAAAGAAGAACAAAAAATCCCCAAATTTAGCAGAAGGAAAGAAATCATAAAAATCACATCAGAAATAAATGAAAAAGAAATGAAGGAAACGATGACAAACATAAATAAAACTAAAAGCTGGTTCTTTGAGAAGATAAACAAAATAGCCAGACTCATCAAGAAAAAAAGGAAGAAGATTCAAATCAATAGAATTAGAAATGAAAAACGAGAAGTAACAACGGACACTGCAGAAATACAAAAGATCATGAGAGATTACTACAAGCAACCCTATGCCAATAAAATGGACAACCTGGAAGAAATGGACAAATTCTTAGAAATGCACAACCTGCCAAGAGTGAATCAGGAAGAAATAGAAAATATGAACAGACCAATCACAAGCACTGAAATTGAAACTGTGATTAAAAATCTTCCAACAAACAAAAGTCCAGGACCAGATAGCTTCCCAGGCGAATTCTATCAAACATTTAGAGAAGAGCTAACACCTATCCTTCTCAAACTCTTCCAAAATATAGCAGAGGGAGGAACACTCCCAAATTAATTCTACAAGGCCACCATCACCTTGATACCAAAACCAGACAAGGATGCCACAAAGAAAGCAAACTACAGGCCAATATCACTGATGAATATAGATGCAAAAATCCTCAACAAAATACTAGCAAACAGAATCCAACAGCAGAGTAAAAGGATCATACACCATGATCAAGTGGGGTTTATTCCAGGAATGCAAGGATTCTTCAATATACGCAAATCAATCAATGTGATAAACCATATTAACACATTGAAGGAGAAAAACCATATGATCATCTCAATAGATGCAGAGAAAGCTTTTGACAAAATTCAACACCCATTTATGATAAAAAAAAAAAACCTGCAGAAAGTAGGCATAGAGGGAACTTTCCTCAACATAATAAAGGCCATATATGACAAACCCACAGCCAACATCATCCTCAATGGTGAAGAATTGAAAGCATTTCCACTAAGATCAGGAACAAGACAAGGTTGCCCACTCTCACCACTCTTATTCAACATAGTTTTGGAAGTTTTAGCCACAGCAATCAGAGAAGAAAAGGAAATAAAAGGAATCCAAATCAGAAAAGAAGAAGTAAAGTTGTCACTGTTTGCAGATGACATGACACTATACATAGAGAATCCTAAAGATGCTACCAGAAAACTACTAGAGCTAATCAGTGAATTTGGTAAAGTAGCAGGATACAAAATTAATGCACAGAAATCTCTGGCATTCTTATACACTAATGATGAAAAATCTGAAAGTGAAATCAAGGAAACACTCCCATTTACCATTGCAACAAAAAGAATGAAATATCTAGGAAAAAACCTATCTAAGGAGACAAAACACCTGTATGCAGAAAATTAGAAGACACTGATGAAAGAAATTATAGATGATACAAATAGATGGAGAGATATACCATGTTGTTGGATTGGAAGAATCAACATTGTGAAAATGACTCTACTACCCAAAGCAATCTACAGATTCAATGCAATCCCTATCAAACTACCACTGGCATTTTTCACAGAACTAGAACAGAAACTTTCACAATTTGTATGGAAATACAAAAGACATCAAATAGCCAAAGCAACCTTGAGAACGAAAAACGGAGCTGGAAGAATCAGCTATTACAGCTATTACCGTAGCTATTACAAAGCTACGGTAATCAAGACAGTATGGTACTTGTAGAAAAACAGAAAGATCATCGGAACAGGATAGAAAGCCCAGAGATAAACCCACGCACATATGGTTACTTTATCTTTGATAAAGGAGTCAGGAAGGTACAGTGGAAAAAGGACAGCCTCTTCAATAAGTGGTGCTGGGAGAACTGGACAGGTACATGTAAAAGTATGAGATTAGATCACTCCCTAACACCGTACACAAAAATAAGCTCATAATGGAGTAAAGACCTAAATGTAAGGTCAGAAACTATCAAACTCTTAGAGGAAAACATAGGCAGAACACTCTGTGACATAAATCACAGCAAGATCCTTTCTGACCCACCTCCTAGAGAAATGGAAATAAAAACAAAAATAAACAAATGGGACCTAATAAAACTTCCAAGCTTTTGCATAGCAAAGGAAACCATAAACAAGACCAAAAGACAACCCTGAGAATGGGAGAAAATACTTGCAAATAAAGCAACTGACAAAGGATTAATCTCCAAAATTTACAAGCAGCTCATGCAGCTCAATAACAAAAAAACAAACAACCCAATCCAAAAATGGGCAGAAGACCTAAATAGACATTTCTCCAAAGAAGATATACAGACTGCCAACAAACACATGAAAGAATGCTCAACATCATTAATCATTAGAGAAATGCAAATCAAAACTACAGTGAGATATCATCTCACACCAGTCAGAATGGCCATCATCAAAAAATCTAGAAACAATAAATGCTGGAGAGGGTGTGGAGAAAAGGGCACACTCTTGCACTCCTGGTGGAAATGTGAATTGGTAGAGCCACTATGGAGAACAGTATGGAGGTTCCTTAAAAAACTACAAATAGAACTACCATATGACCCAGCAATCCCACTACTGGGCATATACCCTGAGAAAACCATAATTCAATAAGAGTCGTGTACCAAAATGTTCATTGCAGCTCTATTTACAATAGCCAGGAGATGGAAACAACCTCAGTGTCCATCATCAGATGAATGGATAAAGAAGATGTGGCACATATATACAATGGAATATTACTCAGCCATAAAAAGAAATGAAATTGAGCTATTTGTAATGAGGTGGATAGACCTAGAGTCTGTCAGACAGAGTGAAGTAAGTCAGAAAGAGAAAGACAAATACCGTATGCTAACACATATATATGGAATTTAAGAAAAAAAAATGTCATGAAGAACCTAGGGGTAAGATGGGAATAAAGACACAGACCTACTAGAGAATGGGCTTGAGGATACGGGGAGGGGGAAGGGTAAGCTGGGACAAAGTGAGAGAGTGGCATGGACATATATACACTCCCAAATGTAAAATAGATAGCTAGTGGGAAGCAGCCATATAGCACAGGGAGATCAACTTGGTGCTTTATGACCACCTAGACGGGTGGGATAGGGAGGGTGGGAAGGAGGAAGACGCAAGAGGGAAGAGATATGGGAACATATGTATATGTATAACTGATTCACTTTGTTATAAAGCAGAAAGTAACACACCATTGCAAAGCAATTATACCCCAATAAAGATGTTTAAAAAAAAAAAGAGTGAAAAGGCCGTCCACAGAATAAGGAAAATATTTGTAAATCATAACATCTGACAAGGGATTATTATCCATTATATATAAAGAACTCCTACAACTCAACTCATTGACAAAAAAAAAAAAAACAACCCAGTTCAAAAATTGGCAAAGGACTTGAATAGACATTTTTCCAAAGAAGATATACCAAGGGCCAATGAGCACATGAAAAGATGCTCAATATCATTAGCCATTAGAGAAATGTGAATTTAAACCATAAAAGATAAGATATGATGCTTATAATTTTAAAAAATAGAAAATAATAAGTGTTGGCAAGTATGTGGAAAAGTTGGAACACTGAGCATTGCTGATAGGAATATAACATAGTGCCACTACTGTGGAAAACAGTTTGTTCCTCAAAAAGTTAAACAGAATTATCATATGATCCAGCAATTCTACTCTTAGGTATATAATCCAAAAGAATTGAAAGCACAAACTTGAATAGATATCTGTACACCAGTGTTCATAGAAGCAATATCTACTCACATATTCACAACACCCAAAAGGTGGGAAAAAAACCCAAGTGTCCATCAACAGTTGAGTGGATAAAAAAATGTGGTGGAATCTTATTCAATTATAAAAAGTAATAGCTTTTTCTTTAATATGCCACAACATAGGTGAAACTTGAAAACATGGTGAATGTATTTAATGTCACAGAATTGTACACTTACAAATGGTTAAAATGATAAATATTATATTATGTATATTTTACCACAATAAAAAACAGTTTTTAAAAAATCAGTATATTCTTGGCCAAAGAGTGAAGAGATCTCTAATTTTACTTGGTTCTACAAAACTACCTCAGGAGTATGTACTGTTGTTAGTTTCATTTGTTTCTTTCCAGAATTGTTTAACAATTACAAACCATGTTACAATGAATATTCTTGAACATGCCTCATTTTACACATTAGCAATTGTTCTTTAAAGAACATTTCAAGAAATGAAATATTGAGTCATATGGTATTTACATATAATTTTAAAATATTTTGAAAGCCAGTTCTCCAAAGTGGCTATACCAGTTTACATTACCATACAGTTTACAATTTACATTCCCAAAATACGCTAGCCAACACAGATATTCGACTTCTTTAAGCCTTTGCCAATGTTATAGACAAAAATTCTTCTTATTGATCCCTAAATTTTCATTTCCCTAATTACATTTTTTCACTGGTGGTGTTAAGCATCTCTTCATGTTTATCCTTCTGTGAAGGATATACATGTTTATAGGATATACTGATTATAAATTTTCCTATTTTTTTAAAGTTGTATGTTGGTTGGGTTCACCGGGAAGCAGATGCTGAGATAGAGTTAAGAGTGAAAAAAGTTTATTAGGAAGTAATTTTCCTGTGAAAGGAAAAGGGAGGAAGCAGGATTGGGTGAGGAAGCTATCAGTATTCAATACAGATGGCCAGTCACAGAGTCCCACGTCTGGCAGATATGCCAGTGTTGCTCAGCCATTGGCAAGGGCCACCCCAAGAACAGTGTGACCTCGGCATCAAAGTTTAGGTGAACCTGAAGGAGTCTGCTGCTGAAGGCCATTAGCTAACTACACTCCACAAGTTGTCATTTTCTGACTGGATTGTAGATTTTCCTTATATATAACAATTATTAATCTTTTGTTAAATATTTTGTATGTTCTAGCTTTTGATTCTTTCCTAGACATAGCTTCCTCATGTTGTCATTATAAAAATATTCTCCCATATTTTCTTCTAATACATTTAGGCACTTTATTTACTACCAATTTTATATGGTGTGAATCATAAATAAAGGTGGTAGAGGTGTAAATGTATTATTTTCTAAATAGATATCCACTAGCCCAACAGCTTTTACTGAGCTCTTAGTCTTTCCCACTTATCAGGCAAGCTATCTTAATCTTATATTACTGAAGCCTGCACTTCAGTAATCCAAAATCCACAGGATTGACATAATAGATAAAAATAAAAGAGAAACCACAACTTGCAAAATGTAACCTGACTCACAAAACAGATAAACTCTACCAAACCAAAACTATGACATGCATCACAAAGTCTCAAAATTAAAACTCTTTTAACACCAGTTTGTTCTGACCCATATGTTCTAAGACCACAGAAAAACTAGCCTAAGAGTAACATAAACAGACTCATACATTCTAAAAATAAGACCACCATTTGTAACACTAAGTCCTTAGTTTATAAATTCTTAATAATCCCTGCCAATACCATCCTATGACTAATGCCAATACCATCCTATGACTAACTCCAACCCCCAGAGCTACCCTAACAACCCCTGTCCCATTCTGAGGTCCTTATGGCGTATGTTCTCCCTTACTGCAGAGTAATAAATCTGTCTTTGACTACAGGGCAATGGCTTTATCAATTTTATTAATTATAAATTTAAACCTGAAAAAAAATACTGTTGTCTCAATAAACTGAAAAAGGTGACAATTCCTTGAAACAGGGGAAGAGGACAGTTAATGGAAGTCATGGCCCCAGACAATAGCACACAACCCTGACCCAAGGCAAGAGAATTCTGCCTCAGTCAGTGAGAACCAGAAGAAAGGTTTTCTTGCCCTGTGGTGATGAAGCCAAGAAAAGGAGTATCCCAGGGACAACAAATAGGGAAACTGGAGAACTTTATCAAAATTAAAAACATTTGTTCATTGAAAGACACTAATAAGACAATGAATAGGCCACAGACAGAAATTACTTACAAAACATATATCCGACAAAAGACCTATATATATCAAGATATCTTATAACTTGATAATAAGAAAACTAGCAACTCAATTTAAAAATGGGCAAAAGAATTGAACAGGCACTTCAGCAGAGAATGTATAAAAACAGCAAATAAGCCCGTAGACAACATGTAGCATCAGTCAAATGTAAATTTAAACTGCAATGAGACACCACTACACACCTACTAGAATAGCTAAAATGAAAAAGATAACCTGTACCAAGTATTAGTGAGGGTGTAGAGCAACTGGAACTCTCATTGCTGGTGGCAATACAAAATGGTGCAGTTACTTTGGAAAACAGTATGGCAGTTTCTTATAAAGTTAACTATCACTTAACATATGACCCAGAAATTCCAATCCTAGGTATGTACCTAGGAGAATGGAAAGCTTAAAGACTTGTACTTGAATGTTCATAAAAAGCTTTATAGCCGCAAACTGGAAACCACCCAAATGTCCATCTACTGGTGAATGGTTAAATTATAATGTATCCATAGAATAGAATGGTACTTAATAAAAAGTACTACCTTGATATATGAAGCATAAGAATATGGATGAATCACATAATCCATACGCTAAATGAAAGAATCCAGACAGAAAAGATGATATTCTCTATTGTTCCATTCATATGCTATTTTGGAAAAGGCCATCTTATAAGGCAGAAAACAGATCAGTAGTTGTCAGAAGCTGGGGTGGGGGTGAGGGGATTAACTGCAAAAGACCAAAAGGGAACTTTATGGGGTGGTAGAAATGTTCTATATCATGATATGGTTGTGGTTACATAACCATATACATTTTTCAAAACTCATCATATTGTACAGTTAAAATAGTGAACTTATTATATGTAGATTATTATCTAAATAAAGCTAATTTTTTAAAGAAGGCTATTACTTATCTATCAAAATTTTAGATGCACATATATTTGGGCCCAATAATTTCAAGAAACTTATTCTACGGATATACTTGCACATGTAGAATAATTGTGTACAGGGTTATCATGGCATTGCTTGTATGCTTCACTAAATGGGAACGGGGTAGTTAGGGGGCAGGGATGGGAGGGAGACTGTTTGCTTTTGTACTTAGCGGATTTTGAATTATTGGATGTATTCATTACTTAGGGAAAAAAAAAAAAAGGAAAAAAAAGTACTTTTTAAAGTGGCTTCCATGGTCCATGTGAGAGATTCTGGAGGCCTGGCCAAGAGTCTCCTTACCTCAGGGCAACTGTTTATCATGTGGCCCCATGCAGGTCATTCTCCTCTCCATCTGTGAAATGCCTCCTTGTTCCTAGAACCTTCTCACTTCTCTGCTATCATCCTTGGTGTTTCCAAATCCCAGAGCATTGTAAGAGCCTTCTCTTCTGGGACTTTTCACCCTCTGAAGGTTGGTTCTTTCTGACCACCTTTTCTCTCACTGGGATTAAGGCACTCCGGAGGAAGGAAGCATGTAATTTCTGTGTCTTTGGTGTCAGCACAGGGCCTGTGGGTGCTCAGGGTGCTATTTGATGACATAACCACCAGATGGCAGCATGGCTCTGTTTCCCGAAGGTCGAGTCCCACTAGATCTGTCCTGTATGGCTATTGAGCACTTGGAATGTGGCTAGTCATAATTAAGATTGTTTTTCATGTAAAACACACATGGGAGTTTGAAGACTTAGTATGAAAAAAGAATAATTTATCTCATTAATAAATATTTTTATATTGGTTACATGTTTAAACAATATTTTAGATATACTGGGTTAAATAAATATATTAGCATTTTCACATCTTTTCATTCTTTTTAATGCGACTACTACAAAATTTAAACTTATGCATGTGGTTCACATTATATTTCTACTGGACAGTGCAGTGCTACACCCTCTGTAAAATCTCCCAACAGAATTGGCACAGAGTCAAGACGGAGAGCCACATGGCACGTAGATGTCACAGAATTGTTTCACCATCACAGCAGGGTTGGTCCCAGAGGTCCAGGCCACAGTGAAGCCTCGAGAGCAACAAGTAGCTTCTCTGACCATCCTGACTGCTCTCTCCTCCACTGGGTCTCATAGGGAATCCGTGTGGGAGAAGGCAGACCCCACCTAGCTCTGGCAACGCCAGACGATATGCAGCACTTGACCTGTATGCTCTCACTGACACCTCACATCAAAACAATTTCAGGGAAGAAACAGGATCAGAGAAGTGGAGGGACATGCCCAAGTTCCTCAGCCATTGATTCCTAGAGCTGTCATCAGACATCACTTGATGCAAACTGTGTCTTCCTCTGCATCACATTGCTGCCCTCGTGAGCACTGTCCTTCCACGTGCTCACTACTGTGTTGGAAACCTGGACTGCCAATCATCTCTATTCTGTTCCGTTCATGGATCGCCTGTGTGTTCTTGAAGGCAAACACTGAGTGCCCTACCCTGCAGGTTATGCCCACACACAAGGACAGCTTTCTTGTGTCCTCAGACACACTGTGAATGGAAAGTGCTAGAGGGAAGACTGTCCCAAGGGAAGGCCAGGGCAGAAGAATTTAATGGGGGCTGGCTTCATGCCAGACCCTGTGCTATACACTTTTCTTACATTCTCTCATTTACACCACATAATACCCCTCCAAAGTAGGTGCTCTTACTCCCAATTCACAGTTGAGGAAACTAAGGCACAGAGGGATGTCAATGAGGACAAGCAGATGTTGAGATCTTGTGATCATATTCTATGTTTTTTCTCAGAACTTCAAGCTGTGGTGTCTCAGCAGTATGGGGCTATAAAGAGTACCCTTCTGATGGTGGGTGAGGCTGGGCCTTTCAGAGGCTGCCAGGAGAACAAAATGGGAGAAGAGCCCTGAGAGTCTACTCCAGACCGTCTGACCTCTGAAATAGTTGGAGTGAAACCAGGAGCAAGAAGCCCTGCAGGGAGTGCAGATTGCCATGTCTTTACCTCTCAAACCAATTTTATGGATTCCCCATCACCTACTGAACAAAAATTAGGCAGCTTATACCTGTGCTCATGGTCCAAACAGTCCATCTGTGGATGTTACTCCAGCCTCACCTTCCATGGTGCACATCTTTCATGCACCCAATAGCCTGCTCTCTGCTTCCCATACATGCCACCTTCCTTACCTGTCCCTTGGTCTTCACCCCCATCATTTAACCCCTGGAAATGCCCTCTCCCATACAACCTACAATAGCCCTCTACATCTTTGCCTGTCCTCAGCTTACCTATTGTTCAAGACACAGCCAGAGCGCTTGTGAGCTAAAACATAGCAATAAGGCATGCTTAACAGATAAGTTTTATCCACAACAGTCAAGAACCTTGAATGCTGGGAAAATTCATCTGGAGATGTGAAGAGAGTTCCTGGCATTGAGTGGCAAATAAAAGTTTTAGGGCAAGGGAAAGACCTTAAGAGTATGTTTATTTGGAATATGTAACAAAGGTGAGGTGGAGAGCCCAGAAAACTATTCGGAGACCACATAACTCCATGATTGAAATGATGCCTTTGGCATCACCAACTTGGGCTTCAGCCTAGCCCAGATGCAAACTGACTACATGGCCTTGGGGAAGTTACTTCCAGTATGCCAGGCACACATCACAAACATGGCATTTAATTCTTACAACAACTCTATGAGATTATATGCTATTTTTATCCCCAGTTTACTAACAAAGAAACTGAGGCTTTGGGATATTACACTATTTCTCTAACTTCACACAGCTGGTAAGAGCTGGAGTCAGGAATCCATAGAACATATCTGTAATAAGGATAGCACAGTTGCCTAAAGTGCTCAGGCAGGGTAGCTATCACATGGTAAGCTCCTGCTGAGAAATGATGGACCCAAACCAGAAAGTGGAAGTACCAATGGAGAGAAGACCTGGGTTCCATAGATAATGAGGTAGTGGAAAATACAAAACTTTAGGTACTTCCCTGGTAGTACAGTGGGTAAGACTCCATACTCCCAATGCAAGGGGCCTGGGTTCGATCCCTGGTCGGGGAACTAGATCCCACATGCATGCCACAACTAAGAGTTTGCATGCCACAACTAAGGAGCTGGCCAGCTGAAACTAAGGAGCCCACGAGCCACAACTAAGGAGCCCACCTGCCGTATCTAAGACCCAGCACAACCAAATTAGTAATAACATGCATATTGATTGTACATGCTACAGAGCTCATTCACATCCATTATTCCAGAAGACTCTCCCAAGAGACTCATGAGTAGATAGAGCAGGGAATTTTAGCCCCATTTTGCAAGTAAAGAAATGGAGGCATTTCTAGTAGAGGGCAGTTTCTGCATAACGTCTTCCCAGTGTTTTCCCACTGCAGTGTTAGGACACTGGGCATTAAAATGAGGTGAACCAGACTCTACTCAGCTTAAGCAACAATGGAAATTCAAGGATGATGGGGCAGGAGTGCCACTGGACCTCAGAGACAACTGGAAATGGAACTTAAAAGACATTAGGAACTTCCACTCCTGCTTAGGACATAGAAAGTCACAGGGAAATGTCTCTCCTACCCAAAAAACCAATCAGCAAAAACAAAGGCAGATGACCTATAAAATCATAGTATCAAAAAAATGATTGCTTAACCCATCAGAAATCTGAGGTCACCAAGAAAACTGCTATGCAAAAATACAAAAAGTGGGCTTCCCCAGTGGCGCAGTGGTTGAGAGTCCGCCTGCCGATGCAGGGGACACGGGTTCATGTCCCGGCCTGGGAAGATCCCACATGCCGCGGAGCGACTAGGCCCGTGAGCCATGGCCGCTGAGCCTGCGCGTCCGGAGCCTGTGCTCCGCAACGGGAGAGGCCACAACAGTGAGAGGCCCGCGTACCGAAAAAAAAAAAAGGTGACAGACCCCTCTTTAAAAAAAGGCACCCGAGTTAATTTTATCATTGAAAGAGCAGCAGGAGGGAGAGGGGGGTGCCACAGACAGGGATAAGAAGAATTTTTGAAGGCCAAATGTGAGCTAGTTTGAGAACTTTTAGAATCTTTAGTAGCCCCAGATATAAGGGGAGCTTATATAGACAGACACTGCTAAAAATTGGGGACAAAAAAGGAAAACAAAGAGAAACCCAACAGGAATTCCTGGGCCTTATACTGAGTATGAGGTAGTGGTGGTCTACAGCTGGGAGAAGGATAGGGGAGCTGAGAGAGAACTTGCTGAGGTGTGGGCAAGCAGTGTCTGCTGAAGTCTGGGGCAGAGTAGGAGAACTGAGGGAACTCTTAGACTTTTGGGTCTTAGAATTAACACAGGCAATGGCAGTCTATGTTAGTCATCACCAAGAGAGGAAAGATTCTCGATCCGGAGAGGGCCCCAATATGGGAATTACCAGACAGAAACTTTAAAATAACTGTGATGAGCATTTTAAAGGAAAGACAGGAGGGACAACATGAATAGTGGAGAATTTTAGCATACAGATGAAAATTATCCCTTTTTACAGAAAGAGTCAATGAAATGCTAGAAATGAAAAATATATCAGAGAAGTCTTTCAGTGGACTTCCCAGTAAGACAACAGAGGAAAGAATCAAACTTAAGACAGGTCAATAGAAAATATTCAAACTGAAACACAAAAAGTAAAGAGTGAAAAGAAAAAAAAACATGTTAAAAAAGGATTTTTTAAAAACTGAATGCCTTATAACCAAAGGGTCCCAGAAATGCAAGATTTATTTAACATCTGAAAATCAGTCTATGTAAAGCCCCATATTAACAAGCTAAAAGAGAAAATAAAGATTATTTAAATAGACACAGAAAAGCATTTCACAAAATCCAATCCATTCCTAATTTGTAAAAATTGTCAGCAAACTATGAATAAAATGAAACCTCCTCCACCTGTGAAACATATAATCGACATAGTGAATGAAAGTTTTTCAACAAATGTCAGAAATGAGACAGAGATGTCTACTCTCACCACCTTTATTCAATAGTGAATTGGAGCCCACTGGAATAAGTGCAAAAATGTAAATAAAAGGCATCCAGAATGGAAAGTAAAAACATCTTTATTCACAATGGGATGATCTCCTATGTAGAAAATCCAATGATTAGTTTTGATGAAACTAAAATGTCTAGCATCTTGCAGGAAACAAGATTTTTAAAATTGTGTTCTTATAAAGAACAACCAGAAATTGAAACCTGAAAGATTATAATATTTACAAAATCATCAAAAATATGAAATTCTGAGGGATAAACATGACAAAAGATTTACAAGATTTTAAAATACAAAACATCACTGAGAGGTATTTTTAAAGACATTAAAAAAAGACCTTGTTCATGCATAGGAAGACACAACCACTTGTTTGTTCTCTACATCTATGACTCTGCTTCTAGTTAGTTATGCTTGTTCATTTGTTTTGCTTTTTAGATTCCACACATAAGTGAAACCATACAGTATTTGTCTTTCTGTCTGACTTGTTACACTTAGCATAATAACCCCTATGTCCATCCATGTTGTCACAAATGGCAGTATTTCTTCCTTTTTTGGGCTAATATTCCATTATACCATATATATATATGGTATATATATATATATATATATATATATATATATATATAATTATATATATATAATATATAATATGATATATTATATATATATAATTATATATATATAATTATCTCACATCTTCTTTATCCATTCATCCATTGATGGACATTTAGGTTGCTTCCATATCTTGGCTTTTGTAAGTAATGCTCCAATGAACATATGGGTCTTATATCTTTTCGAATTAGTGTTTTTGTTTTTGTCAGACAAATACCCAGAAGTGGAATTGCTGGATCATAGAATAGTTCTATTTTTTAATTTTTTGATTAAATTTTTTGATCCATACTGTTTTTCATAGTGGCTGTATGAATTTACATTCTCACCAACAGTGCATGAAGGTTCCCTTTTGTCCACATCCTTGCCAACATTTGTTATTTCTTGTCTTTTTGAAAATAGCAATTCTGACAGGTGTGATGTGATATCTCATTGTGATTTTGATTTGCATTTGCATTTTCCTGATGATGAGTGATGCTGATAGCTGTTGACTGTGTGTCTTCTTCAGAAAAGTGTCTATTCAGATCTTCTGCCCATTTTTTAACTGGGTTGTTTATTTTTTGATGTTGAGTTTGCAAGTTCTTTGTATATTTTGGATATTAACCCTATATCGGATGTATCATTTGCAAATATCTTCTCCCATTCAGTAGGTGGCCTTTTCATTTTGTTGATAGTTTCCTTTGCTGTGCGAAAGCTTTTTAGTTTGATGAAGTCCCATTTGTTTATTTTTGCTTTTGTTTCCCTTGCCTGCAGAAACATATCCAAAAAAATGTTGCTAAGACTGATATCAAAGAACTTATTGCCTATGTTTTCTTCTAGCAGTTTTCTGGTTTCAGGTCTTACATTTAAGTCTTTAATATATATACACACACACATACACACATAAAGTCCATCTTGTCTTGTGTCATATAAGGCCAGTATTTCCTTATTGATTTTGTCTGGATGATCGGTCCATTAATGTAAGTGGTGTTTTAAAGGCCTCTTCTATTATTGGGTTACTGTCAATTTCTCCCTTTATGTCTGTTTATATTGCCTTATGTATTTAAGTTGTCCTATGTTGGGTGCATTTATATTTACAATTGTTATATCTTCCTGGATTCGTCCTTTGATCATTATGTAATATCCTTCTTTGTCTCTTTTAACAGTCTTTGTTTTAAAGTCTATTTTGTCTGATATAACTATTTCTACCCCATTTTTCTTTTGAATTCCATTTGCATAAAAAAATCTTTTTCGGGCTTCCCTGGTGGCGCAGTGGTTGAGAGTCCGCCTGCCGATGCAGGGGACATCGGTTCGTGACCCGGTCCGGGAGGATCCCACATGCCGCGGAGCGGCTGGGCCCGTGAGCCATGGCCGCTGAGCCTGCGCGTCCGGAGCCTGTGCTCTTCAACGGGAGAGGCCACGACAGTGAGAGGCCCGCATACCACAAAAAAAAAAAAAAAAAAAAATCTTTTTCCATCCCCTCACTTTCAGTCTGTGTGTCTCTCTAGACCTAAAGTGAGTCTCTTGTAGGCGGCATATATACGGGTCTTGTTTTTGTATGCATTCAGCCACTCTAAATCTTTTGGTTCATTTACATTTAAAGTAATTATTGATAAGTTATGTACTTATTGCCATTTTGTTAATTGTTTTTGGTTTGTTTTTGTAATTTTTTTTTTTTTGCGGTACATGGGCCTCTCACTGTTGTGGCCTCTCCCGTTGCGGAGCACAGGCTCCGGACGCACAGGCTCAGCGGCCATGGCTCACGGGCCCAGCCACTTCGCGGCACGTGGGATCCTCCCGGACCGGGGCACGAACCCATGTCCCCTGCATTGGCAGGAGGACTCTCAACCACTGCGGCACCAGGGAAGCCCCTGTAGTTCTTTTTTGTTCCTCCCTTCTTTTACTACCTTCCTTTATGATTTGATGACTACCTTTAGTGTTATGTTTGGATTTCTTGCTCTTTTTTGTGTGTATATCTATTATAGATTTTGGTTTGTAATTACCAGGTTTATATATAGCAATCTATATATTTATGTGATTATTTTAAGTTGGTGATCTCTTAAGTCAAACTCATTTTAACAACCTTGTGTTTTTAACTCACCCTCCATGTTTACTGTTTTTGACATTATATTTTACATCTTTTTGTTTTGTGTTTCCCTTGTTACTGTGAAAGTAGATGATTTTACTAATTTTGTCTTTTAACCTTCCTGCTTGCATTATAACTGGTTAGTCTACTACCATTGCTATATATTTACCTTTACCAGTGAGATTTTTTTCCCTCATAATTTTCATATTTCTAGTTGTGGCCTTTTCTTTTATGCTTAGAGAAGTCCCTTTAACATTTCTTGTAAAGCTGGTTTTGTCATGCTGAACTCTTTTAGCTTTGCCTGTCTGTAAACTATTTTATCTCTCCTTCAAATCTGACTGATAGACATTAGATAGAGTATTCTTGAGTGTAGTTTTTTCTCTTTTATCACTTTAAATATATCATGCCATTCCCTCTGCCCTGCAGAGTTTCTGCTGAAAAATTAGCTAATAGCCTTATGGGAGTTCCCTTTTACGTAACTTGTTACTCTTCCTTGCTGCTTTTAATATCGTCTTTGCCTTTACTTTTTGCCATTTTTATTACAATGTGCTTTGGTGTGGTCCCTTTTGGGTTGATCTTGTTTGGGACTCTCTTTGATTCCTGGACCTCGATGTCTATTTTCTTTCCCAGATTAGGGAAGTTTTCAGCTATTATATCTTCAAATATGTCCTCTTCTCCTTCTGGGACCCCTATAATGCAAATGTTAGTATACTTTATGTCACCCCAGATGCCCTCATTTTTTAAAATTCTTTTTTCTGTTCAGCTTCAGTAATTTCCACTACTCTGTCTTCCAGTTTGCTGATCCATTCCTCTGTATCACCTAATATACTGTTGATTCCTTCTATTGGGACCCCAGGGGTCCTAGGGCTAGTGCAGGCCCACTGGTATGCAGGGTCGGGTCCTGGGACAGCTGGGGGCTCAGGGGATTCTAAGGCAGCTGGCCTGCTGGTGAGTGGGGCTGTGTCCCCATCCAGTTAGCTGCTTGACCTGGGGTGTCCCTGGAATGGAGCCCACTGGCTGGTGGGTGGGATCAGATCTTGTCACTAATAAGGCAGGAAGGATTCCAAAATGGAGCTCACCAGCACCAGAGTACTCATGGTAGGATGAGCTCCCCTAATGGATTCTTCCAGCATCTGTGTCCCCATGGTGAGTCCCAATTGCCTCCTGGCTCTCCAAAATCAGCAGGTGTGTCTGACCCAGGCTCCTTTTAAATTACTGCTTCTGCCCTGAGTCCCAGAGCATATGAGATTTTTTGTGCCCTTTAGTGGAGTCTCTATTTACCTCAGACCTCTGGGTCTTCCAAAATTAAGCTTGCCTTTAAAGCTAAATGTTCTGGGAGCTCATCTTGGTGCATGACCCCTAGGTTGGAGAGCCCAGTGTAGGGCTCAGATGCCTCACTCCTTGGGGAGAACCTCTGCAACTGTAATTATCCTCCCATTTGTGGGTCACCCACCCATGGTATGGGTCTTGACTATACCCCTCCTACCTATCTCATTGTGGTTCCTTCTTTATATCTTTAGTTGTACAAGATCTTTTCTTTTTCTTTTTTTACATCTTTATTGGAGTATAATTGCTTTACAATGGTGTGTTACTTTCTGCTTTATAACAAAGTGAATCAGTTATACATATATATATATGTTCCCATATCTCTTCGCTCTTGAATCTCCCTCCCTCCCACCCTCCCTATCCCACTCCAGCAGGAGGTCACAAAGCACTGAGCTGATCTCCCCGCGCTGTGCGGCTGCTTCCAACTAGCTATCTACCTTACGTTTGTTAGTGTATATATGTCCATGCCTCTCTCTCACTTTGTCAGAACTTACACTTCCCCCTCCCCATATCCACAACTCCATTCACTAGTAGGTCTGTGTCTTTAATTCTGTCTTACCCCTAGGTTCTTCATGAAATTTTTTTCTTAAATTCCATATATATGTGTTAGCATACGGTATTGGTCTTTCTCTTTCTGACTTACTTCACCCTGTATGACAGACTCTAGGTCTATCCACCTCATTACAAATAGCTCAATTTCATTTCTTTTTATGGCTGAGTAATATTCCATTGTATATATGTGCCACATCTTCTTTATCCATTCATCCAATGATGGACACTGAGGTTGTTTCCATCTCTGGGCTATTGTAAACAGAGCTGCAATGAACATTTTGGTACACGACTCTTTTTGAATTATGGTTTTCTCAGGGTATATGCCCAGTAGTGGGATTGCTGGGTCCTATGGTAGTTCTATTAGTAGTTTTTTAAGGAACCTCCTTACTATTCTCCATAGTGGCTGTACCAATTCATATTCCCACCAGCAGTACAAGAGTGTTCCTTTTCTCCACACCCTCTCCAGCATTTATTGTTTCTACATTTTTTGATGATGGCCATTCTTACCGGTGTGAGATGATACCTCACTGTAGTTTTGATTTGCATTTCTCTAATGATTAATGATGTTGAGCATTCTTTCATGTGTTTGTTGGCAGTCTGTATATCTTCTTTGGAGAAATGTCTATTTAGGTCTTCTGCCATTTTTGGATTGGGTTGTTTGTTTTTTGTTATTGAGCTGCATGAGCTGCTTATAAAATTTGGAGATTAATCCTTTGTCAGTTGCTTCACTTGCAAATATTTTCTCCCATTCTGAGGGTTGTCTTTTGGTCTTCTTTATGGTTTCCTTTGCTGTACAAAAGCTTTGAAGTTTCATTAGGTCCCATTTGTTTATTTTTATTTCCATTTCTCTAGGAGCTGGGTGAAAAAGGATCTTGCTGTGATTTATGTCATAGAGTGTTCTGCCTATGTTGTCCTCTAAGAGTTTGATAGTTTCTGGCCTTACATTTAGGTCTTTAATCCATTTTGAGCTTATTTTGTGCATGGTGTTAGGGAGTGATCTAATCTCATACTTTCACATGTACCTGTCCAGTTCTCCCAGCACCACTTATTGAAGAGTCTGTCCTTTCTCCACTGTACATTCCTGCCCCCCTTATCAAAGATAAGGTGACCATATGTGCGTGGGTTTATCTCTGGGTTTTCTATCCTGTTCCATTGATCTATCTTTCTGTTTTTGTGCCACTACCATACTGTCTTGATTACTGAAGCTTTGTAGTATAGTCTGAAGTCAGGGAGCCTGATTCGTCCAGCTCCGTTTTCCATTCTCAATATTGCTTCGGCTATTTGATGTCTTTTGTATTTCCATACAAATTGTGAAAGTTTCTGTTCTAGTTCTGTGAAAAATGCCAGTGGTAGTTTGATAGGGATTGCATTGAATCTGTAGATTGCTTTGGGTAGTAGAGTCATTTTCACAATGTTGATTCTTCCAATCCAACAACATGGTATATCTCTCCATCTATTTGTATCATCTTTAATTTCTTTCATCAGTGTCTTCTAATTTTCTGCATACAGGTCTTTTGTCTCCTTAGGTAGGTTTATTCCTAGATATTTCATTCTTTTTGTTGCAGTGGTAAATGGGAGTGTTTCCTTGATTTCACTTTCAGATTTTTCATCGTAAGTGTGTAGGAATGCCAGAGATTTCTGTGCATTAATTTTGTATCCTGCTACTTTACCAAATTCATTGATTAGCTCTAGTAGTTTTCTGGTAGCATCTTTATGATTCTCTATGTATAGTATCATGTCATCTGCAAACAGTGACAACTGTACTTCTTTTCCGATTTGGATTCCTTTTATTTCCTTTTCTTCTCTGATTGCTGTGGCTAAAACTTCCAAAACTATGTTGAATAAGAGTGGTGAGAGTGGGCAACCTTGTCTTGTTCCTGATCTTAGTGGAAATGCTTTCAGTTGTTCACCATTGAGGATGATGTTGGCTGTGGGTTTGTCATATATGGCCTTTATTATGTTGAGGAAAGTTCCCTCTATGCCTACTTTCTGCAGGGTTATTATCATAAATGGGTGTTGAATTTTGTCAAAAGCTTTCTCTGCATCTATTGAGATGATCATATGGTTTTTCTCCTTCAATTTGTTAATATGGTGTATCACATTGACTGCTTTGCATATATTGAAGAATCCTTGCATCCCTGGAATAAACCCCACTTGATCATGGTGTATGATCCTTTTAATGTGCTGTTGGATTCTGTTTGCTAGTATTTTGTTGAGGTTTTTTGCATCTATGTTCATCAGTGATATTGGCCTGTACTTTTCTTTCTTTGTGACATCCTTGTCTGGTTTTGGTATCAAGGTGATGATGGCCTCGTAGAATGAGTTTGGGAGTGTTCCTCCCTCTGCTTTATTTTGGAAGAGTTTGAGAAAGATAGGTGTTATCTCTTCTCTAAATGTTTGATAGAATTCGCCTGGGTAGTCATTTGGTCCTGGGCTTTTGTTTGTTGGAAGATTTTTAATCACAGTTTCAATTTCAGTGCTTGTGATTGGTCTGTTCATATTTTCTATTTCTTCCTGATTCAGTCTTGGCAGTTTGTGCATTTCTAAGAATTTCTCCATTTCTTCCAGGCAGTCCACTTTATTGGCATAGAGTTGCTTGTAGTAATCTCTCATGATCTCTTTTATTTCTGCAGTGTCAGTTGTTACCTCTCCTTTTTCATTTCTAATTCTATTGATTTGAGTCTTCTCCCTTTTTTTCTTGATGAGTCTGGCTAGTGGTTTATCTATTTTGTTTATCTTCTCAAAGAACCAGCTTTTAGTTTTATTGATCTTTGCTATTGTTTCCTTCATTTTTTTTTCATTTATTTCTGATCTGATTTTTATGATTTCTTTCCTTCTGCTAGCTTTGGTGTTTTTTTGTTCTTCTTTCTCTAATTGCTTGAGGTGCAAGGTTAGGTTGTTTATTCGAGATGTTTCCTGCTTCTTAAGGTGGGCTTGTATTGCTATAAACTTCCCCCTTAGAACTGCTTTTGCTGCATCCCACAGGTTTTGGGTCGTTGTGTCTCCATTGTCATTTGTTTCTAGGTATTTTGTTATTTCCTCTTTGATTTTTTCAATGATCACTTGGTTATTAAGCAGTGTATTGTTTAGCCTCCATGTGTTTGCATTTTTTACATATCTTTTCCTGTAATTGATATCTAGTATCATAGCGTTGTGGTCGGAAAAGATATTTGATACAATTTCAATTTCCTTAAATTTACCAAGGCTTGACTTGTGACCCACGATATGATCCATCCTGGAGAATGTTCCATGAGCACTTGAGAAAAATATGTATTCTGTTGTTTTTGGATGGAATGTCCTATAAATATCAATTATGTCCATCTTGTTTAATTTATTATTTAAAGCTTGTGTTTCCTTATTTATTTTCATTTTGGATGATCTGTCCATTGGTGAATGGTGGGTGTTAAAGTCCCCTACTATGAATGTCTTACTGTCGATTTCTCCTTTTATGGCTGTTAGTATTTGCCTTATATATTGAGGTGCTTTGTTGGGTGCATAAATATTTACAATTGTTATATCTTCTTCTTGGATAGATCCCTTGATCATTATGTCATATCTTTTTTTGTCTCTTCTAATAGTCTTTATTTTAAAGTCTATTTTGTCTGATATGAGAATTCCTACTGCAGCTTTCTTTTTGTTTCCATTTGCATGGAATATCTTTTTCCATCCCCTTACTTTCAGTCTGTATGTGTCTCTAGGTCTGAAGTGGGTCTCTTGTATACAGCATATATATGGGTCTTGTTTTTGTATCCGTTCAGCCAATCTGTGTCTTTTGGTGGGAGCATTTATTCCATTTACATTTAATGTTATTATCTATATGTATGTTCCTATTCCCATTTTCTTAAATGTTTTGGATTTGTTATCGTAGATCTTTTCCTTCTCCCGTGTTTGTAGTCTAGAGAAGTTCCTTTAGCATTTGTTGTAAAGTTGGTTTGGTGGTGCTGAACTCTCTCAGCTTTTGCTTGTCTGTAAAGGTTTTAATTTCTCCATCAAATCTGAATGAGATTCTTGCTGGATAGAGGAATCTTGGTTGCAGGTTTTTCTCCTTCATCACTTTAAATATGTCCTGCCAGTCCCTTCTGGGTTGCAGAGTTTCTGCTGAGAGGTCAGCTGTTAACCTTATGGGGATTCTCTTGTGTGTTATTTGTTTTTTTCCTTTGCTGCTTTTAATATGTTTTCTTTGTATTTAATTTTTGACAGTTTGATTAATATATGTCTTGGCATGTTTCTCCTTGGATTTACCCTGTATTGGACTCTCTGTGCTGCCTGGACTTGATTAACTATTTCCTTTCCCATATTAGGGAAGTTTACAACTATAATCTCTTCAAATATTTTCTCAGTCCCTTTCTTTTGCTCTTCTTCTTCTGGAACCCCTATAATTCGAATGTTGGTGCATTTAATGTTATCCCAGAGGTCTCTGAGACTCTCCTCAGTTCTTTTCATTCTTTTTTCTTTATTCTGCTCTGCAGTAGTTATTTCCACTATTTTATCTTCCAGGTCACTTATCCGTTCTTCTGCCTCAGTTATTCTGCTATTGATCCCATCTAGCGGGTTTTTTTTTGTTTGTTTTTTTGTTTTTTTGCGGTACGCGGGCCTCTCACTTCTGTGGCCTCTCCCATTGTGGAGCACAGGTTCCAGATACACAGGCTCAGTGGCCATGACACATGGGCCCAGCCACTCCGCAGCATGTGGGGTCTTCCCAGACCGGGGCATGAACCTGTGTCCCCTGCATCGGCAGGCGGCCTCTCAACCACTGCGCCACCAGGGAAGCCCTAGAGTATTTTTAATTTCTTTATTGTGTTCTTCATCATCGTTTGTTTCATCTTTATTTCTTCTAGGTCCTTGTTAAATGTTTCTTTCATTTTGTCTATTCTATTTCCAAGATTTTGGATCATCTTTACTATCAGTATTCTGAATTCTTTTTCAAGTAGACTGCCTATTTCCTCTTCTTTTGTTAGGTATGGTGGGTTTTTATCTTGCTCCTTTATCTGCTCTGTGTTTTTGTCTTCTCATTTTGCTTATCTTACTGTGTTTGGGGTCTCCTTTTTGCAGGCTTCAGGTTCGTAGTTCCCGTTGTTTTTGGTGTCTGTCCCCAGTGGCTAAGGTTGGTTCAGTGGGTTGTGTAGGCTTCCTGGTGGAGGGGATTAGTGTCTGTGTTCTGGTGGATGAGGCTGGATCTTGTCTTTCTGGTGGGCAGGTCCACGTCTGGTGGTGTGTTTTGGGGTGTCTGTGGACTTATTATGATTTTAGGCAGCCTCTCTGCTAATGGGTTGGGTTGTGTTCCTGTCTTGCTCATTGTTTGGCATAGAGTGTCCAGCACTGTAGCTTGCTGGTTGTTGATTGAAGCTGCGTGCTGGTGTTGAGACGGAGATCTCTGGGAGATTTTCGCTGTTTGATATTATGTGGAGCTGGGAGGTCTCTTGTTGACCAGTGTCCTGAAGTTGGCTCTCCCACCTTAGAGGCACAACACTGACTCCTGGCTGCAGCACCAAGAGCCTTTCATCCACATGGTCCCATGGCTGTAGTTAAGAGGCCTCAGTTCCTTGCCAAATGGATCTCTCCTTAGGGCTGCTTGAGTGTCCTCATGACATGGCAGCTGGCTTATCCCAGGATGAGTGATCCGGCCTGCTGTCCCCATGACTGTTGCGGCTTCAGCCGCCAGGGCCCCTCCAGAGCCGGCAGCCTCAGTGAGGCCGCCCTCCCCTTGGGCTCTGGGGCAGTTCCTTGACGACGGAGGGAAGAGACCCCGAGCTGGGCATTCCAGCTCTGCAGAACAAGATCTTTTCTGCTAGTCTTCAGGCCATCTTATGAATAGTTGCTCTATAAATAGTTGTAATTCTGGTGTTCCCATGGGAGAACATAAACTGTGGGTCTTTCTATTCTGCCATCTTGGCCATTCCACAAATTTTAAATTTTACATCAAATTTTAATATACACTTTATCAAATTTTAAATGTGTCACTTATTGTATGTCAATTATTCTTCAATAAAACTATTTTTAAAAAACTGGAACAGAGCTCAGAAGTATGTGAGACAATATCAAACAGTCTAACTTATGTGTTATTGGAGTATAAGAAGGAATAATTAGATGATATATTTGAAGATACGATGGCCATGATTTTTCAAAATTAGTGAAATATATCTACCCACAATTCCAAGATGCTCTGTGTACCCGAAGCAGGATAAATTCAAAGAAATCCACATATAGTCATATTCTGGTCAAAATTCTGAAAACCAAGATAATAACAAAATCCTGAAAGCAGAACAAAAGACAATCCATGTAGGAAACAGTGAAAAGAAAAAATGGCTGACATGTAATCAGAAGAAATGACATCCACAAGACAATGGAACTACATCTGCAAAGTGATGAAAGACAAAAATTAATAGGTTACAATTCTGTATCTAGGGAAAATAGTCTTCAAAAATGAAGGCAAGGGCTTCCCTGGTGGCGCAGTGGTTGAGAGTCCACCTGCCGACACAGGGGACACGGGTTCGTGCCCCGGTCCGGGAAGATCCCACATGCCACGGAGCGGCTGGGCCCGTGAGCCATGGCCACTGAGCCTGCGCGTCCGGAGCCTGTGCTCCGCAACGGGAGAAGCCACAACAGTGAGAGGCCCGTGTACCTCAAAAAACAAAACAAGAAACTATTTTTCAAAACAACAGAAATGGGGAAAAGAGTGGCATTGTTTTACATTTTTTGCAAATCTCTTTAATGTCTGACTTATTAGAAGACAAGTAGATTTTCCTATGTGCATCCTCATTCAGTCCGTGGTGATGCACTTTTTTGGTTGAGGTGTATGAAGAAAATCCAGGCTCATGTCAACACATCATTGGAATAGGGGTGCTGCGTTTTAATAGTTCTTTTAGATAATTATGGATATGCTGCTTTGATACTGCACCAAAATTCAACAACTGGTCTTCTTAAAGGTTAGTTGCAATGTGGAATCTAAATACCTATCAAAAAATTCTCATACCATTACATTAAAATCCCTTAGCCTATTTTCTGCATAATGAATAAATCTTTTACTCATAGATTATGCATGTTACACTATGCATTGGTCACTTGGAAAATACTGGTTCACTGAGATATGCAGGTCTTTCAAATGTTAATACATTCTATTACATAATATCAAAAATATTATTAATATCACCAATGATCTCATCAGAAACATTTTTAAATATTGAGAAGCTGACAAACTCTCACTGGCATTTACAATTATAAATTACAAATTCACTTGAAAGCTTAAATTTTATCACTGGTAACAAATACTGTCATAAGTGGTTGGCTCATTTTATTTGTTTTTGAGAAAATGTCTATTGATACCCAGGTCTGAATATTTATATTTTATCTGTCAGTAGTTCTTTCAAGGAAAAGTGGTTTCCCATGAAAAAAAGCATCAACTTCAGGTCACAAATTCAAACAATTGCTCAAATGCTTTTGTATATTCCTATTTTGTCACACAGAATATTAAAGTCATTACTAAAGGGTGAAGATTTCCATAAAATTAATAAATTTTACTTCAAGAAAGAGAATCTTAAGTGAAACTGACTTTAAAAAAAAACTTTGAGTGTGTCAGTAAAGAAAAGAATGACTACTAGTACACTGGTACCACTGCCCTGATTCATGCTAAATGGGCCAATAGTTTTACTCATTGCTTTTGCACCATCTTTTGCAAAGATTAACACATTTAAAAAGGCAAATAGCATCTGAAATATTATAAAAATAATTTTGATATTTTGGACCCCTTGAAAGGATCCTAGGGCCCTCCTAGGGCCCCCAAGAAGTTCACGAACCACAGTTTGAGAACTGCTACTTGTCAAGTGATCAGGCAATGAGCCACTTTTTTAGTTGTGGTTCTCCCAAGTGTCAGTATTTGAAGATCTTTTCTCTGAGATAGTTGTTTCTACAATCTTCTGCCTTTAGGGGATAGGAAGGAGATGAAAACTAGCCCAGCAACAGAAGTTCTGTGAAAATGAAGAGGCTAATGGTTTCACATTCAATATTTAGACTTTACCTAAGTTGACTGTTTTCTTTCCAGCATATCATTCCCAGCTGGTGCCTGTAAGTCACATCCCCTCTTCTTCAACTTCTCCAGAGAATTTCACCTGTCTGCATGGGTGGAATAAAGGAAATCTGGGTTGGGCCATGCTGTGTTCATATTTAAACAATCTGTCCTCATTTCTCCCTCATATTTCATGGTGCCTGGTACTCCAGTTTGTCAACTTTTCTAGCCAAAGAACATTAAACAACTCATATAATGAAATGTCAGGGTACACATGAATTTTCTGGGGTCAAGATCAGAGCTGATACTCTACTCCATTTCTGACACCCTGTTAGCCACCTTTAGAGCCACTGGATGGCCATTATGTATATGTGGCCTGTATCTACACATAATCTTCCTCTGCTTTTCATGACTTCAGGTCTGAGGTGGATGCTGTGACACATCACCTAGATCCCTCTTCAGGAATGAAGAATCATTATCCCAGCTACTGGGAGTGTTGCTGGTAGGGAGCACCCAGCTGTCAGACTCATTTGGGGATTGCCTCAGCTGTAGATAGCCAGTTCACACAAGGTACATTGCTTTCACAGAGTGATTGCAACCAAGCAAATGCTCAATCAAGAAAAATAAAAAATAAAAAAAACCCACTTTCAAATGGTAGGACATTTTATGGCCTTTTTACCCACCCTCACTCCACTTTCTCCCAGGTGTGGCATGGTTGAGATGAAGTAACCCAATTCCCAGTTCCCTCCCTCAGGTCAGAAGGACTAGTCTGTGGGATACCTGAGGAACTGATTTCTGTTGCACTTGACTCCAGAGTTCTGACAGGGAACAACAGCATAGCTCAGATCTCAGATTGGCAGAAGTCACTGAAGGAAGTGGAAAGCACAACAGCACATGAAAACTGCAAGGGGATCACTGACCCATGGATGCCTGGGTCATGCAAGGCCCTGAGAAGCAGTCGTAAGATTCTCCGAGAAGATAACACACTTAACAGCAGCCATGTATTCCAGGGAAATTGGAGGGAGGGGAATGCACACATGTGGCGCAAGCAAGATTCATGCCCAGGAAAAAAAACTGAGAAGATGTTAGCTTCATCCCAAGTGGATCCCAAAGCTGAGGATATACCCTGCCAATTACTGAAGGTATTGCTTGGTAATCTGCAAAGACAAGGGGAGGTGGCTGTTTTCTCACATGCCAAATTTTCAACAAAAGATCATAAGGCATACACAGAAACAAGAAAAAGGGCCTATTCAAAGGAACAAAATAAATCTCCAAAAACTATCCCTGAATAAACACAGGCAACAGACTCACTAGACAACATCTTTAAAACAACTTACTTAAACATGCAAAAAAGCTAAAGGAAAACCTGGACAAACAACTAAAGGAAATCAGGCAAATAATATATGAACAAAATAAGAATATCAACAAAGAGAGATAGTGTTGAAAGGAGCCAAAAAAAATTCTGGAGGTGACAATACAATAACTGAATTGAAAAATTCACTGGAGATGGAGGGGTTCAACAGCAAACTCAAATAGACAGAAGGAAGAATCAGTAAACTTGAAGACAGGTCATTTGAAATTGTTGAGTCTGAGGATCAAGAAGAAAAAAAGAATGACGAAAAGTGAATAGAACCTGAGGGATTTACAGGACACCATCAAAAGGACCAATATATATACAATTATAGGAGTCCCAGAAGATGAGAGAGATTATTTGAAGAAATGATGGCTGAATACTTACGAAATTTGAGGAAAGACAAAGCTCTACAAATTCCAGAAGCTCATCGGTGCTTTGTGACCACCTAGAGGGGTGGGATACGGAGGGTGGGAGGGAGATGCAAAAGGGAGGGGATATGGGGATATATGTATACATATAGCCGATTCACTTTGTTATACAGCAGAAACTAACACAACATTGTCAAGCAATTATATGCCAATAAAGATGTTAAAAAAATTTAAAGCAAAAAACACAAACAACAACAAAAAAATTCCAGAAGCAGCAAATTCCACGTAGGATAAATCTAAAGAGACCCATGCCAAGACATATAATGAAAAAACCAAATGCAAAAAGAGAATCTTGAAAGCAGCAAGAGAAAAGCTACTCATCATGTGTAAGGGATCCCAGGAGGCAATGGAATGACACATTTAAAGTGCTGAAGAAAAGAAACTTGTCAACTTAGAACTTTATATCTGGCAAAACTGTCCTTCAAAAATAAGGGAGAAATTAAGGAATTCCCAGACAAAAAGCTGAGGGAGTTCACTACTACTAGATCTGCCCTGCAAATAATGTTCAAATAAGTCCTTCAAGTTGAAATGGAAGCACAGTAGACTTGAAACTGTAAAATTCCTAGAATTAAACACAGAGGAAAAGATCTTTGACATCGATCTTGGCCACTTTTTTCTTTTTTCTTTGGATATGACACCAAACTCACAAGCAGCTAAAGCAAAAATCAATAAGTGGGACTACATACATCAAACTTAAAATCTTCTGCAAAAGAAACAGTCAACAAAATGAAAAGGCAAGCTACAGGATGGGAGAAAATGTCTGCAAACCATCTATCTCATAAGGGATTAATATTCTTAAGGGGTACATACATACAGAACTCAATAGCAGAAAGCAAATAATTTGATTATAAAATGGACAGAGGACTTCAATAAACTTTCTTCCAAAGAAGACATACAAATGGCCAACAAGTACACAAAAAGGTGCTCAACATCACTAATCATCAGGAAAAGGCAAATTAAAACCACAATGAGATACCACCTCACATCTGTTAGAATGGCTATCAAAAAAAAAGAGAGAGATAACAAATGCTGATGAGAATGTGGAGAAAAGGGAACCCTTGTGCACTGCTGGTGGAAATGTAAATTGGTGCAGCCACTGTGGAAACAGTATAAATATTCCTCAAAATTTTTTAAAAAAGAACTACCATGTAATTCAAAACTCTCATTTCTGGGTATATATCCAAAAGAGATGAAATCAGTATCTCAAAGAGATATCTGCACTCATGTTCACTGCAGCATTATTCACAATAGCCAAGACATGGAAAAAATCTAAGTGTCTATCAACAGATGAACAAATAAAGAAAATAAAGAGACACACACACAGAGGAATATTATTCAGTCATTGAAAAGAAGGAAACCCTGCCATTTGCCACAACATGGATGGACCTTGAGGGCATTATGCTGAGTGAGATAAGCCAAAGGCACATACTGTATGACCTCACTTATATGTAGAATCTAAACACCTGAACTCACAGAAGCAGAATGGTAGTTACCAGGGGTTGCAGGGGTGAGAGAAATGAGGACATGTCAGTCAAAGGTGCAAATTTTCAGTGATAAGAGGCATAAGTTCTGGGTATCTAATGTACAGCATGGTGACTATAGTTAGTAATACTGTATTGTATGCTTTAAAGTTGCATAGATTTTAAATATTCTCACAATAACAACAACAAAATGGTAATTATGTGAGGTGAAGGATGTGTTAACTAACTTTACTGTGGTAAACATTTTTAAATATACACATGTATCAAATGGTACACTTTAAACATAAACAATGTTGCATGTCAATTATATCTCAATAAAGCTGGGGATGGGGGAACTACAATGAGATATCACCTCACTCCTATTAGGATACTGATTATCAAAAAGCCAAGAGACAACAAGTGTTTGAGAGGATGTGGAGAAAAGGAAACCCTTGTATACTCTTGGTGGGAATGTAAATTTGTGCAGCCACTACGGAAAACAGTATGGACATTCCTCAAAAAATTAAAAATAAAATTATGATGTGATACAGCAATCCCACTTCTAAGTATATACCCAAAGGAAATGAAACCAGGACTTGAAGAGATACCTGCACTCTCATTTTCACTGTAGCCTTATTCACAATATCCAAGATACAGAAATAATCTATGTCCATTGACAGAAAGGTGGATTAAAAAGAATGTGATACATACATGCAATGAACTATTATTCAGCTGTGAGAGGAAAGAAAACACTGCCATTTGCAATAACATGGATGAATTTGGAGGACATTAAGTGAAATAAGCTAGATACAGGAAGACAAGCTGGAAAAATAAAGGAATAGAAAGAAGCCTCATATGTATGATGAATTGATTTTCAATTAATGTTCCAGGCCAATTCAACTGGAAAAGGATAGTCTTTTCAACAAAGGGTGCTGAAACAATTGGATAACCAAAAAGATAAATTTACACTTTTACCTCATACCATTCACAAAATTAAACTTAAAATGGATCACAAACATGAATGTTACAGTGACAATAAAACTTCTAGAAGCAAGCTCAGGAGAAAATCTTCATGACCTTGGGTTAAGGCAAAGACATGATCCATCAAAAAAAAAAAAGGATTAATGAGACGATCAAAATTTAAAACTTTTGCACTTCAAAAGACACCATTAGGGGACTTCCCTGGTGGCCTAGCGGTTAAGACTCCACACTTAATAAAAAGGAATAAACTATTCGTATATGTTACACGATGAATGAACTTTAAAAATAGGCTAAGTGAAAATAAAACCTTAAATTCCACTCCTACTCCATGCTCTCCCGCTTCTGTAAATAAGCAGTAGGCCTTATGTAATACATTGTTCTCTGTTGCCCTTATTTTATATTCACTTTCTTTTTCTTATGGCATTGAGAAGTCTTTAATTCTTTATGATCTCTCACAACAGATTCAAATTTCTCCTCTTAAATTTGGAGATCAGGTTTTACAACTTTTAATATGTGTTAGGTTGAAAATTTAGCTACTAGTTATTGTGTTTTGTGTACCCATGATATTTTAGAAAGTATGCTCTGTAATTATTTTGTTCATTTATCAAATGATCTCTATGAGGTAGATATTATGATTCCTCTTTATCAAAGAAACAGGATAGAGAGATTACATGGCATGCCAAGGATTGGCTTCAGTGACTAAGCTTTTGAAGCCAGAATTTTTTATGGAAGATCATGTTGACTCTACTTGATGTGCCCTAAAGGTATATATGCATTTAATTTAGGTGTGAGTTTGTGTCCTTTTATTGGAGCTATGGACAACTTATTCAGGATAGCTTGGGATGTTATATACATATAATTCTGGTTTGTTGAGTCCATCATATACTATAGAAATTTAATAGCTATGAAATTTAATAGCACTCCTTCATCCTACCTTGGGAGACTAAAAACATCAAGGGGTTTATCCAGGAATTTTTAAGATCATAGCTTTGAAATGATAACTATGGTAAAGGCTATATTCTAGATGCATGCCTATATTTTAGTTCTTAGGTCTTTATTCATTGTCTTTTGGATTCTTATTGTTTAATTCAAGTAAATTCATGTTTTATAGCAACTTTGGTTGTCTGGTAACAAAGCTCTGTACATACTGAAGGCCAAAAACTTGCACGGAGGCCCAAGTTGGGAGTTTGCTAGAAAACGGAACATCTCTGTAGGAAGCAGAAGGACAGTAAAAGAAATGTTATTTGGGAATAGAGTGAGGAGGCTGAAAACCTGAGACAGACACACATTTGTACACAATACAAAAATAGTTGTGTAGGATCATGATTCTGAATTTTCAAGAAAAGGTTTAATTATGGTTATTGCTCTCCATTTAAAAAAAATAAAGAAAATTTAAAATCTGTAAAAAAAAATATGCTAAGTGAAAGAAACCATAATCAAAGGACTACATATTGCATGATTCTCTTGGGGACTAGGTCACCATCCTCTCAATCACAACTATATATAAATCAGATACTATTTTTTTAATGGAGTTCTCCAGTAACTGGAATATATTTTCTCACTATTCAGACATCCTCTGCTTTGCCATTCACCATACCCTGTTTCCCTAGTCTCTATATTGGGGTATCCAAGATATTAAAATAACCATTATAAGATTACTTAGGGAGCCTTATTTACAACCTTAAAAGTTATTAGACCAATATATTTGAACATCCTTGTGCATCTCTTCAGATTTTCTCAGCCACCTCCTTTCTCATTTTGGCCAGTGCCCCACTTCTGCTGGGTCACTTCTCCATTTTCAGACTTGGTTGAAACATCACACCTCAGGATTTAGTGTTTAGCTTCCTAACCAGTTGCCAATGGGCTGGATGATGCAACCTGGAAGTTTAGAGGAGTTAGCTTTTATGAGAATCTATGACTAATTGGTCCTAGACTAATGGGATGGGAAGCATGACATGGAAGGGAGCTGGGCATATTTTAAGAAGAAAAGGGTACAAATATATTCAGGCAGTTCTCACTTTGCACGGTACCACGTTAATGCAAACATGTTCATACTGGAGCCTTGTTCATTCTCACTTTTCGTGGTTCTCTATCAAGCAAAGCAAAAGAAGAACACAATTCTTATGTGCATGAATTTCTGTTAACAAGGTACCATGCAAAGCAAGGACTACACACACACATACTGCATTTACTGAGAACCTGTCATATGAAACATGCTCATATTAAGTACTCTGGCTAATATACCTAGGAATATAAAATGAGATATTAGAAACTTAGTCTACATTACCTGTGAGAAATAGATAAGCTATATAGTTCGCTTTTTTTAACTTTTTAAAAATAAATTTATTTTATTTATTTTTGGCTGCATTGGTTCTTCATTGCTGCGTGCGGGCTTCCTCTAGTTGCGACAAGCAGGGGCTACTCTTCATTGTGGTGCGCTTGCTTCTCACTGCGGTGGTTTCTCTTGTTGCAGAGCACAGGCTCTAGACACGCGGGCTTCAGTAGTTGTGGCTTGCAGGCTCTAGAGCGCAGGCTCAGTAGTTGTGGCACACGGATTTAGTTGCTCCGCGGCATGTGCGATTCTACTGGACCAGGGATAGAACCCGTGTCCCCTGCATCAGGAGGCGGATTCACAACCACTGTGCCACTGGGGAAGTCCCTGTATAGTTTGCTTTTTAAATGTTTCTACATCACTATTTCATTGTAAATCCTCAAAGCAGCTCTCTACTTACAAACAGTGGGTTCTGCATTAGTATAACTGTAGAGGTTCAAAATTTGCAGTTACCATTCAAGAGCATAAAAATGTAACTTAATTTTTTTATTTTTTAATTTTTTTTAAATGTTGAGCCTTCTTTTATTTATTTTTATTTTTGGCTGTGTTGGGTCTTTGTGCAAGGGCTTTCTCTAGTTGTGGCAAGCGGGGGCCACTCTTCATCGCAGTGCGCAGGCCTCTCACTGTCGTGGCCTCTCTTGTTGCGGAGCACAGGCTCCAGACGCGCAGGCTCAGTAGTTGTGGCACACAGGCTTAGTTGCTCCATGGCATCTGGGATCTTCCCAGACCAGGGCTCGAACCCGTGTCCCCTGCATTAGCAGGCAGATTCTCAACCACTGCGCCACCAGGGAAGCCCTATTTTTAAATTTTTAATAATAGTTTGCATCTGCTAATCCCAAACTCCCAATCCTTCCCTCCCCTTCCTCTTCTCCCCCTTGGCAACTACAAGTCTGTTTTCTATATTTGTGAGTCTGTTTTTGTTTCATAGATATGTTCATTGGTGTCACATTTTAGATTCCACATATTAAGTGATATCATATGATATTTGTCTTTCTCTTTCTGACTTACTTCACTTAGTATGATAATATCTAGGTCCATCCACACTGCTGTAAATGGCATTATTTCATTCTTACACCCCACACCTTTATCCATTCATCTGTCAATGGACATTTCGATTGTTTCCATGTCTTGGCTATTGTAAATAGTGTTGCCATGAACATAGGGGTGTATGTACCTTTTCAAATTGTAGTTTTGTCTGGGTATATGCCCAATGTGTCCCCTGCATTGGCAGGCAAATTCTTTACCACTGAGCCACCAGGGAAGTCCCTGGAAACTTTTTAATGATGCCCATTCTAACCAGTGTGAGGTGGTACCTCATTGTAGTTTTGATTTGCATTTCTCTAATAATTAGCAATGGTGAGCATATTTTCATGTTTATTAGCCATCTGTATGTCTTCTTTGGTGAAATGTCTATTTAGGTCTTCTGCCCATTTTTTGATTGAGTTGTCTGATCTTTTGCTATTGAATTGTAGGAGCTATTTGTATATTTTGGAAATTAAGCCCTTGTCTGCTGCTGCATTTGCAAATATTTTCTCCCAGTCTATAGGTTGTCTATTCTTTCTGTTTGCTTGCTGTGCAAAAGGTTTTAAGTTCAATTAGGTCCCATTTGTTTATTTTTGCTTTTATTTCTATTGCCTTGGAAGACTGATCTAAGAAAACATTGTTATGACTTATGTCACAGAATGTTTTGCCTATGTTCTCTTCTAGGAGTTTCGTGCTGTCTTGTTTTATATTTAAGGCTTTAAGCCATTCTGAGTTTCTGGTGTGTGTGTATGGTGCAAGGGTGTGTTCTAGCTTCATTGATTTACATGTGGCTGTCCAACTTTCCTAACACCACTTGCTGAAGAGACTGTTTTTCTCCATTGTATATTCTTGCCTTTCTCGAAAATTAATTGTCCATGGGTGTGTGGGTTTATTTCTGGGCTCTCTATTCTGTTCCATTGATCCATATGTCTGTTTTTGTGCCAATACCACACTGTTTTGATTACTGTAGCTTTGTAGTATTGTCTGAAGTCTGGAAATGTTATGCCTCCTGCTTTGTTCTTTTTCCTCAGGATTGCTTTGGCAGTTCTGGGTCTTTTATGGTTCCATATAAATTTTAGTATTATTTGTCCTGGCTCTGTGAAAAATGTCATGGGTATTTTGATAGGTATTGCATTAAATCTGTAGATTGCTTTGGGTAGTATGGCCATTTTAACAATATTAATTTTTTCAATCCAAGAGCATGGGATATCTCTCCATTTCTTTGAATCATCTTCAGTTTCCTTCATTAATGCCTTGTAGTTCTCAGCATATACGTCTTTCATCTCCTTGGTGAGACTTATTCCTAAGTATTTTTTTTTGATGCGATTTTAAAAGGGATTATTTTTTTACATTTCTTTTCATATTTCATTGTTACTGTAAAGAAATGCAACCAATTTCTGTAGGTCAATCTTGTATCCTGCTACCTTGCTGAATTCGTTTATCAGTTCTAGTAGTTTTTGTGTGGAGACTCTAGTGTTTTCTAGATATATCATGTCATCTGCGTATAATGACAATTTTACCTCTTCCCTACTAATTTGAATACATTTTCTTTCTTTTTCTTGTCTGACTGCTGTGGCTAAGACTTCCAATATATGTTGAAGAGAAGTAGTGTTACCATTCAAGAGCACAAAATGTAAGTTAAAATTTTTTTATTTTTGAATGTCTTAAAATGCTCCCATTTCTGCTAATGACAGAAAACTGAAATTATTTTGATTTAAAGCAGTTTTAATAGTCTATCAAACTCAGGGTTCTTCCCTGACCCATTTTCCTCCTTGAAGGTGATCTGTTTCTCAGGGGCTGACATCTCAGCACCAGGAAGGAGTGTCTGGTCCGCATGTTGTCTGAACTTGGTCCTTGCTGGCTGCCACTTCTAAGATCTAGGTTTCTGAAACATGGTCTTTGGCATTAGCCTCTCCTCATAGTATGTTCAGGACCCTGCTCCTGTTCAGGGTCCTACCATGGCCTCCAGATACCAGAGATCCAGTCTCTATCATCCTTATCCCACAACCCTCCTTCCTAGTTGATGGTCTTCACACCTTCACTCCTCTCTCATACTTAAACACACTTCGGGGCTTTCCTTAGACTGCCCTGAGATATCTGGGATCCTGTGAAGGGAGCTTTCTCCTGTAAGTAATAGCATACCCACTCACTGTGGGGTAGTTCAATTTTCTCACATAACTAGAAGTATGGAGGTGGGCAAGTGCTGACATTGGCTCAACAGCTCAATGATGTCAGAATTCCAGGTTGGCATTGACCTCCCTCCCTCTCTGTGGTCTCAAGGTGTCTGCAGTAACTCTGGTCATCACACAACCACATTCAAAGGTAAGGATGCAGCACAAGGCAGTTTCTCCTCCAGAAAATTCCTTATGAAACCCTCTCCCCTTCCACCACCACTCCTTACACCTCATTGGTCGGATCTGTTCACAGTCTACCCCTAGACCAAGAGCTAGGGCACATTTCCTGAGACAAGGATCCATACTTCAATAAAATTTGAGGTTCTCCTGGAAGGAAGTCATTTGGATAGGTCTTCCACAGCACTCTTCCAACCTTACTGCTGAGGTGCCATGCTGTAGTCTTCCCTACAGGTCTCCCAGGTTATGGTGTAGGAAAAGGCGGCAAGTTTGCCACCCCCTGCTCTTGGATTCCCCCCAATCCATTGATGGAATTCCACCATACCCATCCCAGAGCGCTAAGCTCAGGGACCTCTCCTCCAGCGCTCATTAAAGTCTAACTGCAGTCCCATTCTCTCCTTACTTGCTGGTAACTCTTCTGGGGTGGAAAGTTCATTACACATTTTCTTTTATTCTGTTGCCATAATGCAACTCATTGTCCTTGTCCTCTTGACAAGTTTATGAAATATTTCAAAGTCATTTTAAGTACCTGCTTCTGCCATTAATTTTCCAGAGACCATTTTGTCACTCAAAGCCAATAATTTGCCCCTTGGTCACTGCTGAGTTATATACTCTTACTTCCATGGGGCAATAAGCTAAGCCTTTTTTGGCCTAATTCTAATGGCGGAAGAACTTCAAAAGAAAGGGAAAGACAAAAAATACTTTATTAAAATAAAATGTACCACTGGGACTTCCCTGGTGGCGCAGTGGTTAAGAATCCGCCTGCCAATGGAGCACACGGGTTCGAGCCCTGTTCCAGATAGATCCCACAAGCCACGGAGCAACTAATCCCGTGTGCCACAACTACTGAGCCTGCACTCTAGAGACCGCAAGCCACAACTACTGAAGCCCATGCGCCTAGAGCCCGTGCTCCCCAACAAGGGAAGCCACCGCAATGAGAAGTCCGTGCACCGTAACAGAGTAGCCCCCTCTTGCCGCAACTAAAGAAAGCCCACGCGCAGCAGTGTAGATCCAACGCAGCCAAAACTAAAAATTTTTAAAAAGTACATTTAAAAATAAATAAAAATTTAAAAAAAGGCAGCACTGTGGTCAGGATGTCAATAGTGGGGAAGTTTTGGGCGGGGGCAGGGATGTAGGGCATATGTGAACTCTATTTCCTGCTCAATTTTGCTGTGAACCTAAAACTGCTCTAAATAATAGTTTATTAATTTAAGTAAAACAACAACAAAAAACGTATTAGTTCCAGTTTCATACCTGACTCTGTGCTAGGGGTGATCTGTTAGGATCCTTGCAGGTCCCTCCCTAACCAGCTCTCTCAGCTGAGATGGAAAGTCCCACAGAGCCCTTCTGACTGAACCTTTCCATCTCAACTGAAACTTCTCATCAAGCCCACAAGGGTTGAAGGGGCCCCGACCAAGGCCACTCAAGTATGGCAGGGGTGGAACAGAGGCCATTTGTCTTTATGCCAATTTTTTTCCTAATGCCCTCTGCTGTGTAGTTACCTGTGCAGTTCCTTCTCTCTCGTCTCCTTACTAGTGGAACCAATTCTGCTCAGCCTGGAAACTGGCCTGCTAAGCCTCTTCCCAGCCTTCCCCATTTCTCAGCCTTCCTTGCAGCTACTGTAGTGTGCCATAGCACCAATCGATGACTCACAAGTGAATCACTACGTGATGTTGCTGGGAAAACTCTTCAAACAGGTTTGGCAGCTGAAATGTTCCTGCCTTTCCCCTTACATCTTCCTGCCTGGAAAAGGGGTGATGGTCACTTAATAGCAGTCATAGTGTGACAAAGAGGTGACCTTAAGAATGTAAACCATGCTAGAGTCCGCAGAAAAGCTAGAATCTAGACAGCAATCATGAAGCTTCCATACTAGCACTAGGCAACATTCATACTTCTTTGAAATGTAAATTTATTTAACCCATTAATGTTAACAGCAGTTCAATGCAATTACTCCACAGGTAGGCTCTCTTATTTAAGATAAAAATAGCCTAAGTCAATCTAAAATTTTAAGTTACAGCTTTTAAGCAAATAGGATTTCAGAATCCCAAGGAGTTAATACAGCAGATGCTTCCTTCAGGTGGGCCAACAGCCAAACTTTTTTTCTTTGAAATACAGTTGATTTACAATATTGTCAGTTTCAGGTGTATAGCAAAGTGATTCAGTTAAATATTTTTTCAGTTACTTTCCATTATAGATTATAAGACATTGACTATAGTTCCCTGTATGATACAGTAAATCCTATTTTACGTAGTTTGTTAATACCATACTCCTAATTTATCCCTCCCCTCCACCCCCACTTCCCCTCTGATAACCACGTTTTGAGTCTGCTTCTGTGTTGCATGTAGACTCCTTTGTATTATCATTCAGATTCCACATATAAGTGATATGTCTTTCTCTGATTTCACTTAGCTCTCCAGGTCCACCCATGTTGCTACAAATGGCAATACCTCATTCCTTTTATGGCTGAATAATATTCCACTGTGTGTATGTACACACACACCTTAAATCAATTGTCTGTTGATGGGCACATGGCTTGTTACCATGTCTTGGCTATTGTAAACAGTGCTATGAACATTAGGGTACTTGCATTTTTTTTTTCCCACCAGATGTATGCCCTGGAGTGGGATCGCCGGATCACATGGTAGCTGTTTTTAGTTTTTAAGGAACCCCCATACTGTTCTCCACAGTGGATGTACCAATTAACATTCCCACCAACAGTGTAGGAGGGTCCACTTTTCTCCACACCTCCTCCTGCATCTATTATTTGTAGACTTTTTGCAGTCATTTTGACTGATTTGACACCTGTGGTTTTGAGTTGCACTTCTCTAATGATGTTGAACATCTTTTCACATGCTTGTTCAACCATCAAATATTTCTGAAGGCACTTATGTCCAATCCCCAAGGAGCCCCTCAGCTCCCCTCCCACCAAGATCCCAACCATGGGAGGCCAAATAGAAAAATAGAACAATCTGGAAAATTAGTTCAATGGAATGGGGGAAAAATGAGGGCTGGCTGGGGTGTACCAAATATTTTAACAAGGAAGATGGTTAAAGATCATTTAGAATACCTTTATAAGCAAAACTAGAGAAATTTTGAATTACTGATTAAAAAATCATCCCTAACCCTGGTATAGCCAGTATCATTTTCACTTCTTTTCCTATACATTTTCACTCACACAGGTATACATGAAATTGATGCAGTTTTGCCACTCATCAACTGAAATCTTAAAAACCTTTGATTTTAAAGGACTGAACATAAAAAATGCCACAACCAACTACCTCAATTTATAGAGAAAATTTAAAGCCCCAATCAGTCAGAGGCATGGAACATGCTGAGAACCCACCTCATGACCTTCATTCCACTGTAACGGTCTCTAAGGAGTGGGAAACAGGATGGGAAACTTCACTGACCCTGTAGTATTTTAAATATATTACTGTTCAAATTATTTGAAAAAATTTTAAGCTACTTCTTAGCTATGCTAACTGTACACAAATCCTAGACTCAGCACCACTCCTAGTATATGGTAAATGTTTGAACTAGACTGGGAATTGAAGAGGGATAATGAGCCAGGTAGTGTCTGCTTTAGTAAACTCAAAAGAATGAGAATTATTTCAAGAAAGTAGGATGTCCTAAGCTGGTGTAACTGTGTATACAAAGACACATAAGCATTTACAAAATTGGAAGTGTAGGATATGGCTCGAGTTAGCTTCATTAACATACATCTATGAATAATAGTAGAATCAGCAAATTACTGCAAATAAAAAATTAAGTTAAGTACTTCAACAAACCTTAAAACAAATCTAAATACTCACAAATTAAAAAATGCATCTAATTCGGCAAGGATGATGATGAAGGTTAAGAATGATTTAAAAGCACAAGTTTTAAGGTAAAAGTAATCTTTTTATTGGAAAGATGTTTAACAAAATATAATGACTCTTATAACCCTTCATTTTTGTTGACCTTCCAGTCCTTGTACACATTAAAGATTCAATCACAGGATTACATACCATAATGAGTGCTCAATACAATGATGGATTCCCACAACATAATACCACCCCTAAGAAGTGCTCCAAATTTTAAGTCCCAAAGACAAAGAAACATAGAAACTTAGCAAGATAAATATTTATAAATACAGTGGAGGAAAAAGCAAAATATTTCAGTAGTTTCATTAAATGCCTTCTTTCAGGTGTAACAAAGGCTACAGAGGGGGATAGAGCTGGCATCTCTTGATCAGAAAAGGGATCTTAACCAAAAACAAAAACAAACTGTGCTTTCCCAAACTTTCCAGCAACCCCAAAGTGAGATTACATGAGCAACTCTATACTTCAGAAGTCTTAAATCCTCAGTAGTTGATTGATGTTGGTACCATGCTGCTGTTTTTAAATCACTAATGCAAGCATGGCTCCCCTTGGTAGTCCTGTAATGTTTTCATTTGTGAGAAAACCTCCAGAAAGAACTCTGTTTACACCAAAGCAAGGTAGCAAAGAAACTGGTTACCGTGGAATAATAAGGCCCTAAGAAAGGCAGCAGGTCGTATAGTTACCTCCTTGTGGGCAAAATCCCTGCCCTAAAACTATGCAACCTACTACCTCTTCCTAGGAACCCATTTTTTTCTTGCCAGTCTTCTACTTAGCAGATGGACTTCAAATTAACCTGTTAAATTAGGCCATATGTTTTTGGTTTTATTTCAAATTCAAACCAATTAGAATTCGGTCACTGATGCTTTTAAAGTTACTGGCCGGAATCCCATGGCGGTCCACTGGTTAGGACTCTGTGGTTTCACTGCTGAGGGCCTGGGTTTAATACCTGGTCAGGGAACTAAGATCCCACAAGCCACAAGCCACGAAGCCAAAAAAAAAAAAAAAAGTTACTGGCCATATGCCTTTGGTAAAAACCACAAATGTGTTTGCTTAAAATCAAACCTCTTGTTATGAAGGGATAAAAAGTAATTCAATTACACCAAGAGGATGCAAACCAGAAGCCTAATACCCAGCCCATCATGTACTGTTGGAGCCACAGACTTTTTGAAACATTTAATATAGTACTAAAATTTAAACATATTTCATAAACTCTCCACCTCTCTTGATAAACTAGAGAATTAGGTGACAGTATGTATAAATCCTTCTTACCACCGTCAACTGAAGCAAATTAACTTATGGCCTGTCCCCTTTAGATGCTGTTTCCTAGTTATAAACCAGCCACTTCTAGGCCCAGGTTATTTGGATTTTTGACCCTTGACTTCGAGTAAACAGAAGCAAATTCTGATCGTGGTTTTTGTTACCATCAAAAACAAGCTTTTAGAGACTCTCTCACTATACCATAAGGTACTTTTAAAGGTTTTCACAAAACGTAGTTCTCCACAACTTTAATCAATTACTGGGCTTGGCCAATAAGGTTATGAAATATGTCCTTGTACAATCAATAAATGATACAAATTCATTTTTCACTAGACCTAAGGTATTAGTTCAGTTTCCAAATGCAGAATGGTGAAGATATCCACACTGGAGGCACCTGTATTGGAAACCCACAAAACAACTGCACTTGCCAAACAATTTCTCAACTATTCCCACTTTTCTTTGGCACACCAAAACGCAATGACTACAAGAGGCCCCTGCCCAGCATGTGTGTATGTCTAGTCTATAACAAAGACCAATTCTGGACCATGCAGGTTTCCATCTATATGCCAGGGATGAAATAAAACACACAAATCTGACCCAGGATAAATTACCTGGTTTGGACCATCCAAGAGAGAATTTGATGTTTTCTCTCATGCAAAGTTCCTGCTGCCAATGGCACTGCACAGGGATTATCTTAGATATTAAGATTCAGGACAGATGGAAATATTTGGGAAGAGGTGACCTCTCCCTCACCTCCACTTTGCCTCTTTTTCTTCTCCCAAAATAAAAATGGCAAGTACTTAAAACAGGGAGCTTTAGCCTTGCTTGATGGTTTGGCCATTGGAAGAAAACTGAAACATGAACCTCCATGAGTGTTAAAAACTCAAGTAGCCCTTTCTAGCATTATCCTCACATTTTCTTAAAAACAACAAACTATAGATTTCCTTATCTGACAACTTCAGGAGACCTCCCTTTGTGAATGAAGGCCCACTTCAGGTTTTGGGGGGTAGGGCAAAGCTAAGATCCTAAGGACTTAACCAGGGAACAAGGGCTGAATGCAAGAGCCCATTTCTCCTTTTCCAGGCTGGAGAGCGAAGTTGTCCAAATCAACAAGCCAGTGAAACAGAGATTACAACGATGCCCAAGGCACCCAAAAATCCAAACCAGGGAATGAGTCATAATCAACCTGACTCCATTTTAGCTCAGACAGTGCTTTTCCAGTTTGTATTTACCTTTACCACCTAGGATCTCACCCTGGACATCTGTACCAAGAGCAGTTAATCTATTCACAATTCCAAAGAGTCCCCTATTAAGATTTCCTGAAGGTTATTTACTTTCTCCACTCCGAGATTTTTGCTTAATTTCAAATTTCTGAAATATACCACATGTGAAAAATTTAAATGTTAGATTACTGTGTCTATTGTAGGTACACCATATTTGACAGAGAATGTTATTAGCAAAGGACATAAGCAAACTGTAAGTTCAAAGCAATGTCAAAATTCATTCTTCTGAGTTTTTATATGATCTAGATAGAAACAAAATGCAGCAAGTCTACTCCTCAGGGAAGGCAATAGATTGTATAGTTATCTCCTGAACAGGGTAAAATCACTACCCCACAACTATACAATCTACTACCTCACTCTGACAGAGCAATATTTTCTTCTGGAATGAAGAGTACAATCTCTTTATGTTGCATTATCAGCGTCAATCAAAATAAAACATACACTTATTCTGACACACAGAAATGAGAGGCAAAAAGTATCCCCACCCCCGATCAGTCTACTTGGTAACGTTTTTAGTCTCTAAAATAAGCAGCAACTTGTACACTATAAAGAAATGCTGCGCTACAGCATTTTTACACAAGTTAATCTCAAATGTTGTACAATTAGTTATTGATTTTATATGAGGCTGCCTGGATGCAGACTTTTCTATCACGTTAGGAAAGACAGTAGATTGTATAGTTATCTCCCAGTGGTGGGTGTGACCCTAAAACTATACAACCTACTACCTCATCCCACAGTGACGAGAATGCCCAGGGTGAATGCTGAAAAGAGACCACAGCTGAGCACCACAGGAAGGCTTTCTCCTAGGTAATCCTGGTTCTCCTGTGTGATTAAAGGAGAAGAAAAAAGTATTAGACCACTTTCATTCACTTAACTTGAACTAAGTTTAACTGAACAAATGCTCCAAAAATCATCAATTTAAACTGTAGCTATATTCCTGAACTATACAGTGCTTTTATTTCTTATTTTTGATTAGTATTATTCTAAATTCTTGATTATATGAAACCATATGCTTACAAGATTCAGAAATCACGGTTTTACACATCTCTTACTTGACTTACACACTTCTGATTTTCTTACAGTTTCCTTCCTTGAGAAACCTCCCAAAAAATCCATTACAAAGGAGGAATACAAGACCCTCTAACAAAGTCTCAAAAACTCAAAAGTCCTGTAAAACGCATAACCCATGATTAAACGCAATAATGTACAAAGGAATTATCCATAAATATACAAAAAGAGAACATAATTTTTAAACTAACCTACTCATATATTCCATGTCAGCAAACACTAAGTGATCTTATTAACAGAAAATCAAAGATAATCTACTGGATCTGAGTCAGGATCAGGATCCTTCCTTTAGCTAGAAAGGTACTGTGAAGATCAAAGTCAGAAACCAAGCTATTTAACACTTTGGTACAATACTCTCTGAACTAAGCAACATGATCAGTTTTGTTTTATAATCAAACCCTTAAGCTAAACCATATTAAATATCAGTCTTCAATTTACAGACTTCATACTTGAGATAGCTACTATAAAGATTTGCTAAGGAATGCCCTAAATTTAACGCCAAAAAAAATTACTAAGTAGTGACTTAGTAGTAATAAACAAAACCTATAATCAAAACCACTCTTATGACATATAGCTCAACGTATTAGAATTCAAGGTTCAAAAGTAAACCCCATACACACTGGGTCAACTGATTTTCAACAAGAGTGCCACGACAAGTCAATGGGGAAAGAATAGTTTTTTCAACGAAGAGTGCTGGGACAACTGGATATCTACATGCAAGAACATAAATCGGAGTTCCTACCTCACACCACATATAAAAGTAACTTAAGACAAATAACTTATTTTAAAGAAGGGTAAAGAATACCCATTTCTCCAAAGATATGACCAATAAGCACAAATGGCCAATAAGTCCATAAAAAGACAATCAACATCATTTATTAGTCTTTAGGGAAACCCGAACCAAAATCATAATGGGATAGCACTTTCAGACCCACTAGGATGGCCATAATCAAAAAGAGAGATCAAAAAGAAAGGAAGTGTTGTTGAGGATATAGAGAAATTAGATTACATTCCCACTACTGGTTGGAATGTAAAATGGTCAGGTGCTCTGAAAAAGTTTAGAAGTTTATCAAAGTTAAATAGTTACCAAATGACCCAGCAATTCCATTCACAGGTATATTCCTAAGAAAATTAAACACAAAACTTGCACATCAACGTTCACAGCAACATTACTCATTTGGAGTCAACAAAAACCGAGGTTCGTATCCTGGCCCTACTCACTCACTGCCACTGAACCCTTGTACAAGTAACTTAGCCTTTCTAGAGCCTCTGTAACATCAATTCATTGGACTAAATGATCCGTAATAATAAAGGAAAAGATTTACCACACCCTCAATACACGTAAGGCCCCACATTAAGCCCCGTCATCTGTGCCACCTTATTTAATAGTCTCATCATCTCTATTTTACAAAGGCAAAAACTGGTGCCAAGAAGTTTAATAACCTGCTCCAAATTACAAGAGATTAACATTGGATCTCCAAACTTACCATACCTGAACTTATTTCAATTCTAAAAGGCCAGATGATTCAAGGTATGAACGTGTAGGCAACTATCTCTAAAAAGTCAAGCACTTATAAACCAATTATCTTTCTCCAGAACCACCAACAGTCCTTACTTTTAAGATGACAGCCAACAGTAGAACCAGCTGGTACCTCTATCCCAATCCTCAAGTCCAGCTGAACTTTCTCGTTTAAAACATGTTTGAATCCTCATCAAACATAGGAATCTAAAATAAACGTAGAATCTAAAATGTATTTTTTTCAATCTTGGCAAGTGTGGCATGCTTACTTCATACTATTTTTCTTGATCCAGAAATTCTACCCTTTCTACCCATATTAGTAGAAAGCAATATGACAACTTATGTACCAAGGGCTGTTAAAATGCTCCCCAATTTGGGGGGAAATATATACAAACATAATCCAAAAGTTGGGTGTTTTATCGGTGAGGGGCACAGGGAACAAATATCTACTATGTAGCATCACTATTCATTAGTGTGGTGGTTTCCACCTTTCCATGATCCACACAAGAAAAATATATTTCTAAATAGTACTCATCATATGTCTATACATACACAATACGAAACACAAATACAGTAAGATACTAATATTTAATACTGTTCACAAATCAACACTAACCCCTACTGTTTTACTTTATACTTTACTATACATATTATATTGATTTTATGATCCACTGATGGTTTTCAGCCTGCAGTTTTTCAGATAACACTGATTAGAGCAAATTTTGGAAACTAAAATCTTACAGCGAAGAGGAGGTAATGTTTAGTTAAGTAAGCTTTCGGAACACAGAACAGAATCCATATACTAGAATTTATGGATTATAAGGACCCACGGAAATGTTCATTAAGAAATAAGGTTAAGTAAAAATCCTAACATGTACACTGATCACAAGTATACAATGTTTGGCTAGAGAAAGAGAAAGGAGTTGGGTAACTAGCTAGGTGTTATTTTCAGTCCTTGAGATTTTCCCCTTTACAAGTATACTTCAGAATCAGAGACCGGGTTTGAATCCTGGTACCCCATTTACCATGTCTTTAGACACATCAAGTAATCTCTGGGCCTCTGTTATTTCAACTCATAAAAATCAGACAAATCTTAACAAACAAATGTTAAGAGGGATTAGAAATAAAATACAAAAAGCACGAAGTACAATACTAAGCGCAAAGTGGATGCCCAATAACTTGTAGCTGAAACCATCAGTATTAGATTTTTAACTAAAACATTCTTAGACAAGAATATTAGCTAAAACTATCTGAATCTGACCTTTCACGTAATTCCTTTTTCTAAAAGGAACATAACTTTACATGCATTTTCTATCCTTTTTCACTTACTACCTCAATCTGCAGCTTCAACTCCTCCCCTCCCCATTAAAAATCCTAGTGATTGAAAGTCACAATTGAACTTGGACAAAATGTTTCTGTGTAACATAGCAGTACGGGAAAGAAGTGTAGAGCGACGGCTTTGGGGTCAAGCAGCTACCTAGCTGCTGTGTTCTTGGGTAAGTTAAATAACCTCCTTGAGGTTAAGTTCTCCTCTCCAGCTGGGGAACTAACATCCACACCTTATACAGTTTTTCTGAGTTTTAGAACACACGCAAAGCACCTTAATGACCCGGAAGTACTCAACAAATGGTAACCATTTTTCTTAATAAATTAAATCAATTTGAGAAACTAGGAGAGTAATTTTACCTTCCTGGATATACTTGTGACAGTCAAAAATATTGTACTTATCTTCAATTAAATCATGCTGTGTCAATTTAAAACGTGCTGTGAAGAGGTAAATCTACTTCATGATTAGAAATAAGCTTGTTTATCTATTTACATCAAGGTTTCGTAACACTCATACTTTAAAATCCACTTACATCTTAGTAAACGACAATGTTATGACATCATATGTTTAACATACTTGTATAGTCAACAACTAAAAGTCAGGGTTCTTAACCTGCATCCATAACCGGCTTCAGTAACCACCAGAAATTGTATGTACAATTTTTCTGCAAGAGTCCATAGCTTTTACCACATTTGCAAAGAAGTCTATAACCAAAAGGTTAGGTGTTATGGTCCTAAAAACATATCTGTATGTACATTCTGAAGGCTACATACTAATTAAAATTATAAATACCACCTTCACATTTGTCAATTTTCCTAAGATAGTATTTTAAACAAATGGCTTTCTAAATTCTTAAAAGTATGCTAAACAAACATAGTCCAAACACAGGCACACTCTACCTTCTGTATACTTAATACCTATTAAGAGTTTGAACTTCTGAGCTAAAATGTTGTTCTTCCAGCAGTCTAATTTCCCATCTTCTATATTAATTTACATATTCCTATAAACAAAGTAGCTCAGAAAGCTTTATTTTTAAAAACCTTTATTCACATGCCATCTTATGGTTGTATAAACTGAATATTGGCTACTTAAAACAGATTTCCTTCAAATATTTGGTTGAATATGAAATTATCTGATGATTCTTGGCTGAATATTAAAACATTATGCAAAATATAAAAGCATTTTAAATAGGAATATATGCAAACTCTTCAATAATATTTTGATTCCTTTGACAGAACATATACATTATTTTTACCCAGGGATCACTCCACCAGTGTTCAGTTGACATGTGAAATTGACAAGATTACATTTTTAGATATAACTAAGTTTTTGCTAATGAAAATCAACCTACTTCTAATCTAAGATCTTACTTTCTTGGGTTTTTTGGGGGGGGTGGAGGAATTTTTTTTAAAACGGAGGTATAACTGACATACAGCATTGTACAGTTCCAGGTGTACAACATAATGATTCGCCATTTGTATACACTGTAAAATGATCACCACAATAAGTCTAAATTTGTTATCCTACCAAATACTGCACTAAGCCTGAGACTCACATTAAATTTTAAATAGCTAAGTACTAGGTATGTTTTCCAAAAGGACCATTTCCTTTCATTCACTCTTAGACATACAGCAGGTACATAAGATGTTCTGGATTAGATGAAATTATCTAAATTCTGAAATTTTTTAAGAAGTTACCTAATGTCAAGTCAACTCCCAGTATTCCTTTGTAGATTTCCCAATGCAAAATATTAATTTGGGGCCAACTTCCCTACAAGTGCATTCTATCCTACTTCCCTGTATTCGTAAGAGAAGTAAATTCTGCTACAATCCCTATAATGCACACAAATACTTACGGTGAGGCAGGGTATTCCACTTGGGTGGCTTGTTCTGCTTAATGGTCCTTGTATAAACACCATTACTTCTCAGTCCTCCCATCCTATTCTGCCTTCTGATCCTTCATTATACTGATATGTTCCCAGGTTGAAAAGCCACTGTATAATCTACACATCCCCCAAAGCCAAGAAAAGGTGGGTTCCTGTCATTAAATCCATATTCCCCAGTTTACAATAATTGACCATATCCTTAGTTTACAATGTACAAGAAAAATGTTCCCTTCTATGAATTAAGCAATCATATAACTGACCAAATAAAAACTGGGGGGAAGGGAAGAAACTACCAAGTGAACAAATAGCATAACTTCATGATAATGAATACTAACACAAAGCAAAAAAGGATGACTACTTAACAGAAAAACTCCTAAATCATATGCATCATTAATACCAGTTATTTTAAAACAGATCATCTCAAATCTCTTAACACATTCCTAGAGAAGCAAAAGTAAAGTGTAGTTGTCAGCTGCCTCAGCATACTTAAGTTTTAGACCTAAAAGGAGCCTAAGAAATCACCTGATGCAATTTCCTCACATTTGAGATGAGGCTATAGAAAAAGGGGAAATTTTTGGCTGATAATCTGAAACAGCAAATACTTAGCTAGACAAAGCTAATTTTTGAAAAGCAGCTAAGCAATCCATAATGACTACTATCCATTTGGTAGTCATTAGCCACATGTCACTACTGAGTACTGGAAATGGGAGTAGCCCCAAATGAGATGTGCTGTAACTGTAAAATACACTCTAGATTTCAAAGACTTAGCATAAGAAAAAAAGTAGTGGCTCTCATTTTATCTTAAGTGATTGTGCAATGCTTAGAATATCCATACAGTCAAAGAGCATGCAGTGACCAGGCCTCCTTTCCTCCAGTCCTGAGGTCACATGAGGGCAATGCTGACAACTCATTACTGGGGATCCAGATTCTTCTATTCTCATCTAGACATGGAAAAATCATTGGAAGTTAATATTCTGGGATGAAGAAGAGCCTTTACTGTCTAAATAAAAGCTTCTCAGACTATTAAAAATATTAAGTGATTAAACTGCATGGTCACTGATAGCAAATTTACTTCCCCCAACTCCTGAAAACAAAAGTGAGGGAACATGTTCCACCAAATATAAATAAGCTGGGCTACTTTTAATACTCCTTGGAGAAAACCAGTGCTATAAATGAGAAAAATATCGATTAAAAGGATTGTTCTTCAAACTTTTTTGACACCCTCAGAAAAGATATTTTTGAAGGAATAAATAAACATGGATATAACTGAATCAATAGTCTCATGTAACAAACTAATATTTTCTATTTTTTAAAAAATTCTGATCACCACCCACTAAAGTGATTTCATGACCCAATAAGCCAGGACCTACAATTTGAAACACTGGTCTAGAACTCTTAATAACGAGCAATTCCCACTATTAACAAAGCTACCATTACATTAGCTATTGAAAGAAAAGGTACACAAATACCTAGTGTGCTGTATTCTAAACCAAGAAATTCTAGTTAATGCTAACTATTCTCAAAAAGTTCACAAGTTTCAAAACAATACTTTAACAGCTGTACATTAAATCAAACACCCCCCAAAAACCCAAAGTAACTTACAAAACTTTACTGCCTTTACTACATATACTCCCTTAATATACTGTAAACGAATCAGACTGCCATACAGCAGAAAAACTTGGATAAAAACAATTATTCTACTTTCTGAATTACGTTTAAATTTAGAATTTAACATTAAATTTTCTTAAACTATTGCATGATTTTCAGGCCAACAGATATAAACGAGGACTGCGAAATGAGGTTTTAACTAGCAACTAAGTGCCAAGAAAGCAATAATTATCAGCAAAGTTAAAAAAAAAAAAAAACTCATCCCGTCTTCTGATTTACTTCAAGAATTTAACACTCATTATCTCCAATGCCTTTTTCCCATCTGCCAAGCCTCTCAAATGTGAGAAGTCTATTTTAAAAAGCCGGAGAGTTAAAAACTGTGCAAAACACACACCCTCATCTCTGATACAGAAGGCAGGGGGCCAGGCCCTACTGTAAAAGTTGGAAAGACCGAAGGCTACTGCTAGCCAAGGACATAAAGGTTACGCGTTCCTCACACCGGAGTCCTCCGGGAACGTGTATTAGCCAGCCTGGTTCCAGGGTGGGCAGCCCCGAGTAAGGGCTGGGGCCGCTGGCTGTGGCCCAGGTCGCCATGCACGTGCCCGTCCCCCGGGATACCACTTCCTCCTGTCCGCCCCCTCCCCCGCCAAGGACGGCCGCCGGGGTGGACCCGGCTGCACAACTGCTGCGGGACCCGAGGCTGCGCTCGGCCGGCGGATTAGGGGAAGGGATCCAGCCCAAGGCCTGCCTGCCCGCGAGGCCCGGCCCTCCCCCGCACTTCCTACCTTCCCAGCCCCCAAGGCCAAGGTCTCCCAGGCCCACAAACCTGATAGCGGAAGTGACGTCAGGGGGACCTGGCGGCGTCCACAACCAGTCACGCCACCGCGGGAGGCAACGCCGGCCAATGGGCATAGCGCGAGGGCGGGATTTCCCCCGCCCAAGTTTGATTGAAGTGGGGGGAAGGGCGGGGTGAAGAATGTGAAGAATGACCCCTCCCCCCAGTCCGTGAGGCGCTGGGCGGGAAGCGGAGGGGGTTGGGGCCGGCCGCGCCACGCGGCGCCCATCCCCCGCCCGCGCTGCCGCTTCTCGCGACCTCTGCTCGGAACCCACCCGCCCGGCTCACTCCAGCCCCCAGGCTTCCACCAACCTGCCGGCAGCGCTCCCCTTCTCCCACCGCCTCAGGGGGTCCGAGAGAAGGAAAATGGCGGCGGGCCCGCGCTCGCCGTCCCGCCTCTGTACCCACCTCAGGACCGCGGAGGAGGCCGCCGCCCGCCGCCGCCGCCGCCGCCCTCCGCGGAGATGGCCCGGCCCTCGCACCCACCGCCACCCGAGACCCGCACACGAGGACCCGGATGGAGGCGCGGGCTGGCGGGCCGCGGCGGCTTGAGGGAAGGCAGCGCGGGCGTCGGGAGGCGGACGCAGGGGCGGGCTCGAGAGCAGCGCGTGAACTCATTGGCGAGGCCGTTTGACTGACGTTTGCATCTCCCTTTTGCCTCGGCCGAGCAGTGCTGGCCGGGACCCCACTGGAGGGCGGCAGCTGGGCCCGCCCCGCGCTGGGCGGCCTTCGGAGGAGGGGCGGGTGGTGCCCGCCCACCTTGTCTGCTCCCTGTCTCTTATTGGACGACTGGGAGAGTGGCGGTGCGGAGTCCTGCCCTCTGCTTGTGATGGACCGGCGCCGTCACGTGGCCTCCGAAATCGCGCCTGGTTGCTGTGCGCTGTGCTCTGGTTTTGGGAGTGTGTACCTTTTGCCCCATGAAGCACGGGCCCCCCAGCCGTCCCCTGAGGTCTTAGTCCCGCCCGGTTTGCCTCAATTTATCCAGCTGTGTGTGAGGGAGTAGTGTCAGCCGGCTGCGCCAGGTTTAGAAGATACTTGTCTTTTCAAAGCAATCCGTAATTTTCCTACTTTAATATTAACCTAAAACATCGTTCCTCCATGCTTATTATGACTTTCCCAAACTAGGACCCGGGAAAGCACTGGTTGGGTACCCTTTCAGGTCTCCTTATGTATGGGAGCCCCACCACCTGGGCCTCACTGTTTTTCATAACTCGCTGTTACTTTGTGCACAAGATTTTAAAAACAAACAGAAACAAAAAGACAAAACAAAAAATGCTTTCTCATGGATAACAGAACTGTTTTTAACAGCACGTACAGTTTACCTGGTGCGTTTACATTTATGATCTCAGGTGGCACTATACTACACTCGTATTAGTACATGCAATCAATGCCAAAGAAGTTAATTGGAGAGTTTATTTTGTGGGCTGAAGTGAACAAGAAACTAGAGGAAGGAAAAGTTAAGCTTGGGCCTGAAAGATTAGCATGATTTAGGACTTCTGGAAGGAAGATGTAGTTAGAAAGGAGAGCGCAGGCGCACTGGGCTGGCTGGAGTTGTGCTGTGAAGGAGTGGGATCCTCAACCATCTCTGTCCACAGTACCTCGCACAGTAGAAGGGTGGTAGCCTGGGAATGTAAAAAATTCTGTTAAATGGAACCAGTACAGTGATGTAGGCCGAGGTGAGAGGAAAGTGCAGCAAGGAGACCAGTTAGAATGTTGTTCAGTATTTGAGTTGAGAGGTGCTATGGGCTTCTACTACACAACAGAGCCCCCATAGCACTATGAACTTTTCTGACATTTTCTTCACATATTCACCTGAAAGTTCTTAGTAAGTTTGAAATAGTATATATGAAATATATTACCCTCTACTTTCCAATTTGTGCTTCATATTCTACCCTTGAAGGCCAACCAAACGACCCTGAAGTCTATAAAGGAAAAGATTAATAGATTTGACTGAATAAGTGAAAACCTAATTTAAAAAAAAAACTTTAAAGTTAAAAGACAAATGACAAATTGGAAAAACAACTTTGTAAAATACACAACAAACAAAACATTAGCTGGAATGTCTAGTGGTCAAGAGCAAGGACCTGAAACCAGGCTGCTCAGTTTGAACCCCAGTTCTACCTCTTCCCAACTACACAGCTACACATCCCACAAATCACTTATTCTGTCTGTGCCTCAGGTTCTCATCTGTAAAATGGGGATGATAACAGCATGTACCTTATAGGATTGTTGTAAGGATTAAATGAGTAAATATTGCAAGTTCTTAGAACAGTGCTTGGTAATAAAAGCACTTATATAAGTGTTTGCTAATATGTTATCCTTAATATATAAAGTGGATTTTTTTTTCAAATCAATAGTTAAAAAGTGAATGGCCCCTTTAAAAAAAGTGAATGGCCCATTAAAATATAAACGAAAGATATAAACTGTCAGTTCACAAAAGAAATAAAAATAGCCAATAGATGCGAAAAGGTGTTCACCTTCATTAGCAATCAAATAAATAAAAATCACAGCAATCTCCCAGGTCATCACTTAAACATGCCATGAAAAACTATGATGGTGATATAGACCTAAATTTATCAATATAGGAAGATTATCAGGGTTATACTGTTAAGAGAGAAATAAAGTTACAAAATAACGTGTATGACATAACCCCATAAATCTTAAACAATGGTTAGCTCTGGAATTACTCATGACCTTTATTGTCTTTACACACTTCTTACTAACTGTGTATTGCTTTCATAATCAGGAAAAGAAATAAGTGTAAAAGTTATCCAGAGAGGTTAGCTGTTCCCTAGTATCCATTGTCTCCTTTTTCTGTAGTAAACAGAAACCAGGTTTCTAGGTGACAGCAGAAGTTGAGTGCCCTAGGATGTAACCATGTGACTAAGTGCTGGCTGTTGAGATGTGAGCAGGAGCATGTGCGAGGTTTCTGGGTTCTGCCCTCCAAGGGAGGGGCTTGCTCTTTCTCTCCCCCTTTATGATTTCCAGCTGCCTGGGTGGAATGGAGTGTAGTGGAAAACCACATGGAGAGAATCCTGGTCCCCTGCTGGCAACATAGGGTGCTCTCCACTGAAGCCTGAACTTGAAAGAGATGTGACTTATTTAAGCCCCTAAAATTTGGGGAAACTTCCATAGGAAGCTAGCTTGACCAAGTGGGCATGCTCATGCAGTGTGCTCTCATTCTGCGTGTGGATTCTTAGGAGATGGAGGGCACATATTGTGGAAGGAACATACCGCTTTTGGAATAGGGCAAACATGGGTGAAAGTCCCAGCTCCTGTGTCCCAGAGGTACACCCTTGGACAGAGACAACGTGTTCAATTAAATCATAGTAGGGTGTGGTTTGGAACTGCTGAGTAATAAACAGAACCTGGTTGTCTTTACAATCATTATTTGAAAAGGTGGCAAGAGCTGCATTTGAATCCTCACTCGGGACCAAGAGGACGACCTTGCTGGCAATGCAGACCAGCCCACAGTAATCCTTAAGTTCAAGTTCGAGCTTGTCCCCATACTTCACCCCACCCCCAGCCTGGCTTCAACCTCCCTTTCCACTCCCCATGCTTGTGGGAGTTCAGGGCCCACCGCTGTTCAGGCCACCTGGAATGCTCATCCCCGTCTTCGCTTGGCCAGTTCTGGTCATTCAGATGGCACTTAAACCTGACCTGCTCAGACAGACCACCCAGTCTAACTCCCCACCATCACTATTTCACCACTCTATTTTTATAGCACCTTCAGCATTTTAGCACTCTCTGAACCCACCTTGCTTGTTTTCTTGTTCTCCATCCAAGAGAGCAAGAACCTGTCTGAATAGTCACAGCTGTGTCCCCATCTCTAGAACAGGGCCCTGTGCACATAGTAGGTGCTCTAATATCTCTTGAAGTGTAGAATTAAAAGCAAAGACAATAGGGCAGTTCACAGTGGAGGCTGAGCTCAGAGGATAAGAACTCCTGCAGCAGGAGTCCAGGTAGTGAGGGCCTCGACCAGCAGACAGCGTGGAAAGCAGAGGGAGCACAGCCAGCTGGGCCAGGAAGAGGAGGCGGTTCAGGGACCTAAGAAGACCCACAGACTTCCTTGGCTGGGTTTCCCGAAGTAGCCAAGCCCCAAAGGACCAGAGGCCCAGGGTCCCTGAGGCCCCAGGACAGAACCCTCCCATCACCTTTGTTTACCTGCAACAAAAACTACCCAAGCAAAGCAAACACACTCCTTCAACTCCCTCTGACCCCGCCCTCCATCACTCCCTCCCCAGGTGAGACTGGGGCTCTTGGTGCAGCTGCTCCCACTGGCCCCTCACTCAGCACGCTGGGTCCAGATAATCAATTTGCCTTTTGGTCTCCCTGCTTTACACAGCAGACACCCTTATCTTTAATCTTCCCCTTAATCCTGGGGCCCTGCCTCAGTGCGCCCAGGTTTTAGCTCAGAGCACGAGGAGCGCATTGATCTTGGAAGTTGATGTCTGGCCAGTGCCTCCCCAGATCTCACCCACTCTGACTGCCCGTGAGTCCAGGGGCCTCCTGCTTTCCTGTGTAAGTGCCAGGAAGTGCTGCTGCCTAAGGAGTCACAGCAGAATGAGGGAGGCCCCAGGTTTGGCAAACACCCCAGCACCCCTGGGGTGAAGTGGGCTGTTATTACACTGTCCACCTCTGCCAGAGCTTGCAAACTGGTGATGGCCTGGGGGTCACATCTGGTTCACAGAAGTGCTTTGTGATGCCCATGCAATGTTTTAAACCTATTTTTAATTAACTGAGAGCATTCAAAAGAATCAAGATATTTAACGTTAAGAAGTCTGGATTTCTTGCTTTTCTTAAAAAATCTGGAACACTCAGCTTACATTCCAAAAGGACAATGTTTTCTTTATGCCCAGCATGGGCTCTGCTATTTGTCACAGCCCCCACCTTCCTCCCACCTCTCGCCTTCTTCAATTTTATTACAAGCCTGGCTCCCGTGGTCATCTGTGTTTGTGTCCTCACTGCCTCTGCTCAGGGGTACTGTTCCTGCCCCACTTGGACCATGGGATTTTGGTCTAGGCCAAGCAGAGTCCTTTCCTTGAGGATGTCTTAAACAGGCACTGGGAGAAGAGAACCCCTTAGTCCAGCCCCCAAGCTGTGATGACAGGAGAGAAGGGGGTCATTCTACAGGAAAGAAGCAAAGCAAGCATTGAGAAGCAGAGACAAAGGTGGGGGGGCGGGCGGTGGGCAGCAGGATCCTGACAGCAACTGAGTCTAGGTCCTATCATCCCTGAGGCTACTCCACCCTTTCCCCAGTGCACAGTCACGACTAACAGTGAGTTAGAAGGAAGGAGAATGGGCTTGAGAATGATACATTTCTGGCTGCTGCAATTTTGGACAAATCGCTGATACCTTTCTCAGTTTCTTCATCTGTATAACGGGGACTCTACAGCTTACTTTAAGGTGGAGTGGGTTCCAACAATGTCATTTATGTGAAGCATTAAACGCAATGTTTGTGCATAACAGGTGCTACTAAGGATTCCATAAACAGTGAATTTTATGGTAGATGTTTACCAAAAACTGGTCAGCTAGAATTGAGTGAGCTCCTTCCTGAAGAATGGTAGCAGTGTTCTTTAAGGAGATATATCTAGATCAGTACCGCCTTCAGAGACTCTGGGGTAGGTTGGAAGAAGCTAGGCCTTCACCAGGAGGAGTCTGATTTTGCATTACGATCCACCCTCTCAATGACTGTGTCATCTTGGGCTCTTTACTTAAATTCTCTGACCCTGAGGTTCCTCCTGTAAAGTGGAGGTGATAACTCTCATCTCTTTCAGTTATTCTGAGAATGGAATTAGCTCATTAACATAACAATGCCTAGTAGTGTTTGTATCCTAAGCACTCAACAAATTGTAGTTATTGTGATGGGAAAGGAACAAAAGCCACAGTCCAGAGCTAGCCATAGGGTTCACTTCTGGGGAATCATTGCTATTGCGCTTTCTACTATCTAAGGCTCAACTGAGCTAAAAGTGCACCGTAAGTCATCAGAGCACAAAGCTGTCTGTTCAGTTGTGCCAAGAGCTCACCTCCTGCACCACCCACCCTGACAGCCAAGCCAGCGGCCCCCAGGATTCAAAGCCTCCTACGTGAGCTTCAAGCAACTAGCTTTTAAAGCAGGTTTCCATTAAAAAAAATAAAGAAAAGAAAAAGCTTTTGCTGATCAATTAGCAACAGAAGACCCCAAATTAAGAGAAACCACCATGTAGAATCTTGTTTTTTTTTCAAGAAGCAAAATCTAGCAACCTTCGCGTTACAGCCAAAATGATAAAAGTTGCTGACATTTTGAGACCCAAATACTACGTATACGGTTGATTCCCTAGACCCAACCTCACTTCCCTGTGTCAAGGACATGCTAGTGGAAGAAGGAGAGGAAGAATGAGATGGGTTCCCAGGAAGCTTTGCCTCCTCATTTGGTTTTGGCACTGAGCCCGACGCTGCCTTGCACAAAATATCCTCAAGCACTTGTTGGGACAGATGGCCCTGCGTGGCACAGCCTGCCTGCCAGGCCTCTCGGAGCCCAGCTGTGCTGGCCAGCACTTGGTCAGTCTCAGGGGGGACAAAGGCAGTGATGTCTATTCCTCTAATGAGTTCTTGAAAATAGCGCCTGATGGAAATAGTGTCCTTGATGGGGATCTGGGGAGACATGCTGCCCTCCATGAGTCTTACCATCTCCCTCTTGAGCCTTTTATGCTCGTGGAGAAATTGTACTGCATTAGCATGATGCTGCAGGAGCATCTTCATCTGCTGGTAAATCTGTTGGGGGGCTTCAAGTTCCCGGGCAACCAGCTGTAACTTCTCCAACTTGGAGGAGTGCTCGCTCTCCAGCTGCCTTTTCAAGGTGGCAATCCGGCATTTGATGCCCCTGAGCAGGCTGTCTCCAATGGTGGCGATCATGGCCAGTGTGTCCGCAGCACTGGTGGAGAGTTCCTGGATGAACTTCTTCGTGTCCTGTGGAGGCAGCGTGAACATTTCTTAGGAAAGACCCCCAGAGTCCAGGCCTGGGCACCTGGTTCGTGGCGTTGCCTCCTCTCCTCCCTGAACCAGGAACTCCTTGGGGGTGGTGGACACTTCTGGCTGTCTGCCCAGTACCAACTTTTCAACTCTTTCCTACCAAAGAACGCTGATTCTTCCAGCCAGCATGTGTGGGCAGCTAAAAATACTTACTCATTTCCTGCTTCCCTTGTAGTTAGGGGTGACCAAGTGTGCAACAGAAGCAGAAGTCTGAGTTGTTGGGTGCAGCTTCTGGGAAAGCTGCCTGAAAGTGGGCAGATGCCTCTGAGACAAGACTTGACCCTTCCCCTTTCTCCTGATGGGATCCGGGGTCAATGCCCACATGGAGCAGGCTCCTCACGACCTTGCGCTGACAACAGCACACACTGCAGGGCTGAGAGAAGAGGGCGGAGCATCATGGGGTCACCAAGCTGGTGGCCTTGACTCCCTACCTGTGGGCATTTCATTAAGTAAAAATAAAACAGAACCCCTTATTTTTTAAAGAGCCATTGTTTATGAGTTTCTATTACAATCAAATGTAGACCCTTACTAAAAGAATACCCAAATGGAAGGAGTTACCTGAATAACTTTTAGGGGAATGAAATCACAAACCCACCCATTGTGATATTGTTAGAAAAAGTCAAGATGTCTCACTCTGGACTCTCCATGACCTACAGTGCCCTTTCCCTGTCTGGCAGGCCTGTCCTCCAGCTCATCCTGTCAACCTCAGCTCTGCATCACCTTTGTGATCAGGTCTTCCCTCAGGGGAGGCACAAAGTGTAGGGGAAAGCACTCAGATGGTGAGGTCAGGCCAGCCCTAGGTGTAATTTTGGCTCTTACAGCTGAATAGTTCTGTACCTTAGATCTCATATCTTGTGAAAAGGGGATCATGGGTGCTGAAGAGAACTAAATGAGATGATGGATATATAGTGCCTAGCACCGGAGCAGCACACAGTAGGCACTTAACAAATTGATCTTCCATAGAATGGAGAGGTTCTTCCATTCTATATGCTTCTACAGGTCTCATATACATCACCATGGTTCGCAATAGCACAATACAAAAACATTCTAACATTATGAGCGAACTTTGAAATAATGTGACTCTCCACCAGCTGAAGATTCATCATGAACCACCGTTCCCAAAACCATGTTTTTAAATTGCCAGTTTAGCTGGTAAATAGATTTGCCTGCCATCCTTCATCATCATGAGTTGCCTGCCTAGTATGTGTTTAGGTGTGTTGTTTGACCCCTTAGACTAGTCTCAAGGGCAACAAAAACAGACATAATAAATATACAATGGAATCTCATGGTACTGACAAGTGCTCTGAGGAAAGATAAGGAAGATAGAGCAGGATCAGGGGTAGGGCAGAGGGCTGAGGGAGGAGGTGGCTCTCGATTTTGGGTGGTTGGGAAGACATCTTGGAGATATCCGAACTCTGGATGATGGTCAAACAATGGTCATATCTGAGGGAAAGATTTTTCCAGGCAGAAGGGCCATGAGGACAAAGCTTGAGATGGAAACAAGGATGTCTGAGGAGCAGTCAGGAGCCTGACTCAGAGTGGGATCAAGCAGGGTGGAGAGGCAGGTGGGGCCAGGCAATGGATTTATTCACAGTATAATGCACCCCTCACCAGCTGGGGATTTTGAACAAAAGAATGCCTGATCTAAAATGTTGAAGGATGATTCTGGCTACTAGTGGGGACAGAGTGGGCACAAGGAGCCCATGTGAGAACCACTAGAGAGTCCAGGCCAATGGTGATGAGAGTGGGCAGGAGAGATGGGAGAGGTAGGCGAATTGGGGAGGTGGAATGGATTGTAAGTGTGGGCCTGGAGCTCAGGACAGACGTCTGGGCTGGAGAAGAATCTCTGAGAGAGGTGGAAAAACATTGAGCAGGAGTTAGTGGCAGAACTGGGGACAGCCAGGAAAGGCTGGGGTCCCAGAGGTCAAGTGGCCATTTCAATTTACTCCAATCAAGAAAGTGTTACTGGCCATGGAAACAAATGTTTTCTGAGATGTTGGCTCAGGCAAGAGAGAAAGAAATGAATAAAGAGCAGGCCAATGATCTCATTTGTATCCTTCACCCACTTGGGTCTTTTAAAATTTTAAATATTTCTTTGTATTTCCTTTGAGTTTTGAACATTAGTTTGGTTGTTCTTTAGCTTCCAAGAAACTTTATACTTCCATAACATACAGGGAATATTAAAATGCTACAAACTGTGGATTGTTTTACACTTGTAAAGTGATCTATTTTCTGATAGATAAATGGAAAATTATGTATTTTCTGATAAGTATTTTAGGCTTTATTTAGAGAACAGAGCCACAAATACTAAACAAATAAATCAATAACAGATTTCAACACCTTATTCATTAGGTTGAATGAGTCATTTGAATTTTTGTCTTGATAAAAAGGAATAGGTGATGCAGTAAAATTATTTTTTGTAAAGGGACAGCAAGTCCCACAAAGTTCACAAAAGAACAAGTTTGCTTAACTCTGAATATCATTTAAAATACACTTGGATTCTCCAATCCATGGTGAGGTGTCTTTGTCAAGTGAACATAGGAGTGAGATCAGGAGGGTGTCCTGTAGCAGAGCCTTCCCACTCAGCATCTACCATGGGGGTATCTCACAAAACTATTTGTGTTCGTTCTTCACCACCATTGAACTTCAGCGTAACTCAATCCTTTTCCTTTGACAGAACCTAGATGCTAATGACTGACAAATCTACTGGTCAAACCAAAGCATCTGTGAGCAGCAGGGGCATAAATTCATTGCACAGAGCCTCTGTCCTGCTCACCGTTTGACACCTGGTGTCTAGCACCCAAATGGCACCCGAAAGAATGAAAGAATGAGAAAAGTGTATGCTTTCTTTACTGATACTGCCATATGCTTACTAGCTTTCAATAAACCCAATTTTTCAAAACATCTTTTAAGTTCTTAAAACAGCTTTATTGAACATTATTGACATGGGTAAAAGTATACAATTTGATAACTTTCAAGATAGTGAACTTATCCATCACCCCCAAAAGTTTCCTTGTGTCCCTTTGTAATTTCCTCCCTCGCGACCATCCTTGACCTCCCCTACCCACGCAATCACTGACGTTCTTTCTGTAAATGTCTATTAGTTTGCATTTTTCTAGAATCTTATATAAATGGAATCCTACTCTTTTTGGGGGAGAGGGTTTGGCCTCTTTAACACAGCAATTTTCAGATTCATTCATGGATTATTGTGTGTATCAATGTGTTCATCCTTTGATCTGGACATTTGGGTCGTTTCCAGTTGTTGTCTATTACAACTGTAGCTGCTATGAACATTTGTGTACAAGTTTTTGTATGCATATATATTTTCTTTTCTCTTGGGATTTGAAACCTAGGTGGAGTGAATGGATCATTTATTTAACTTTTTGAAAAATTACTAAACTGTTCTCCAAACTGTTTGTACCATTTACCTTCTCAGCAGCAGTGTATGAGAGTTCCGGTTCCTCCACATCCTCACCAACACTTGATATGGTCTAACATTTCTAATAGGTGTGTAGTGGTATCTCATTGTGGTTTTCATTTGCATTTCCCTAATGACTAGTGGTGCTGAGAATCTTTTCATGTGCTGTTTGCCATCTGTATAGCTCATCTGTGAAGAGTTTGTGCAGATACTTTGCCTATTTTTATTGAGTTGTTTTCTTATTGTTGAGTTTTGAGAATTCTTTATTCTTTATCTTTTATCAGATATGTATTTACAAAGATTCTTTTTCTCCTATGTTTTGTTCTACAGATTGTATAGTTCTAGGTGTTATCTATAGGTCTACTATCTATGTAGGGTTAATTTTTGCACATGTTGTGAGGGATGGATGCAGTTTTCTTTCTTTTTCTTTTCCTTCCTTCCTTTCTGCCTTTTGTTGTTGTTGTTGCCACATATGGATTTTCAATTGTTCCAGCACCATTTGTTGAAGAGGCTATTCTTTCTCCACTGCATTGCCTTTGCAGCTTTGTCAAAAGTCAGGTATCTATGTGTATGGGTTTATTTCTGTTCCACTGTTTTATGTGTCTATCTTTAGGCCACTGCCATGCTCCTTTGATTAACAAAGATTTAGAACAATTCTTGAATTCAGGTAGTGTTAACTTTGTTTTCAAACCGTAACCCTAACCCTTCCCTTTCCACATGAGCTTTAGGATCACCTAGTCAATTAAAAAACAATAAAAAAGCCTGCTGGGATGTTAATTGTGATTGCAATAAATCTATAGAAATACTTGGGGAGAACTGACATCTCAACCACGATGAGTCTTCCCATGCATGAATAGTATATATTCCTCCATTTATTTAGATCCTCTTAATTTCTCTCAGCAATATTTAATAGTTGTCCAGGTACAGATATCACACATCTCTGGTAAGATTTAGATATCCACAAAGCATTTTAAATCTCTGTTGCAATTGTAAGTGATATTTAAATTTTAAAAATTATCAGTGGTTTGTTGCTAATATTTAGGAAAAACAATTGATTTTTGTATATTGATCTCATATCTTGCAACATTGCTAAACTCATTTATTAGTTCTGGTAGCTTGTAAAGCTCATCAGAATTTTTATAGAGACAGTGATGTCATCTATGAATAAACACAGTTTTGTTCTTCCTTTCCTATCTGGATGCTTTTATATTAGTTTCTCTTGCCTAACTGCACTGGTTAGAACCTCCATAATCTGCTCTTTTAAATAGCAGTGATGAGAAAGACATTTCTCGGTGTTCCTGATCTTGGAGGGAAAACATTCAGTGTTTCAGGATTAAGCATGATGTTGGTTGTAGGTTTTCATAGATGCCTTTTATTATGTTCTATTCTGTGGTATAATGGGAAATATATGGTCTTTGTCCCTGGTTCCTGGTACAGAGCTCCTAAAACTCTTGGAATTTCCTGAGTGATAGGAGCAGTTCTTATAATTCACAATAAACCCCTTTCAAACATATCTGAGATTATGCTAGTTAGGTGACTCTTGGTGGGTCCCCAGATAGTTTCAGGATGGGGCGTAGTTGCCAGAAAGACTAAACCTTGATTAGGCGTTTGGAAATTTCAGCCCCATCCTCAGCCTCTGGGGAGAGGAGAGGGACTGGAGATTGAGTTCAATCGCCAATGGCCAATGATTTGATCAATCATGCCCTAAATAATGGAACCTCAATTTAAAAAAAACAACAACCAACTAACCAAACAAAAAACCTTTAAAAAAGGTTCGGGGGACTTCCAGGTTGGTAAACACATTGATATTCTGGGAAGATGGGGCACCCAGAGATATCATGGAAGCTACCCCTCTAACCACCCCCCAGCCCTTACCTTGTCCTGTGCATCTTTTCCATTTGGCTATTCCTGAGTTGTATCCTTATAATAAAGAGGTGGACATAGTAAAGTGTTTTCCTGAGGTCTTTGGGTCATTCTAGTGAATTATCAAACCTGAGGAGGGGGTTTTAGGAGCCCCCCAGTTTATAACCAGTGAGTCAGAAGTACATGTGGCAACTTCAGACTTGTGACTGGTGTCTGAAGTGGGACAGCCCTTAACCTGCAGGGTCTGCACTAACTAGAGATAGTGTCAGAATTGAATTAAGTTTTTGGACACCCAGTGAGTGTCTGAAAACCAGAGGATCTGAGATATTACTAGATTGGTGAGTTTTATAAAATTGATGTTAAATTTTTTTCTCTGTCTATTGAGATCATATGATTTTTCATTTTTCTTCTGTTATTATAGTAAATTATATTGATTGTTTTTTGAATGTTAAACCAACTGTGTATTCTGGGAATAAGCCCCTTTTTGTTATGATGTATTAGTCTTTTCATATATTTTTGGATTTGATTTGCAAAATTTTAAAAAGATTCTTGTATCAATGTTCATAAGGGATATTGTAATTTTCTTTGCCTGGTTTTGGTTTCAGGGTAATCCTGGTCCTATAGAATGAGTTGGGACAAATTCCCATTTCTTCTATTTTCTGGAAGTTTGTGTATATTTGGTATTGGTTCCTTAAATGTTTGGTAAAATTCATCAATGAACCTATTCAGGCTTAGCGTTTTTACTGTAGGAAAGTTTTTAACGAGAAATTTAACTTCTTTAATAGAAAATGGCTATTCTTGTAACTTATTTCTTCTGGAAGAACTTTGATAGTTTGTGTCTTTCACAATTTAATCTAAGTGTCAAATTTAATGGCATACACTTTTTCACAATAGTCCCTTATTATCTGTTGGAGCCACTCCTCAGAAACAGAAAGACTGATGACACCACACAAACCAAGAAGTGATGAAAAGGGGCTATTACTCACATAATGAGGCTTTCTGGAGGAGAACAGGGCAGCTTCCAACCAGGTCTGAAAATGGCTTGAGAGAGCAGGGAACGCAGATTAGATTGGTTTGGAGTTTTTATGGTGGTTATGAGGTGTTGAAGGTTCCCACAGCCAGGCTGGGCTTACGTGGTTTAAACTCCCGCAGGTGCCAAAGAAAGGAGCACCTAGGCTTGCTTTTCAGCTTTTCTGGATGTGGAACAGAAGGCAAGGAGGGAAAATGGAGACTTAAAAGCTGTGAGCAGTCAAACATCAAACATGGAGTCTGACTCTTTATTATATTATCTTTTAAATATCTATAGCATTTGTAGTGATGTTACCTCTCTCATTCCTGGTTTTGGTAAATTGTGTTCTCTCTCTCTCTCTCCTCTCCCCACTCCCCTTTCTCCCTTTTTCCCTCTCTCCCTCTCTCTCCCTCTCTCTCTCTTTCCTTGAGAAGTCTGGTGAGAAGTTTAATTCAAATGATCTTCTCAAAGAACTAGTTTTTAGTTTTATTGATTTTTCTGTATTGTTTTTTGTTTTCTATCTCATTATTTTCTGCTTTTGTCTTTATTATTTCCTTTATTCTGCTTACTTGGGTTACTTTGCTCTTATTTTTTGCACTTTTTAAAGGTGGAAGGTGAGGTCAGTAATTTCAAATCTTTATTCTTTTCTAATTAAAATTTCCCACTGAGTGCTGCTTTAGTGGCACCCCATAATTCTGATATGTTTTGTTTTCATTTTCATCCAGTGCAAAATACCTTCTAATTTCCCTTTTTGTTTCTTCTTTGATCTATGAGTTATTTAGAATATGCTTTTTAGTTTCCAAATAATTGGAGAGTTTCCCAAAATCTTTATGTTATTGATTTCTAATTTAATCCACTGTGGTCAGAACCCATACTTTGTATGATTTGAATCCTTTTTTTTTTTTTAACTTATTTATTTTTCTGGTCACGCTGCATGGCTTGAGGGATCTTAGTTCCTCAATCAGGGCTTGAACCCATGCCGCCTGCAATGGAAGCACGGAGTCCAAACCACTGGACAGCCAGGGAAGTCCCTGAATCCTTTTAAATTTATTAAGACTTGTTTTGTGGTCTAGCTTGGTGAGCTGTGTGCACTTGAGAATGTGTTCTGCTGTCGTTGGGTAGAATGTTCCATAAATGTCAGTCAGGTCTGATTAATAATGTTCAAGACTACTATTTATTGCTGAATTCCTGCCTACTTGTTCTATCAATTATTGAGAGAATGGTATTGAAAATTACAGATTTGTCTCTCTCTCCTGGTAGTTCTATCAGTTTTTGCTTTATATGTTTTGAAGCCTCCTTATTAAATGCATAAACATTTCAGACTGTTATTATTCCCTTGATTAACTGATCCCTTTATCAAAATGAAATGATCTTCTTTCCCCTTGGTAATACTATTGGAGTGAAATCTCCTTTGCCTGAGGTTAACAGAGCCACTCTAGCTTCTTTGGATTTATGTTAGCATGACATGTCTCTTTCCATTCTTTTACTTTTAACCTCTTTGTGTCTTTATACTTAAAGTGCATTTATCATAGGCAGCATAGAGTTGGGTCTTGATTTAGTTTCATTCTGACAAAAGCCTTCTTAATTGGAGTGTTTAGACCATTTTCATTTAATGTGATTATTGCTATGGCTAGATTTGAGTTTTATCATCTTGCTATTTATATTTGCCCAATCTGCTTTTTGTTCCCTTCCTCCTCTTTTTCTACCTTCTTTAAGATTGTGTATCTTTTATAATCACATTTTATCTCTGTTGCTAGCTTAGTAACTATAGTTATTATTTTAGTGGTTGTTTGAGGGCTTTATAGCACACATCTTTAACTTATCACAGTCTAACTTCAAGTAATGTTATGCCACTTCACATATAGTATAAAACCCTTATAATAGGGGCTTCCCTGGTGGCACAGTGGTTAAGAATCTGCCTGCCAGTGCAGGGGACACGGGTTCGAGCCCTGTTTCAGATAGATCCCACATGCTGCAGATCAACTAATCCCGTGCGCCACACCTACTGAGCCTGTGCTCTAGAGCCCACAAGCCACAACTACTGATGTCTGTGCGCCTACAGCCCGTGCTCTGCAACACGAGAAGCCACCGCAATGAGTAAGCCTGCGCACCGCAATGAAGAGTGGCCCCCGCTCACCGCAACTAGAGAAAGCCCGCACACAGCAATAAAGACCCAATGCAGCCAAAAAAAAAAAAAAAAAAAACCCTTATAATAGTGTACTTCCATTTTGCCTCTCATAGACTTCATGGTATTCTTGTCATGTATTTTACTTTTATATGTTGTAAACCTCACAATATATTATTATTTTAAAAACAGTGAGTTATCTTTTGAAAGATTTAAATAACACGAAAACAATCTTACATAGTTACGTTTTTCATTACCACTTCTGGTGTTCTTTATTCTTTTGTGTAGATCCAGATTTTCCTTCTGCCTGAAGGACTCCCTTTAACATTGCTTATAGTGCGAGTCTGCTGGTTATGAATTCTTTCAGCTTTGTATGTCTGAAACAGCTTTTATTTTGCCTTCATTTTTGAAGATATTTTCACTAGATACAGAATTCTAGGTTGACTGCTTTTAAATTCATATTTTTAAAAAATAAATTTATTTATTTATTTTTGGCTGTGTTGGGTCTTCATTTCTGTGTGAGGGCTTTCCCTAGTTGCGGCGAGCAGGGGCCACTCTTCATTGCGGTGCGCGGGCCTCTCACTATCGCAGCCTCTCTTGTTGCAGAGCACAGGCTCCAGACGTGCAGGCTCAGTAGTTGTGGCTCACGGGCCCAGTTGCTCCGCGGCATGTGGGATCTTCCCAGACCAGGGCTCAAACCCGTGTCCCCTGCATTGGCAGGCAGATTCTCAACCACTGTGCCACCAGGGAAGTCCCTAAATTCATATTTTAAAGATTTTTCTCCACTGTCTCCCTGCATGTATTGTTTCCAGCAAGAAATCAGATGTCATCTTTATTTTTGTTCTTCTGTATGTAACATGCCTTTTTTTCCACTCGGGCTGCTTAATATTATTCTCTTTATCACTGGTTTCAGCAATTTGACTATGATGTGCTTTGGTATAGTTTTAGTCATACTTATTGTGCTTGGTGTTTGTCAAATTTCTTAGATGTGGGTTTATAATATTCATCAAGTTTGGATAATTTTTGGCCATTATTTTTTAAAATACTTTTCCTGCCCCTTCCTCACTCTGTCATTTCCTTCAGAGACTCCAGTTACCCATATATTGGGACACTTGAAGTTGTTCCATAGTTAACTAATTCTTTTTTTTTTTTTTTTTTGGCCACGCCACGTGGCTTACATGATCTTAGTTCCCTGACCAGGGATCGAACCTGGCCTTGGCAGTGAAAACACTGAGTCCTAACCACTGGACTGCCAGGGAATTCCCCACAGCTAACTAATTCTGTTTTTTAAAAATTCTCATTCCTCTCTGTGTTTCATTTTGAGTAGTTTCTTTTCCTTTTTTTAAAATAAATTTATTTCTTTTAGGCTACACTGGGTCTTTGTTGCTGCGCATGGGCTTTCTCTAGTTGCGGCGAACAGGGGCTACTCTTCGTTGTGGTGCGCAGGCTTCTCACTGTGGTGGCTTCTCTTGTTGCGGAGCACAGGCTCTAGGCACGCGGGCTTCGGTAGTTGTGATGCGTGGGCTCAGTAGTTGTGCCTCATAGGCTCTAGAGCTCAATAGTTGTGGTGCACGGGCTTAGTTGCTCTGCAGCATGTGGGATCTTCCCTGACCAGGGCTCGAACCTGTGTCCCCTGCATTGGCAGGTGGATTCTCAACCACTACACCACCAGGGAAACCCTTGAGTAGTTTCTATTGCTATGTCTTCAAGTTCACAAAGCTTTTCTTCTCAGTGTCTAACCTGCTGTTAATCGCTCCAGTATATTTTTTATGACATTGTAGTTTTCATCTCTAGAAATTCCATTTGAATCTTTTTTTATATCTTCCATGTCTCTAACTTTTTGAAATATGGAACACAATTGTGCTAATTTTAATAAATATTTGTCTGCTAATTCTAACATCTGTCTCAGTTCTGGTTTGATTTTGATTGATTTATTATTGTTTTCATTATGGGTCATATTTTCCTGTGTCTTTGCCTGCCTGGTAATCTTTGGATGCCGGACATTGTGAATTTTACCTTGCTTGATGTTGGATTTTTTTTTATTCCTATGAATCTTAATATTTGTTTCAAAGTACTGTTAAGTTACTTGGAAAGAATGATCTTTTAGTGCTTGCTTTCTTTATTTGTTTGGTGAGTCTGGAGCAGTGCCCAGTCTGGGACTAAGACTTCTTGAGTTCTCATCCCAGTGTCTCATGATTTATGAGATTTTCCAGTCTCATTCCTGGGAACAGGCATTGTTCTGATCCTGGTTGAGCTCCAGGCACTGTTCCCTCAGTCCTTTCCTATGGCTCCTTCCCTGGCCTGAGGTAATGTCCTCACAGACAAGTGCTGATCTATTCAAGTCTGTTGAATACTCACAGGAGACTCTTAACCCAGATCTCTGGATTCTCTCTCTGTGCAGTCCTGTCTTCTGTAGACTCTGTCATGTGCACTTGAAATGCCTTGACCTCCCCAGAGTCTCAGCTCCATCTCCCGAACTCAAGAAATCTGCCAGGCTTTGCTTGGGTTCCCTCTTTCTGCCCCTCAGACTTGAAACTCTCTCAAGGCAATAAGCTGGGGCAATTGTAGAGCTAACCTTGTTTATATCTTGTCTCTCAGAGATTAGTATCTTTTATTGCCTGAGGTCCAGTGTCTTGAAAACTGTTGTTTCATATATTTTTGTCTCATTTTTCCAGAAGGGAGGGTAAATTCAGACTTCGTTACTCTGCCTTGGACAAATAAGGAAATAATAAATGAAATTTTAGCAAATATTTGGTATTTAGAAGAAGATCTACAAAAGTCAGTTGTGGTAGACACAGATGTTCTGCCCAGATCCCCCTTTCCAGAGAGGACTTGCTGCTTGCCAAGGTATGACCAGCCACCAGCTGTCAGATCCTTCGGGGTTGCTGTGCCCTTCCCACAGCAGCCCACATTTGGTGGCTGAGCAAGAGGACCTATAATAGCCTGGCCATTTCAGCCCAACGTGGGGTACACTGATGGGGAAATCTGGCTCCAGATTCCTCACTGGATCAGGAGCTGCTTGTCAGGCCTGTGCTATAGTTTGCCTTCCCTTCTGTTTCATCTATTCTTTCCTCCTTCCTCTTACAGATGTCAATCTTGGATATCTTTTACCCCAAACTGTGTCTCAGCTTCTGCTTCCAGAGAACACAACCTGTGATACCAACTGTTAGGTGGCTAGTGTGGCCCAGAGGTCAGTCCCTAAGGGCCTCTGCCCTTGCCATTCTGCAGATGTTCCTTCTCTACAAGAGCTGGAATCTTACCACTAGAACTAGAATTTGTTTCTGAAAGACTATCTAGTCTTGGGTGTGTGTGTGTGAGTGTGTGTGTGTGAGTGTGTGTGTGTGTGTGTGTGTGTGTGTGTGTGTGTTTGTGACTTAAAATTTTGTTCTCTTGAAAAATGTATCCAGAGATTAATTCCTAAAACCTATATTTTGTGGGGGAAAAGTCATGAAATAAGGAAGATACGCCATAGAAGCTAGGCTACATCTTACTTAGTCATCTTAAAAGAGGGTGAAATAGCCATTAAATTATCATCTTGGAGGCCCTTAAAGCAATCAGAATTCAACCATTTCTCAAGGTGCACATTTCAAAACTTGACACACGTTTCAGGACACACTTAAGGAGAGTCAGTCTCTAGAGAATTTCCCCTTCATATTTAAACACCCCCTTTGTCCGTCTAGTGCCCTCAAGAGAACAGCAACTATTTGAACTGAAACCAAACATTGCCCTGCTGTTTACTTGGAGAAAGGACACGAGCCATATGAACGATACCTGCACTGCCTGTGCTGCGCTCTCAGATTTCTGCAGTACCAGCTGAATATCCTTAGCAAAGCTCACTTTCCTCTCTGCATAGGCATCAGAAATCTTGGCTACTGGGTGAGACTCGTGGTCCCCAAAGAGCTTGCATATTCCACATATTGGTTCTTCATCCCTTAGGCACATCTGATTGACAAAAGAAAAGTCGATGATACTTATTTCCCTTCTTGTTCCAGCCCTACACACTCAGGACCTGCCATACCTCAGGCTGGTGACATTCTGAATCTATTCTTAAGCAGGTATCAAGAGTCAGTTACACAGGAGGCCCTGGCACCTGGAGGAAAGAGATGAGGGTAGTACTAGGATGCCTGAATTGTAATTTAGTAAGCACATACTGCATCTGGTACCACACAGACTCCTCACAATGATCTTTTGACTTGGATAGTATTGTGTACATTTTATACCCGAGAAAGCTGAGAAGGCTCAAAGTTGTTAGGTGACTTGCCCAAGGACACACTACTAGGAAGGGAGAGCACTGGGATTAGAAGACGAGGGCTTTCTGGGAATTCCCTGGCAGTCTAGTGGTTAGGACTCAGCACTTTCACTGCTGGAGCCCGGACTTGATCCCTGGTCAGGGAACTAAGATCCTGCAAGCGGCATGGCACACCCCCCAAAAAAGATGAGGGCTCTCTGACTCCAGGAGCAAAGCCTTTTCCACCTGGCCAAGCCACTGCCTCGTGAGGATTAAATACCAGGATGCATGTAATGTGCTGCCCAGCCTGCGAGATCTTAGTTCCATGACCAGGGATAGAACCAGTGCCCCCTGCAGTCGAAGCGTGGAGTCCTAACCACTGGACCACCACTGAATTCCCCAAACTGGGCCTATTTTAGATGAAAGGGATTGAAGAGGACCCTCACTGCCCTGCTGGCCCCTCTGCCTCTTCACTCGGCTGAAGGACGCCTTGGAATGAAAACTCTGTCTTGGAATTTTGGAAGGGGAGGTAACTGCTGAGGATGAGACAGAACCATTGAGAATCTGTGATAAGTGGAACAGATTTTTAAAGCCAGAGTCCAACAGGAATACCAAATCACATCCTATTCTCTCGAGTCCTCTTAGTGGCTTGAGCTAGCCTGCCCCAAGCATGCCACTTACGTCCTTGTAGGAGGAGGGGCGGCTAGAAGGAACAGAGCAGAGTCTGGTGGAGCTCGGAGCAGCCCAGTAGATTGGCTGAGGGTGAAGACTTGCAGAGAAACCCGACGCTGTGAGGACAGACGCTTGATATGTTGCACTGAAGTGCTGGGGCCCCCGGAGCTGCGAAGCCCTCTTTTGGAGCCACGTCTATGCTTTAGGATTTGGCCGTAGAGCTTCAAGCTAGAGCCAGTTTATGAAGACTCGGCGATACTTTTGACCTTCTCCAAGGATATCACCGATTTAGTTCATCCCTGACCATTACCAAAGCAACCTAAACCTGGTGGTTGGTGCTACACAGTCTGTGAAACATGGAAGCTCTGCCTCATCCTGCCCCTCTAGGTTTGTTGGGAGAATCAAATGGGCTCAAGGTTGTGAAAGGGCTTTGTCGACAGTGAAGCACGAAAGCTGAAGTGGTGTTCTATCTGATTCATATCTGAGTTATATCTGACATGGGGATCATCCTAAAGTCAGTACCAAAGGGGAAGATTACATGTGTCAAATTACCCGTGAAAATCCCTTAGCTAGGGAATATGGAATTAGAGTACAGTCCACATAGTTTTGTATAAATCACACTGTAGACGTGTGTAAAAATGTACAATGTGTACAGCATAATACAGAGTACAATAAAGAGTTCATATGACGTATTGTGTGAAAAACTCATGCTGAAGATTAAACATCGGAATCATACTCAGCTCTCCAAATAGGCATGTGTAACCAACGGGAGGAATGGCAGAATCATTGGTCCCATCTTACCCCACCCTCTCTGTCTGGGGTAATCAAAGGTAGCTAAATTCTCATAAATCTGAAGATAATGCAACTTCGTTGTAACTATTTGAGCCTATCTGTGGTCCCTTACATCTTGCCATGGGTTGCATGGCTGAACACCACACACACTCCCAAACCTGGACTCCAGCACTAAGAATGAAGTCAGCGTTGGTATGTGCATTTATTTGGAAAGTAATCCTCTACTATACTCTTGAGCAAATATCCAATTTCAACCATAACGTTGCCGAGTAATCTGGCAGATTGGGTAGCTAAGCAAGAATAAAATAAAACTAAAAGTGTAACTGAATACCAGATTCACGCTTTCTCCATGCTTTTCACATGTCTGAGCAAGCTGATTGTGTTCCTTGGTGTGAAGCATCTCAAGTTCTTCCTTAAACTTCTCCAGTATGTTTTCAGCCAGGATGTTCCTCTGCAATCCATTTGTTCCCCTTCCCCTCAGATAAATGACCTAAAACGCACAGCTGGCATGAGCTTGTGGCAAATTCCCATCATCAACTGTGACATCATCACGGGGAAGGATGAGACACCTCCCTTCCTGCACATAAACAGCAGCGAGCGGCAAGAGAGAACAGGCCACTGGCCTGAGTGAGCGCTGACTGGTCTTTCAGAAGGAAATGACTGTGAAGACTCCTCGCCCCTGCAGAATAACTCTTCCCGCTCCAAAGCCCTCTCACCTGGGCTAGTATGTGCACCCTCTGCAGAGACAGTCGCCACAAACTCCATCAGATGAAACAGGAACCTGCCTTCTTTCACCCTGTGAGTCTTGGTTAGTACCTGCTCTGTCTCCTGGAGAAGCCCAGCCCGGTGAGAAGACAGACCCTCACAGAGGACTGTGTTGTTGGATGTGCAGGGGAGCACAAAGAAGGAAGGACTAAGTCTCCCTGGGGTGATGGAGGAGAGCAGGACTGGGGTCTCAAGAAGATGCCTAAATTAGGCATTGAAGACCGAAGTGTATTAAACATGTATTTTATTTACTGTGTATTTTTTATTTAATGTATTTTATTTACATCCAGGCACCTGGGGCCTGGGATGGCCCCTCCCATTGGCTAGCCAATTCTTAGAGACAGTAAAGGATTCACCTGGGGTCATGCCTTTCACATGCAAACCAATACATCTGGGGTCCACACCCAACCACCTCCTTTATATTTGCTATTCCCCTACCCCCCTGCCCTAATCATCCAGGGCTGGGTACTAGACATCTAGGGGCAGCCCTACCTGTCCCAGAGGCCACTGAAATTATTCAAACTGGCCAATCCTAAGTCTTCTCACCCTACTTCACCCGTTCCTTCCTGCAGAAACCACAACAAAGGTCTTTCTTGTCCACATTTCCCCCATCTCCCTGTTTCCTGACCCACCCTGATTTCCACAGGTGGCCACCTGTGATGTGGCATGGCCCCTCTTGGGATCTATGAGCTACAAACTATTTTTCAATGGCAGTCGTCCCCTGATCTCTTGGTCTCATCATACCTGAATAATTATAAAACCTACATTTAAAAACACAAGGAAAAAAGACAAGGCCATATGCCACCCTGAGTAAACATAGCAGTCCACCCATCTGGCAACAACCTTAAATTCCATTTGTTTAATAAACTTTTATTAAGCACCTACCATGCTGGGAATGTGATAGTGAACAGGACAGACACACCTGGCCCTGCCCTCAGGGGCTGATTTGCTAGAGAGGGGAATAAATGCCAAACAACCAATATGCTAGCTCCGTCCGCTGATTCCCAGCCAGGCAACTTAAATCCTTCTTGGACCCAGTTGTCTTTTCTGCAAAATCGAAGCTCAACAAAAGCCGCCAGCACACTTCCTGTGCTCTTTGCAATTCTCTCAGAGTGTGAGGGTCTCGTGTCTGCACCTGGAAGGGGGGAAGCTGGAGAGCAGCCTCACCCACAGAGTGGGTGGTCAGACGGTTCTGCTGTCTCTAGTCGTTGGGACAAGAAGCAGAGGTTTAAGTGTGTTACTTAAAAATCACACTCTAGACACTAAAGGTAATGATGAAGCCCCCTGGGGGTGGGGGAGGAGCTGTGGTCTAAATACTCAGCCATCAGAGGAAATGAACGCCAGTAGTGGCCACAACTGATGGTAAAGAAACAAGCTGAATTAGCACAGTATTTTCAGGTATGAAGGTAACCATGGGAAGAACTATCCAGAAAAAGTTAGGAGAGGCTGCTTCTGGGGAGTGGGACTGGGGTGGGCAGAGAGTGTGGCTTTTCATTATAAACTCTTTTCCAGGGTTTGCCCTCTTAACCTTGTCTGTGTGTTATTTTGATATGATTTTAAAATAAATGCACAAATAAGTGAAAATTCCAGGTTGCAAAATGAAAAGCATAAATAAATCTAAGCATCTGCTGCTTTTGAACTGCTGTCCCCCAACCCTACACACACACACACACACACACACACACACACACACACACACACACACAGCCTCCTCATTGGCACCCCCGCCTCCATATTCAGTTGGTTACCATTGGAGAGCCAGCACCTGTCTCTCCAATCGGCCCACCCTCTGTTCCTACTGACAGAGATTCCTACGTAAGTTCCCTCTTTCTGAAATCTATTTGTTTTATATTTTCTTCCTCCCTTCCTCCCTCCCTCCCTTCTTCCCTCTTTCCTCTCTTCCTTCCTTCCTTCCTTCCTTTCTTCCTTTCTTCCTTCCTTCCTTCCACAAATACCCAAAGGACCTGGAGAAACACCAGTCACAGTTCTTATGTCCCAGGTGGGGAGAGAGACTCTACACAAGTCATTGTACAAAAAGTTTCCATGAGAGTACGTAATGTAGACAATGGTGCACTTTCAACGCCAATGCTATATGACCCTTTCCAGGTTAGACATTTCTCCTGGCCCCCATTGCTTACAGGACAGAATGCCAAGCCTTTTGCATGACTTGTAAGACCTACTTCAATATGTCCTAACCTGCCCTCCTGGTGGATGCCCTAAATGCCCTGATATCTCCCACAATCTCACACTGAAGCCTTCTTATCTACTAAGCAGCTCTAAGCATCTCGGCTGCAGGCCCCTTTCTTGGCCCTTGGCATCTGCTATCCTCTCTTTGTCTGCCCTGCCCTGTAGACTCTCCCCAGCTGTCACCTCCTCTGCAGCCTTTTGTGTCTCCACTGTGGGACCTCTCACCGTACACAGGGCCACTGGCTCCTGCAAGGATGCTCCTCACTCATCTGTGCATCCCTGGGGTCCTGGCACAGTGACAAGGCCCCTGGCAGGTGCTGATAAATGTCCCCCTACCCCAGCACATACTGAATAAGTGAAAACTGGCATATTTTATCTCTTGGTGGTTCTGTTAGAACCTTCTCTCTAACATTAAACCACAAGGCATGTCTTCCTGTAGCTCCTGCCCTGGGTCCCACCATGTCTTCTAAGCCTGCTCCCCACCCACTCCCTGATAACCCACCAGAGATGTGAGTTCTGGCCAGCCAGTCTTCACTTTGCAGGCCAAATATCCCTAGTTCTGTTATGGAATAGATCCAAGAAGTGATGACCAGAAAGAAATCTGCTATCTCTGTCGCAGAAGGGCCCCAAACCTCTCTTACTTTCCTACACACTGGGCAGCAGAACTGTCCGTTGCCGTGGGTGCAGTTCTGGCACATCAAGATCAGCTCCAGGCACTGTTTGCAGAAGTTGTGGGAGCAGGAGAGGAGCAGCACCGCGGGTGTAAACAGCTCCATGCACACGGGACAGGACAGCACTGCGCCCAGCGCCTCCATGGCGTCTGCAGCCGCCTGCCTCTCCCAGGCCGCCCGCCCCCACCAGGCTTCTAGAACAGGTGCGGAATACAGCCATGTGAGACAAATCACAATAGACACTGTCAGGCTTTCCTCAGAGGATGGAAGAAGCAAGGGAAGCTCCACAGACACCTGGGGCACCAGGACGTGTTTGTGTGGAGGCGGCAAACCATGCCTGCCAGCCAAATCCAGCCCTCAGCTTTTTTTTGTACAACTTACAAGCCACAAATGTTTTTACACATTTTAAGGTGTTGTAAAAAACAAAGAACAAACGAATCAAAAAAAAAGCAAGAATATATAATAGGGGCCACATTAGGCCTACAACGTCTAAAACATTTACTTTCTTTCCTTACTGAAAGGGTTGGCTGACCCTGTCTAATTTAGAGGATAAATATAACTGGAATCCAGTCCAGCTCAAATGCACACTCAACCTCAGGAGTCGGTGGGACTGAGTGAGGAGTGGGAGGCCTGCCTCCAGCCCACAGTCTACAAGCTGGGTGGTCATAGGCCAGTGGCTGCTATCCACTCTCCTATTTCTTCTTCTACAACATGTTGAACTGGGTCATCTCTAATCCTTACCAGCTCTGTAACTCTGCGCATGTAGTCTCTGGCTTTCCTAACCTCCACCCCCTCTCACAAAGGGGACAATTGTACAGGTCTTACCTGGCCCATGGGTTCTTCAGAAGATGAACTAGTCTTAAAAAGAAGCATTGATTGGGCACCAGGCTGGGCCGGGCAGTTGTCACATTATCTGTCATTTAATCTCCACAACTGGAAGAGGCTCAAGTCATTAGCTCTCACCTGCATCAGGGAATCTGAAGCCCGGAGAAGTAGAATAACCTGCCCAAGCCTTCAGTTCATGAGGGTGGCAGAGCTGGTAATGCACCCGTACTCTTCCTTTGCTTCTGATGGGCTGTTGCCTCACAAATGAGGTCCTCCTGCAGATGTGAATGTTCCCGGTGAAATGTACAGTTTCCTTACACTCCTAGATGTGCTTATGAGACCTTGGAGAGCAGGGAGAAAGGAGTGAAAACCCACCTCATGTGCTCTCAGCCTCCATTAGACAAACACAGATTGAGCATTGAACATGTTTGAGACACGTGATGGGTCATGTGGGGGCTTAAGATGCTCATTATTCATGACAGTGACAGCCACTCTGCAGGCTCATTAGGACTGGTGCTCGGCACATACCACCCTGTTTACTTACCACATCACTCCTGTGTAATTGACTCTAATTCATGAACACAGACAAGGCAAATCCTTGCTCTCAGAGAGCTGTCAGTCCAAAGGAGATGGAAGGTACAGAAGGAGAGGTGTGGATGCCCTGGCTGGCCCACCAGCCATTCCTTCTCTGGCTGTCTTCAGGACAGTGGCCAGAAATACCAACTCTGTCTCATCAAAAGGTCTGACCTTGGGCGGTGGTCATGTCAGAGGCTTTTGGCCAATGAGACTTGTGTTGAAGTCTGCCGAGAGCATTTGGGGAAAAATTTCTTGCTTCCCTGATGAAAGAGATTGATGGGGATTTCAGCACACTTCCCTTCATCTTCCTGCCTTGTATGACGATGTAAAACTTGGAGTTGCAGCAGCTACTTTGCAACCATGAGGATCACAGATATGGAGCCCAACGTCAGTGAACAGCTGCAATGATGCCAGTACTCACCTTCCTCCGGTTCACTGTATGTGAGTAAACAAAGCCACCATGAACTGGGTTTGCAATCCTAACTGATAAAACAAGGCAGGAAGTGTTACGAGACATGGAGATAAGAAGCTGGAAGCATTTTGAGAATTATTCGCAGCAGAAAGGATTGGAGACAATGGAGCAGTGCTGCTGCTTACTCTGTAGAGCCATTGCCTTCTGTCTTCCTAACAGCTCCCAGCTACACTCAAGACTCCAAAGTGCTTCATCCTGAGATGTGCCCTGACTGAAACGAGACCGTAACAGCAATGTCATCCCCCCTGGCCAGTCACCCAGACATTTAGAGCTAGCTTGGCTACATGGCCCACTTCTCTCCAATGAGAAATTAGGGGGATTTTGCTAGAAGGTTACTGGGAAATTTTTCTACCATAATAAAAGGGGAAATCTCCCACTCCTTTTTTTCTGGCCTTGAGTACAGTTGTGTGAAGACATGATGGCTACAGCAGCCATCTATGATCAAGAGGTAAATCCCTGAAGATCGGCAGAGACGCTGACCCAGACTATTGATACCGACATCAGTGAGCTGCTGAAAGAACCCTGGGACCACCTGGCTCCAGGCTTCTTGTAAGTAAAGAGTAGACATCCTTGTTGCTTAAGCCCTATCAGCTGAGCATGCTATAGATCTTTCTTGGCTTGTGTACAGGCTTTCCGGAGGACTGGGCATTTGGTTCTGCATGTCCAAGCCTCCCTAAGGGCACACGGTCAGTCAAGACTGCGAGCTGCAGGCTGGGCAGGTAAGCACTGGCCTCTGTCCACTCCCCCAGCCCCTCCCTGTTTTGGGGACTTCCAACACCAGGCAGGCTTTTGTTCATTAAGCCATTGCTTTTTTTTTTTTATTGTGTTAAAATATACGTAACATAAAATTTACTTTTTAAACCATTTTTAAGTGCACAATTCAGTGGCATTAAGTACATTCAAATTGTTGAGCCACCATTAAAAAAAAAAAAAAAAAAGAATTGTTGAGCGACCATCACTACCCTCCATCTCCAGAACTTTTTCATCTTGCAAAATGAAAACTGTCCCTGTTCAATGGCTACCCCCTTCTCTCTTCCCCAAGCCCTTGGCACCCTCCTTCGCCACTCAAACTGACAGATAGGAGGTGTGGAGGTCACAGGAGGGTGGCTGGACCCAGGCAGGACAGCCTCCAGGGTCAAGTTCTCTCTGGTAGTGCCAAAGGATCTGGAGGGGGTGGGCATAGCGGAGTAAACCCTCCTCCCACCCAGGCAGGACTGGGGTGGGAAGAACCCAGAAAGGGTTTGGAGCGGCCAGAGGGGCCAGGGGAGACAGAGCACCAAGGACAGAGGGTGAGTCCATGCTGCCTCTGAGCAGGTGGAGGAGGACCCGGAGCCTCAGTCATCACCTGTGGCTTCAGGAGAGCAGGGAGTGGAACCAGCGTGGAGGCCAGATGGTTGGATTCAGGAGCTGGGAACCCGGGAGAGAGGCGTGGGAGCATCAAGCCCACGCACATTCTGCGCGTCTGCCGGACACCCTGAGCTCCTCCCCGCGAACGCCAGACTGAATGAGGGTGGACACCTTTCTGCCTCTTTGTCTTCCCTCCCTGTCCCCACCATGTTCCTGCTGAGAGTGGGGTTTTCCCACTTTTTTGTTTTTTCTACTTGCCCCCTTTCTGGGGCAGAGTCTTCCCTGCCTGTGTCCCCCTCGGACACCAACTCTGTGCCATGTGTCTGCTGGGTTGGGGGGGCCATACTTTAATGAGAAGCCACCCCTACCTTCCAGGACCCGGCAGTCGGGCAGAAGAGAGCACTCTCACCTGGCCTGGGCCCTGGGAAACTGCGCAGAGAAAGGGTCTCCTCCAGTGGGCCCAGGAGGACGGATGTCATTGGGGAAGGGGTAAAAACAGAGCAGGAGGGCTCAGGGACGTTGGAGTCCTGAGACCTGCGTGCTGCAGATGCCAGTTTGGTGCCCATCAGGCAGACCCCAGAGAGACTGAGGGGGACAGACGTGATGAGATGCGTCTTTAGAAAGGCATGGGAAGTGTGGAGGGAGACCCAGAGACTGGAGGGGGGTTGGAAACCAGGGAATGGAGCTGAAAGACAATTACCCATGAATCTGTGGACAAAGTGAAAGCTCGGGCATGTAGGACGGACCAGGCAGAGGCAGAGGCAGAGTCGAGGAGAGAGGGGAGCCGGGTTCTCTGGAGGAAACAATAAAAAAGAGCTGCTTCTTATAAAGTTGTTCACCACCTGGCCCAGCCATCCCTCTCCTAGGCTTTTCACCAAGAGAAATCAAAACCGAGTTTTGGGGGGAGAACTCACCCACACGTATGTATCGTCCCATCCTTTACTCACAGTTGGCAAAAGCTAGAACCAGCCCAAGCGTCCTTGGGTGAACGGCTAAACGTGCCATGGTCCATCCATACAATGGAAACTTCCTCAGCTCAGAAATGAGCAAACGACAGATAGAGCCAGCATCGGCAAATGGCAAATGCATTTTGTGAAGTGAGAAAAGCCAGACCCCAAAGGCTGCACATTGTATGACATTCTGGAAATGTAAAACCAGAGGGACAGAAAGCAGATGAGTGGGTGCGGGGCTCGGGATGAGGGCTGCCAAGGGATACCAGGGGGCTTTCTGCGTGGAAGGAGCAGTGCTATATCTTGACTGCAGTGGTGATTAGGTAACTGTGTGTTTGTCAAAACTTACAACATGAAAAACAGAGGATTTGACTGTATATTAATTATATCTAATGTACCTGAATTTAAAATAAGCAGCCACTAGGGTGACAGCCCTCTTGAGGGAGGTGGCTGAGACGGGGTGGCTGACGCTGCTGTGAAGGGCTGAGGAGGGGCTGGAACGTGGGGTCAGTCACTGGGGGAGGATTTGGGAAGGGGCTTCTCCAGACAAGCCTGGTCCTTGGAGTTGGGGGAAGGACAGATCCTGGAGGTCCCTGTTTCTTCCCGGTCATCCCATCCGTGTTCTGTGCCAGAGACAGCCTCAGCAAAGATGAATAACTCCCCCTATCAGACAGCCCCCCCATGGGTGCACTGGAGAGGATCATAGTTCTGTTTTCACTTTCTCCTAAGAGTTACGAGAGCTCCTACACAAGCCATCTCCTCAGCCAGACTCAGACAAAGGGACAGAGAAAAGTGATTTCCTTGGGTCGAGAGTGGATCCCAAATTAGAAGACAGGTCTCTGAGCTCCTGGAGCCCTGTTTATCAGGATGTCTATGGGAGCAGAGAGCATACACAGCCCTCTACCCACTCACCTTGGGGTGGGAGCTCACCCTCTGGCTGCCTGAGAGGGGCCAGCCTCCAGGACACAGTTCTATATTTTAAGGACAAGATATGTATGTGTTCCAGCCTTGCTGAAGGCACCTAGGCTGCAAGCCCAGTGCAGCAGCTGGGAAGGGGAGTAGAGGACCCAGGCCTGAGGGCAATATTCAACATCTCAGCTGCAAATGACCCCTGAACCTCGGCATAATCTTGGGGACCAGAAAGACCTAGATCAGATATCTCACCAGCCCTGGGGGGAAATGGGGGTTTGTAGTCAACACTGAGTTCATCTAAAGAAAGTAAAGAAATGTGGATTTAAAAGACTGGAAGAGGAGGGAGCTCTTTGAAATTTATCACCAAAACAATCCCCAGCTTTATTTCTCCCCCAACCCTCTCCTACAGTCCAGGGACAGAATGATTTGGTCTCAGAACAAAAGACAAGAAGCACTTCCATGTACTGTGTCTTTGTCCAGAATTCTCATCCCCATATTTTCCGTAGGCCACGTCCGAGTGTCCCCCGGGCCTGGGAGCCTCTCCCTCTTCCCAAAGGAACTGGGCTCCAGGGCCTGTCCTGCCTGGGCTCCCTGTGCTCCCAGGGCCACCTGCCTCCTTAGAGAGGAGCCAGCTGTGCATCCCGTGTTCCTAAGGGGGGATGGGGGACCTGAAGGTGCTTGAGTGAGGACTGAATGAATGACGCCAGAGACAAAGAACTTAGATGGTCCCATATTTAATTCAACTTTCTACTCCATGGCTCAGATACAGTACTTTCTGAAGGACCATTTCTCATTTGCCTGAAGGTTTATTTTACACATGGGGTTTCTTCATGGCTCACAGTCCCTGGGCGGCAGCCAGGAGGCTGTGTCTATCAGAATTCCTGGGGTAATGATTTCTGGGCACACCATCAGCACCATCATGGGAGGCAACAGGCTGAACCTTTTCTGAAGCTCTTTAATTAAATTGAGCTTTCTATGCCTCAATTTAATTAGTCTGTGGACACTGTGGTGGTCAAAATTTTTAATTGTTGAAAAAAATAATTATGTGGCTATAACGGCGAAATCTCCTCCGAATCCTTTAAATACAAAAAGCAGGAAGACAAACATCTGGTAACAGAGGTTGTGTTCCGAGGGTGGTGGCCAAAAAAATTCATGCATTAGTCAGAGTCTAGAAAAATATTGAGGAAGGAACGTAAGACATCTGTTAAAAAGCAGATTTTTCCAAACTCAGTTCTTCAGAAATTCTCAGGAAAAAACATTTAAAATAAGAAATAAATTTCAATTCATTTAAAGATATTTTAGATTGTAAAAACAAAGTTCCCACTGTAAAAATATTACACCCCATAGAGGTTCTCTGAAGATTCAGAGTCAACAAACATCAGACCCACTTGGTGCCAGCCATTTCTTTTTAACTCTAAAACATAACACAGTTAATATGTGGGTCTGTTTGTGTTATAAAAATTCAAATAATGCAGTTAAAGCTCCAGTCCCCCTTGAAAGTAACCACCCATTTCAATCCCCTCCCTGAGAAAACCACTGTGACCATTTAACATTCCTCCTTCCAAAATGTTTTCTTTCCTCATTTACAAATTTTTATTTATTTTATTTATTTACTTTTGCGGTACGTGGGTCTCTCACTGCTGTGGCCTCTCCCGCCGCGGAGCACAGGCTCCGGACGCGCAGGCCCAGCGGCCATGGCTCACGGGCCCAGCCGCTCCGCGGCACGTGGGATCTTCCCGGACCGGGGCACGAACCCGTGTCCCCTGCATTGGCAGGCGGACTCCCAACCACTGTGCCACCAGGGAAGCCCTATTTTTTATTTTATTTTGACAAGTTTATTGAGGTACAATTGTCATACAATATTTAAAGGGTACAATTTGATATGTTTTGACATGAAACCAATACCACAATCAATACAGTGACCGTAACCATCTCCCCCAAAGTTGCCTTGTGCTCCTTTGTGATTCCTCCCTTCTCTCCATCCCCCACCGCAAGGCAACCACAGATTTGCTTCCTGTCACTACAGATTATTTTGCATTTTTGCAGTTTTATACAAAGGGAATCGTACAATGTGTACTTTGGTGGGGTGGGGGGCTGACTTCTTCCACTCAGCACAGTTAGGCTGAGAGTCATTCCTGTTGCTGTATGTATCAATAGTTCATTCCTTTTTATTGCTGCATGGCATTCCATGTATGGATATACCACAATGTAGTTATCCATTTATCCACTCATGGACATTTGTGCTCTTTCCAGTTTTTCAGTTTTGGGCTATTCCAAATATAGCTGATATGAGTGCTTGTGTACAAGTTTTTGTAGGGACATGCACATGTACGGGGATTTACTCTTGGGTAACTGCCTGGAAGTGGAATGGGTGGATCACATACTAGGTGCATGTTTACCTGTGTTGTTATTTTTTTTATTTATTTTTTATTTTTTTGCGGTATGCGGGCCTCTCACTGTTGTGGCTTCTCCCGTTGCGGAGCATAGGCTCCGGACGCGCAGGCTCAGCGGCCATGGCTCACGGGCCCAGCCGCTCCGCGGCATGTGGGATCTTCCCGGACTGGGGCACGAACCCATGTCCCCTGCATCGGCAGGTGGACTCTCAACCACTGCGCCACCAGGGAAGCCCTACCTGTGTTTTTGAAAGTGTGTACCATTTTATAACCCCACCAGCAGTGCACGAGAGTTCCCGTACTTTGCATCCTCACCAACACTTGGTATGGTGGGTCTTTTTCATTTTAACCATTCTGAAAGGTGTGAAGTGATATCTCATTGTAGTTTTCATTTGCATTTCTCTGACTAATAATGCTTAGCATCTTTTCCTGTGCTTATTTGCCAACTCTATATCTTTGGTGGTGTATTCAAATCTTTTGCACTTTTAAAAGTTTGAGCTGATTTTTCTTTTGTCATATTGTTGAGTTTTGAGAGGTTTTGTATAGTCTGGATTCAAGCCCTTTATCAGTTATATGCTTTGCAAAATTCCCTCCTAGTCTATGGCTTGTCTTCTCATTTTCTTAACAGTGTCTTTTGAAGAGCAAAAGTTTTTCGGTTTTTTAAAAAATTTATTTTATTTATTTTTGGCTGCATTGGGCCTTCGTTGCTGCACGGGTGTTCTCTAGTTTCAGTGAGCGGGGGCTACTCTTTGTTGCGGTGCGTGGGCTTCTCATTGTGGTGGCTTCTGTTGTTGCGGAGCACGGGCTCTAGGCACGCAGGCTTCAGTAGTTGCAGCATGCAGGCTCAGTAGTTGTGCCATGCAGGCTCTAGAGTGCAGTTTCAGTAGTTGTGGCACACGGGCTTAGTTGCTTCCGCAGCATGTAGGATCTTCCCCTACCAAGGCTCGAACCCATGTCCCCTGCATTGGCAGGTGGATTCTTTTTTTTTTTTTTTTTTGCGGTACACGGGCCTCTCACTGCAGTGGCCTCACCCGTTGCGGAGCACAGGCTCCAGATGCGCAGGCTCAGCGGCCATGGCTCACGGGCCCAGCCGCTCCGCCGCATGTGGGATCCTCCCAGACCGGGGCATGAACCCGTGTCCCCTGCACTGGCAGGCGGACTCTCAACCCCTGCGCCACCAGGGAAGCCCCGGCAGGTGGATTCTTAACCACAGCGCCACCAGAGAAGTCCAAGAGCAGAAGTTTTAAATTTTGATGTAATCCTTTTTTTTTTATCAACATGTTCTTTTGTGGATTGTACTTTGGAAACAGCATGTGAAACACTGGCCAGTTTAAACTGGTTTTGTTTCCTTAAAACAAGTTGACTAATCAAACCTGGAGCTATTTTACAGAGACAGCACTGCACATATGCAAGACGGGAACCCACGTCTCCTGAACGACCCCAGGACCAAGAATCTCCAGTCTACGAAACTCAAATAATAGAAATGTTGCCACTGGAGCCCTTTATGAAGTGAGAAGTCCTTCAGTAAGGAAAATCCAGCTTCCAGCAGCTGATTACCATATGTGGACTGATCTAAGACTCGCCAATTAGCTTATTCCCCTCACCCCTTAAATTTCACCTGGAACTCTAGAGGGGGAGACAGATTTGAGCCCTGCCTCCTGTCTCCTTACCTGCTGACTTTGCAATAAATCTCTTTCTTTTCTCAAAACCCTGTACCATTGTACTGGTTTTTATGCAGGTCGGGTAGCCAGCCCTTGCTCGGTAACACTTTTTGTGTCATATCTAACAAATCTCTGGCTAACCTAAAGTCACATGTACTTTCTCCTAGAAATTTTATAGTTTTAGAGTTTACATTTAAAAGTTGATTTTTGTAGACGATGCAAGGTATGGATCCAAGTACTTTTTTTTTTCATGCAAATATCCAAATTGTCCCAGCACAATTTGTGGGCAGACTATCCTTTCTCCATTGCATTGCCTTTTCACCTCTGTAAAAAAGCAGGTGTTCATGTATGGGTGGGTCTATTACTGTACACTTTTTCTCCTCCATTGATCTATTTGTACAAAATTCCACTGTTTTGATTAGTGTAGCTTTATAATAATCTTGAAATCAGATAGCATTAGCCTGTCAATTTAGTTCTTTTTCAAAGTTGTTTTGGCTGTTTGAGGTCCTTTGCCTTTCCATATAAATTTTGGTTTTGGCAGTCCTGGCATGCGGGATCTTAATTCCCTGACCAGGCATTGAACCCATGCCCCCTGCAGCAGAAGCACCTAGTCCTAACCACTGGAGTGCCAGGGAGTTCCCCTAAATTTTAGAATCATTTGCCAATTTCTACAAGAAAAGCCTGCTTGGATTTTGGGTAGGATTGTGTAGAATCTGGAGGGAAATGACATTTTAACAATATTGAGTCCTTTGACTCATGGACAGGTATAACTTGTCTTAATTGGGTGTAAGTTTCTCTTGGCAATATTTTGTAGTTTTCAGTGTATAGGTGTAGTGAGCTGAATCATTGCCCTTCCATCCCATCCCCCAAGATATGTCCACATTCTAATCTCCAGAACCTGAGAGTGTGACTTTATTTAGAAAAAAGTTCTTTGTAGATGTAGTTAAGGGTCTTGAGATAAGGAGGTCATCCTGGACTATCTAGATGGGCCCTAAGTTTAATGACAAGTGTCCTTATAAGAGACATGTAGAAGAGAGAGAGAGAGGAGGAGAGGGCAACGTGAAGATGGAGTGATACGGCTACAAGCCAAGACACACCAAGGGATGCCTGAAGCCAGCAGAAGCTGAAAGAGGCAGGAAGGATCCTCCCCTAGTGCTTTTGGAAGGAGCACAGCCCTGCTGACACCTTGATTTCAGACTTCTGGCCTCCAGAAGTGGGAGAGAGCAAACTTCTGTTGTTGTAAGCCACCAAATTTGTGATAATTTGTTTTGGCAGCCTTAAGAAACTAATACAGCAGGTTGTTCACATCTTCTGTCAGATTTATACCTTAGTATTTCTTCTTTTTTGCTGCTATGGCATTGTTTTCCAATTTCAGTTGCAGGTTGTTCATTGCTAATACATAGAAATGGAATTGATTTTTATATATTGATATTGTATCCTCTCACTTATTAGTTCTCACAACTTTTTTCTGCAGATTCCATCAGATTTTCTATATAGATGATCATGTCTAAGGATAAAAACCATTTTACGTTTATTCATGCACCTCAATGTTCATTGTAGCACTATTTACAATAGCCAGGACATGGAAGCAACCTAAATATCCATCAACAGAAGAATGGATAAAGAAGATGTGTTACACATTGGTTCAACATGTTGGAATAGAAGGACGTGCTCTCACTCCCTCTTGCGAGAGCACCGGAATCACAACTAACTGCTAAACAATCACCGACAGGAAAACACTGGAACTCACCAAAAAAGATACCCCAAATCCAAAGACAAAGGAGAAGCCACAGTGAAATGGTAGGAGGGGCGCAATCACAATAATATCAAATCCCATAACTGCTGAGTGGGTGACTCACAAACTGGAGAACACTTATACCACAGAAGTCCACCCACTGAAGTGAAGGTTCTGAGCCCCACGTCAGACTTCCCAACCTGGGGCCTGGCAATGGGAGGAGGAATTCCTAGAGAATCAGACTTTGAAGCCTAGTGGGATTTGATTGCAGGACTTCGACAGGACTGGGGGAAACAGAGACTCCACTCCTGGAGGGCACACACAAAATAGTGTGAGCATCAGGACCCAGGGGAAGGAGCAGTGACCACATAGGAGACTGAACCAGACCTACTTCCTGGTGGTGGAGGGTCTCCTGCAGAGGCAGGGGGTGGCTGTGTCTCACCATGAGGACAAGGACACTGGCAGCAGAAGTTTTGGGAATTACTCCTTGGCGAGAATTCTCCCAGAGTCTGCCATTGGCTCCACCAAAGAGCCCAGGTAGGCTCCAGTATTGGATCACCTCAGGCCAAACAAGCAACAGGGAGGGAACCAAGCCCCACACCTCAGCAGACAAGCAGATTAAAGTTTTACTGAGCTCTGCCCACCAGAACAAGAGTCAGCTCTACCAACCACAAGTCCCTCCCATCAGGAAATGTGCACAAGCCTCTTAGATAGCCTCATCCACCAGAGGGCAGATAGCAGAAGCAAGAACTACAATCCTGCAGCCTGTGGAACAAAAACCACATTCACAGAAAGACAGGCAAGATGAAAAGACAGAGGGCTATGTACCAGATGAAGGAACAAGATAAAACCCCAGAAAAACAACTAAATGAAGTGGAGATAGGCAACCTTCCAGAAAAAGAATTCAGAATAACGATAGTGAAGATGATCCAGGACCTCGGATAAAGAATGCAGGCAAAGATCAAGAAGATGCAAGAAATGTTTAACAAAGACATAGAAGAATTGAAGAACAAACAAACAGAGATGAACAGTACAATAACTGAAATGAAAAATACACTAGAAGGAATCAATAACAGAATAACTGAGGCAGAAGAACGAATAAGTGACCTGGAAGACAGAATGGTGGAATACACTGCTGCGGAACAGACTAAAGAATAAAGAATGAAAGGAAATGAAGACAGCCTAGGAGACCTCTGGGACAACATTAAATGCAATAAAATTCACATTATAGGGGTCCCAGAAGGAGAAGAAAAAGAGAAAGGACCTGAGAAAATATTTGAAGAGATTATAGTCGAAAACTTCCCTAACATGGGAAAGGAATAGCCACCCAAGTCCAGGAAGTGCAGAGAGTCCCATACAGGATAAACACAAGGAAAAACATGTCGAGACACATAGTAATCAAATTGGCAAAAATTAAAGTCAAAGAAAAACTATTGAAAGCAGCAAGGGAAAAATGACAAATAATATACAAGGGAACTCCCATAAGGTTAACAGCTGATTTCTCAGCAGAAACTCTACAAGCCAGAAGGGACTGGCATGACATATTTAAAGGGATGAAAGGGAAGGACCTACAACCAAGATTACTCTAGCAGTCAAGGATCTCATTCGGATTTGATGGAGATAGCAAAAGCTTTACAGACAACCAAAAGCTAAGAGAATACAGCACCACCAAACCAGCTCTACAACAAATGTTAAAGGAACTTCTCTAAGTGGGAAACAGGAGAAGAAAAAGACCTACAGAAACAAACAAAAACAATTAAGAAAATGGTAATAGGAACATACATATCGATAATTACCTTAAACATGAATGGATTAAACGCTCCAACCAAAAGACACAGGCTCGCTGAATGGTTACAAAAACAAGACCCATATATATGCTGTCTACAAGACACCCACTACAGACCTAGGGACACATACAGACTAAAAGTGAGGGGATGGAAAAAGATATTTCATGCAAATGGAAATCAAAAGAAAGCTGGAGTAGCAATACTAATATCAGATAAAATAGACTTTAAAATAAAGCATGTTACAAGAGACAAGGAAGGACTCTACATAATGATCAAGGGGTCAATCCAAGAGAAGATATAACAATTATAAAGATATATGCACTCAACATAGGAGCACTTCAACACATAAGGCAACTACTAACAGCTATAAAAGGGGAAATCGGCAGTAACACAATAATTGTGGGGGACTTTAACACCTCACTTACACCAATGGACAGATCATCCAAAAAGAAAATTAATACGGAAACACAAACTTTAAATGACACAATAGACCAGATAGATTTAACTGATATTTATCAGACATTCCATCCAAAAACAGCAGAATACACATTCTTCTCAAATGCTTACAGAACATTCTCCAGGATAGATCACATCTTGGGTCACAAACCAAGCCTCAGTAAATTTAAGAAAATTGAAATGATATCAAGCGTCCTTTCTGACCACAACACTATGAAATTAGAAATGAATTACAGGGAAAAAAAATGTAAAAAACACAAACACATGGAGGCTAAACAAGACGTTACTAAATAACCAAGAGATCACTGAAGAAATCAAAGAGGAAATCAAAAAATACCTAGAGACAAATGACAACGAAACCACGATGATACAAAACTTATGGGATGCAGCAAAAGCAGTTCTAAGAGGGAAGTTTATAGCTATACAAGCCTACCTCAAGAAACAAGAAAAATCTTAAATAAACAACCTAAACTTACACCTAAAGGAACTAGAGAAAGAAGAACAGACAAAACCCAAAGTTAGTAGAAGGAAAGAAATCATAAAGATCAGAGCAGAAATAAATGAAAAAGAAACAAAGGAAACAATAGCAAAGATCAGTAAAACTAAAAGCTGGTTCTTTGAGAAGATAAACAAAATTGATAAACCATTAGCCAGATTCATCAAGAAAAAGAGGGAGAGGACTCAAATCAATATAATCAGAAATGAAAAAGGAGAAGTTACAACAGACACGGCAGAAATACAAAGCATCCTAAGAGACTACTACAAGAAACTCTATGCCAATAAAAAGGACAACCTGGAAAAATGGACAAATTCTTAGAAAGGTATAACCTTCCAAGACTGAACCAGGAAGAAATAGAAAATATGAACAGACCAGTCACAAGTAATGAAATTGAAACTGTGATTAAAAATCTTCCAACAAGGGCTTCCCTGGTGGTGCAGTGGTTGGGAGTCCACCTGCTGATGCACGGGACACGGGTTCGTGCCCTGGTCTGGGAGGATCCCACATGCCGCGGAGCGGCTGGGCCTGTGGGCCATGGCCGCTGAGCCTGTGCGTCCGGAGCCTGTGCTCAGCAGCAATGCGAGAGGCCACAACAGTGAGAGGCCCGCGTACCGCAAAAAAAAAAAGAAAAAAAAAAAAAATCTTCCAACAAACAAAAGCCAAGGACCAGATGACTTCACAGGTGAATTCTATCAAACAATTAGAGAATAGCTAACACCCATCCTTCTCAAACTCTTCCAAAAATTTGCTGAGAAAAGAACACTCCCAAATTCATTCTATGAGGCCGCCATCACCCTGATACCAAAACCAGACAAAGGTACTACAAAAAAAGAAAATTACAGACCAATATCACTGATGAATATCGATGCAAAAGTCCCCTACAAAATACTAGCAAACAGAATCCAACAGCATATTAAAAAGATCATACACCATGATCAAGTGGGGTTTATCCCAGGGATGCAAGGATTCTTCAATATACATAAATCCATCAATGTGATACACCATATTAATAAATTGAAGAATAAAAACCATGTGATCATCTCAATAGATGCAGAGAAAGCTTTTGACAAAATTCAACACCCATTTATGATAAAAAGTCTCCAGAAAGTGGGCAGGGAGGGAACCTACCTCAACATAATAAAGGCCAAATACAACAAACCCACAGCAAACATCATTCTCAATTGTGAAAAATTGAAAGCATTTCCTCTAAGATCAGGAACAAGACAAGAATGTCCACTCTCACCACTATTATTCAACATAGGTTTGGAAGTCCTAGCCGCAGCAATCAGAGAAGAAAAAGAAATAAAAGGAATACAAATTGGAAAAGAAGAAGTAAAACTATCACTGTTTGCAGATGACATGATACTATACATAGAGAATCCTAAAGATGCTACCAGAAAACAACTAGAGCTGATCAATGAATTGGGTGAAGTTTCAGGATACAAAATTAATGCACAGAAATCTCTTGCATTCCTATACACTAATGATGAAAAATCTGAAAGGGAAATTAAGGAATTGCTCCCATTTACCATTGCAGCAAAAAGAATAAAATACCTAGGAATAAAACTACTAGGGAGACAAAAGACCTGTATGCAGAAAACTATAAGTGGCTGATGAAATAAGTTAAAGATGATACAAAGAGATGGAGAGATATATCATGTTCTTGCATTGGAAGAATCAATATTATGAAAATGACTATACTACCCAAAGCAATCTACAGATTCAATGCAATCCCTATCAAATTACCAGTGGTATTTTTTACAGAACTAGAACAAAAAATTGCACAATTTTATGGCAACACAAAAGACGCTGAATAGCCAAAGCAGTTTTGAGGAAAAAAAACGGAGCAGGAGGAATCAGACTCCCTGACTTCAGACTTTACTACAAATCTACAGTAATCAAGACAATATCATACTGGCACAAAAACAGAAATAGAGATCAATGGAACAGGATAGAAGGTCCAGAGATAAACCCACGCACCTATGGTCAACTAATCTATGACAAAGGAGGCAAGGATATACAATGGAGAAAAGACAGTCTTTTCAATAAGAGGTGCTGGGATAACTGGACAGCCACATGCAAAAGAATGAAATGAGAACACTCCCTAACACCATACACAAAAATAAACTCAAAATGGATTAGAGACCTAAACCTCAGACCAGACACTATAAAAATCTTAGAGGAAAACATAGGAAGAACACTTTGACATAAGTCACAGAAAGATCTTTTTTGATCCACCTCCTAGAGTAATGGAAATAAAAACAAAAATAAACAAATGGGACCTAATGAAACTTAAAAGCTTTTGCCAAGCAAAGGAAACTACAAACAAGACGAAAAGACAAACCTCAGAATGGGAGAACATATTTGCAAACGAATCAACGGATAAAGCATTAATCTCCAAAATATATAAACAGCTCATGCAGCTCAATTTTAAAGAAACAAACAACCCAATCCAAAAATGGGCAGAAAACCTAAATAGACATTTCTCCAAAGAAGACATACAAATGGCCAAGAGGCACATGAAAAGCTGCTCAACATCACTAATTATTAGAGAAATGCAAATGAAAACTACAATGAGATATCACCTCACACCAGTTAGAATGGGCATCATCAGAAAACCTACAAACAACAAATGCTGGAGAGGGTGTGGAGAAAAGGGAACCTTTTTTCAGTGTTGGTGGGATTGTAAATTGATACAACCACTATGGAGAACAGTATGGAGGTTCCTTAAGAAACTAAAAATAGAATTACCATATGACCCAGCAATCCCACTACTGGGCATATACCCAGAGAAACCATAATTCAAAAAGACACATGCACCCCAATGTTCATTGAAGCAGTATTTACAATAACCAGGTCATGGAAGCAATCTAAATGTCCATCGACAGATGAATGGATAAAGAAGATATGGTACATATATACGGTGAAGTATTACTCAGCCATAAAAAGGAACGAAATTGGGTCATTTGTAGAGACGTGGATGGATCTAGAGACTGTCATACAAAGTGAAGTAAGCCAGAAAGAGAAAAACAAATATCGTATATTAATGCATATATGTGGGACCTAGAAAAATGGTACAGATGAACTGGTTTGCAAGGCAGAAATAGAGACACAGATGTAGAGAACAAATGTATGGACACCAAGGGGGGAAAGTGGCCGGGGGTGGTGGTGGTGTTGTGATGAATTGGGAGATTGGGATTGCCATATGTATGCTAATATGTATAAAATGGATAACTAATAAGAAACTTCTGTATAAAAAAATAAAATACAATTCAAGAAAAACCCAGAGGATATGGTACATATATACGATGGAATATTACCCAGCCACAAGGGACAAAATTGTGCAATTTGCAGAGATTTGGATGGACCTAGAGACTGTCATACAGAGTGAAGTAAGTCAGAAAGAGAAAAACAAATATTGTATAATATCACTTACACGTGGAATGTAGAAAAATGATACAGATGAACTTATTTGCAAAGCAGAAATAGAGACACAGACGTAGAGAACTGACATATGGATACCAGGGAAGGAAGGGAGAGTGGGATGAATTGGGAGATTGGGATTGACATATATACACTACCATGTATAAAATAGATAACTAAGGGGAACCTACTGTATAGCACAGGGAGCTCTACTCAGTGCTCTGTGGTGAACTAAATGGGAAGGAAATCCAAAAAAGAGGGGATATATGTATATGTATAGATGACTCACTTTGCTGTACAGCAGAAACTATCACAACATTGTAAAGCAACTATACTCCAATAAAAATTAATTAAAAAAATTTTTTTTACTTTTTACTCTCGATGCCTCTTATTTCTTTTTGTTGTCTGACTGTACTAACTAGAACCTCCAGTACAATGTTGAAAAGGACTGGTAGGAGCAGCCCTCCCTGATTTGTTCCTAATCTTATGGGGACAGCACTGAGACTTTCATCCTTATACATGACATCTGCTGTAGGCTTTTTGTAGATGTCCTTCAGCAGGTTGAGGAAGTTCCTTTCTATTATTTGATGAGAATTTTTTATTGGAAATGGATGTTGGATTTTGTCAAATGCTTTTTCTGTGTCTCTTGAAGATGATGACCTGTTTTTTTCTTTTCTGTTTGTTTATATGGTAATTCCCTCATGCATGAAATGATCAGTACTCATCTGAGCACCCAAGGGGGCCCTCTGCAGATCTCTGGGCTCCTGCCTGTGCAGCTCTCTCCTGGGTGGCACTCTGTCCAGCAGCTCTAGCCACCTGGTCTCTCCTGACTGTCAGCTCCATCCTCCAGTGGGAAACTGCCAGGCTGTTCTCAGTCTCCTTTTCTCTGCCACAGTCTGGAAACTTTCTCAGGGCAGTAAGTTGTGGCAATATTGCGGCTCACAACATTTGTTTCCCATCTCCCAAAGGTCACTGTCTTTTGTTGTCTGAGGTCCAGTTTCTTAAATATTGTCATTGTTGTTGTTGGTGGTGGTGCTGGGGTGTGTGTGTGTGTGTGTGTGTGTGTGTGTTTTCTTGTTTCAGGAGTGAGGTAAATATGGTCTCTTTTCCGTCTTGGCTAGCAGGGGAGGTCATATACAGAAAGTTATGTAAGTTGAAAAATAATACATTGTACATATTGCTTTTCTTTTTTAAACTTTGCATCATGGAAAATTTCAAAGATATACAAAAACAGAGAAAATGAATCCCTATATACCCAACAACCAGCTTTAACAATGATTAATTTATGACCAATCTTGTTTCATCTATAACTCTGCCCTCATCTTAGGAGACCCTTTCTCCCATTAGGTAATTTTGAAACAAATTACAGACATTGCATCATTTTATTTGTAAGTACTTCAGCTTATATCTTTTTTTTTTTTTTTTTTTTTTTTTTTTTGCGGTACTCAGGCCTCTCACTGTTGTGGCCTCTCCCATTGCGGAGCACAGGCTCCAGACGCGCAGGCTCAGCGGCCATGGCTCACGGGCTCAGCCGCTCTGTGGCACGTGGGATCTTCCCGGACCTGGAAACGAACCCGTGTCCCCTGCATCGGCAGGCGGACTCTCAACCACTGTGCCACCAGGTAAGCTCCCAGCTTATATCTTTAAAATATGACTTTTTAAAAAAGTAAATGACAATTCCATTATATCATCAACTATATAGATGTTGTTGTCATTGCTGTTTTATAATAGTTTGTTCATATCAGGATCCTGCCCAGGTCTATACGGTGCATTTAGCAGATAGGTCTTTTTAAATCTATAGATTCCCTCCCTTGTGATTTATTTACTGAAGAAATCTGGTCATTTGTCCTATATAGTTTCCCAGAGAATGGAGATTCTGGTTGCATCCCCAAGTTGTCTTTAACAACTGATGAGCTTAGATGTGATTCCATTTCTAGATTTTGGCAAATATTTAACAGGTTGTTATGTATAGTAGCATCATGAATTCATAATCTGATTGTCCCTCTTTGTAGTGTTCTACTAGCCTCCTGTGCATACCCCTACCATAGTATAATCATACACCTCATATTAGTCTGCTGAGGCTGCCACAACAAAATTCCATAGACTGGGTGAGTTAAACAACAGAAATTTATTTTCTCACAGTTCTAGAGGCTGTAAATCTGAGGTTAAGTTCTGGCAGGTTGATTCCTGGTGAGGACTCACTTCCTGGTTTGTAGACAGCCAACTTCTCCCTGTGTCCCCACATGGCAGAGAGAAAACTCTGGTATCTCTTCCTTTTCTTATAAGGGCACCAGCCATGTCATATTAGGGCCCCACCTTTATGGCCTCATTTAACCTTTATCATCTCCTCACAGGCCCTATGTCCAAATAGACACATTGGGAATTAGGGTTTCAATATATGAGTTTTGGGGAGACACAAATATTTAGTCCATAATACACTTTAAGATTGTCTTTTTAAAACAATAAATTTTTTTTCCCATAAATTTATTTATTTTTGGCTGCATTGGGTCTTTGTTGCTGCACGCGGGCTTTCTCTAGTTGCAGCGAGCAGGGGCTACTCTTCATTGTGGTGCATGGGCTTCTCATTGCGGTGGCTTCTCTTGTTGCGGAGCATGGGCTCTAGGCACACAGGCTTCAGTAGTTGTGGCACCCGGCCTCAGCAGTTGTGGCTCACGGGCTCTAGAGTGCAGGCTCAGTAGTTGTGATGCACGGGCTTAGTTGCTCCACGGCATGTGGGATCTCCCCAGACCAGGGCTCGAACCCGTGTCTCTTGCATTGGCAGGTGGATTCTTAACCACTGCACCACCAGGGAAGCCCCTAAAACAATAAACTTTTAAAGAATAGTTTTAGTTTAACACAAAAATTTCAAAGAAAGAGTAGAATTCTTGTATATTCCTGACTCAATTTCCCTACTGTTAACATTCTATATCACCATGGTATGTTTGTCACAAGTAAGAAACCAACATTGGTACATTGCTCTTAACTAAACTCGACACTTTACTTGGATTTCACCAATTTTCTCCGTGTCCTTTTTCTGTTCCAGAATTCAATCTTGGATATCACAGTCATCATGTCTCCTTAGCCTCCCCTGGGCTGTGAGAGTTTCTCAGATTTTCCTGGTCCTTGATTAACTTGATAGTTTTGAGGAGGACTTCCCAGGTTTTTTGATGAATGTCCCACAGTTTGGGTTTGCCTGATGTTTTCCTTGTGGTTAGACTGGACTTATGGGTTTTGGGGAGGATGACCACAGAGGTAAAGTGCCTTTCTCCCCATGTCATGCCATGGAAAAATGCTATCAACATGACTTACGGAGGAGAGGGGGAAGATGGCGGAAGAGTAAGACGCGGAGATCACCTTCCTCCCCACAGATACATCAGAAATACATCTACACGTGGAACAATCCTACAGAACACCTACTGAACGCTGGCAGAAGACCTCAGACCTCCCAAAAGGCAAGAAACTCCCCATGTACCTGGGTAGGGCCAAAGAAAAAAGAATAAACACAGACAAAAGAATACGGATGGGGCCTGCACCAGTGGGAGGGAGCCGTGAAGGAGGAAAGGTTTCCACACACTAGAAGCCCCTTCGCAGGCAGAAACTGCGGGTGACGGAGGGGGGGAGACTCGGAGCCATGGAGGAGACCGCAGCTACAGGGGTGCAGAGGGCAAAGCGGAGAGATTTCCGCACAGAGGATTGGTGGTGCCGACCAGCACTCACCTCACCAGCCGAGAGGCTTATCTGCTCACCCGCCGAGGCGGGCGGGGCTGGGAGCTGAGGCTCCGGCTTCGGTTTGGAGCACAGGGAGAGGACTGGAGGTGTGAACACAGCCTGAAGGGGTTAGTGCACCATGGCTAGCCGGGAGGGAGTCCGGGAAAAAGTCTGGACCTGCCGAAGAGGCAAGAGACTTTTTCTTCCCTCTTTGTTTCCTGGTGTGCAAGGAGAGGGGATTAAGAGCGCTGCTTAAAGAGCTCCAGAGATGGGCGCGAGTTGCGGCTATAAGCGCGGACCCCAGAGACGGGCATGAGATGCTAAGGCTGCTGCTGCAGCCACCAAGAACCCTGTGTGCGAGCACAGGTCACTATCCACACCTCCCTTCCGGGTAGCCTGTGGAGCCTGCCACAGCCAGGGTCCTGGGATCCAGGGACAACTTCCCCGGGAGAACGCACAGTGCACCTCAGGCTGGTGCAACATCATGCCAGCCTCTGTCGCTGCAGGCTCGCCCCGCATCGTGCCCCTCCCTCTCCCCAGCCTGTGTAAGCCAGAGCCCCCGAATCAGTGGCTCCTTTAACCCCGTCCTGTCTGAGCGAAGAACAAACGCGCTCCGGCGACCTACACTCAGAGGCAGGGCCAAATCCAAAGCTGAACCCCAGGAGCTGTGCCAACAAAGAAGAGAAAGGGAAATCTCTCCCAGAAGCCTCAGGAGCAGCGGATTAAATCTCCACATTCAACTTGATGTACCCTGCATCTGTGGAATACCTGAAAAGACAACGAATCATCCCAAATTGAGAGGGGGACTTTGAGAGCAAGATTTATTATTTTTTCCCTTTTCCTCTTTTTGTGAGTATGTATGTGTATGCTTTTGTGTGAGATTTTGTCTGCATAGCTTTGCTTTCACCATTTGTCCTAGGGTTCTACCCGTCCGTATTTTGCTGTTGTTGTTGCTTTTACTTAAAAAAAAATTTGATTTTTCTTAATAATTGTTTTATTTTAATAACTTTATTTTATTTTACCCTACCTTATTTTATTTTCCTTTAACCTCTTTCTTTCTACTTTTTCTCCCTTTGATTCTGAGCCATGTGGATGAAAGGCTCTTGGTGCTGCAGCCAGGAGTCATTGCTGTGCCTCTGAGGTGGGAGAGCCAACTTCAGGACACTGGTCCACAAGAGACATCCCAGCTCCATGTAATATCGAATGGAGAAAATCTCCCAGAGATCTCCAACTCAACACCAACACCCACCTTCACTCACCGACCAGCAAGCTACAGTGCTGGACACTCTATGCCAAACAACTATCAAGACAGGAACACAACCCCACCTATTAGCAGAGAGGCTGCCTAAAATCATAATAAGTCCACAGACACCCCAAAACACACCACCAGACATGGACCTGCCCACCAGAAAGATAAGATCCAGCCTTACCCACCAGAACACAGGCACTAGTCCCCTCCACCAGGAAGCCTACACAACCCACTGAAACAACTTTAGCCACTGGGGACAGACACCAAAAACAACGGGAACTACGATCCTGCAGCCTGCAATAAGGAGACCCCAAACACAGTAAGATAACCAAAATGAGAAGACAGAAAAACACACAGAAGGTGAAGGAGCAAGATAAAACCCCACCAGACCTAACAAATGAAGAGGAAATAGGCAGTCTACCTGAAAAAGAATTCAGAATAATGATAGTAAAGATGATCCAAAATCTTGGAAATAGAATAGACAAAATGCAAGAAACATTTAACAAGGACCTAGAAGAACTAAAGATGAAACAAGCAACGATGAACAACACAATTAATGCAATTAACAATAATCTAGAAGGGATCAATAGCAGAATCACTGAGGCAGAAGAACGGATAAGTGACCTGGAAGATAAAATACTGGAAATAACTACTGCAGAGCATAATAAAGAAAAAAGAAGGAAAAGACCTGAGGACAGTCTCAGAGGCCTCTGGGACAACATTAAATGCACTAACACTCGAATTATAGGGGTTCCAAAAGAAGAAGAGAAAAAGAAAGAGACTAAGAAAATATTTGAAGAGATTATACTTGAAACTTCCCTAATATGGGAAAGGAAATAGTTAATCAAGTGCAGGAAGCACAGAGAGTCCCATACAGGATAAATACAAGGAGAGACACGCCAAGATACATATTAATCAAACTGTCAAAAATTAAATACAAAGAAAACATATTAAAAGCAGCAAGGGAAAAACAACAAATAACACACAAGGGAATCCCCATAAGGTTAACAGCTGACCTCTCAGCAGAAAGTCTTCAAGCCAAAAGGGAATGGCAGGACATATTTAAAGTGATGAAGGAGAAAAACCTACATCAAGATTCCTCTATCCAGCAAGGATGTCATTCAGATTTGATGGAGAAATTAAAACCTTTACAGACAAGCAAAAGCTGAGAGACTTCAGCACCACCAAACCAGCTTTACAACAAATGCTAAAGGATCTACTATAGGCAAGAAACACAAGAGAAGGAAAAGACCTATAATAACGAAACCAAAACAATTAAGAAAATGGGAATAGGAACATACATATAGATAATAACCTTAAATGTAAATGGAATAAATGCTCCCACCAAAAGACACAGATTGGCTGAATTGATACAAAAACAAGACCCATATATATGCTGTCTACGAGAGACCCATTTCAGACCTAGAGACACATACAGACTGAAAGTGAGGGGATGGAAAAAGATATTCCATGCAAATAGACACCAAAAGAAAGCTGGAGTAGCAATTCTCATATCAGTCAAAATACTTTAAAATACAGACTATTAGAAGAGACAAAGAAGGACACTACCTAATGATCAAGGGATCAATCCAAGAAGATATAACAATTATAAATATTTATGCACCCAACATAGGAGCACTGAATACATAAGGCAAATACTAACATCCATAAAAGGGGAAATTGACAGTAACACATTCATAGTAGGGGACTTTAACACCCCACTTTCACCAATAGACAGATCATGAAAAATGAAAATAAATAAGGAAACACAAGCTTTAAATGATACATAAACAAGATGGAGTTAATTGATATTATAGGACATTCCATCCCAAAACAACAGAATACACATTTTTCTCAAGTGCTCATGGAACATTCTCCAGGATACATCATATCTTGGGTCACAAATCAAGCCTTGGTAAATTTAAGAAAATTGAAATTGTATCAAGTATCTTTTCCGACCACAATGCTATTAGACTTGATATCAATTACAGGAAAAGATCGGTAAAAAATAAAAACACATGAAGGCTAAACAATACACTACTTCATAGCGAAGTGATCACTGAAAAAATCAAAGAGGAAATCAAAAACTACCTAGAAACAAATGACAATGGAGACACGACGACCCAAAACCTATGGGATGCAGCAAAAGCAGTAGTAAGAGGGAAGTTTATAGCAATACAAGCCTACCTTAAGAAACAGGAAACATCTCAAATAACGTAACCTTGCACCTAAAGCAATTACAGAAAGAAGAACAAAAAAACCCAAAGTTAGCAGAAGGAAAGAAATCATAAGGATCAGATCAGAAATAAATGAAAAAGAAATGAAGGAAATGATGACAAAGATCAATAAAACTAAAAGCTGGTTCTTTGAGAAGATAAACAAAATTGATAAACCATTAGCCAGACTCATCAAGAAACAAAGGGAGAAGACTCAAATCAATAGAATTAGAAATGAAAAAGAAGAAGTAACAACTGACACTGTAGAAATACAAAAGATCATGAGAGATTACTACAAGCAACTCTATGCCAATAAAGTGGACTGCCTGGAAGAAATGGACAAATTCTTAGAAATGCACAACCTCCCAAGACTGAATCAGGAAGAAATAGAAAATGTGAACAGACCAATCACAGGCACTGAAATTGAAACTGTGATTAAAAATCTTCCAACAAACAAAAGTCCAGATGGCTCCGCAAGCAAATTCTATCAAACATTTAGAGAAGAGCTAACGCCTATCCTTCTCAAAGTCTTCCAAATTATAGCAGAGGGAGGAAAACTCCCAAACTCATTCTATGAGGCCACCATCACTCTGATACCAAAAACCAGACAAGGATGTCACAAAGAAAGAAAACTACAGGCCAATATCACTGATGAACATAGATGCAAAAATCCTCAACAAACTACTAGCAAACAGAATCCAACAGCACATTAAAAGGATCATACACCATGATCAAGTGGGGTTTATTCCAGGAATGCAAGGATTCTTCAATATGCTCAAATCAATGAATGTGATACACAATATTAACAAATTGAAGGAGAAAAACCATATGATCATCTCAATAGTTGCAGAGAAAGCTTTTGACAAAATTCAACACCCATTTATGTGAAAAACTCGGCAGAAAGTAGGTATAGAGGGAACTTTCCTAAACATAATAAAGGCCATATATGTCAAACCCACAGCCAACATCATCCTCAATGGTGAAAAACTGAAAGCATTTCCACTAAGATCAGGAAAAAGACAAGGTTGCCCACTCTCACCACTCTTATTCAACATAGTTTTGGAAGTTTAGCCACAGCAATCAGAGAAGAAAAGGAAATAAAAGGAATACAAATCGGAAAAGAAGAAGTAAAGTTCTCACTGTTTGCAGATGACATGATACTATACATAGAGAATCCTAAAGATGCTACCAGAAACCTACGACAGCTAATCAATGAATTTGGTAAAGTAGCATGATACAAAATTAATGCACAGAAATCTCTCGCATTCCTATACACTAATGATGAAAAATCTATAAGTGAAATCAAGAAAAGACTCCCATTTACCATTGCAACAAAAAGAATAAAATATCTAGGAATAAACCTTCTGAAGGAGACAAAAGAACTGTATGCAGAAAATTATAAGACACTGATGAAAGAAATTAACGATGATAGAAATAGATGGAGAGATATACCATGTTGGATTGGAAGAATCAACATTGTGAAAATGACTCTACTACCCAAAGCAATCTACAGATTCAATGCAATCCCTATCAAACTACCAATGGCATTTTTCACAGAACTTGAACAAAAAATTTCACAATTTGCATGGAAACACAAAAGACCCCGAATAGCCAAAGCAATCTTGAGAACGAAAAACGGAGATGGCGGAATCAGGCTCCCTGACTTCAGGCTATACTACAAAGCTACAGTAAACAAGACAGTATGGTACTGGCACAAAAACAGAAAGATAGATCAATGGAACAGGATAGAAAGCTCAGAGATAAACCCATTCACATATGGTCACCTTATCTTTGATAAAGGAGGCAGGAATGTACAGTGTAGAAAGGACAGCCTCTTCAGTAAGTGGTGCTGGAAAACTGGACAGGTAAATGTAAAAGTATGAGAGTAGATCACTCCCTAACACTATTCACAAAAATAAGCTCAAAATGGATTAAAGACCTAAATGTAAGGCCAGAATCTATAAAACTCTTAGAGGAAAACATAGGCAGAACACTCTATGACATAAATCACAGCAAGATCCTTTTTCACCCAGCTCCTAGAGAAATGGAAATAAAGACAAAAATAAACAAATGGGACCTAATGAAACTTCAAAGCTTTTGCACAGCAAAGGAAATCATAAACAAGAGCAAAGGACAACACTCAGAATGGGAGAAAATATTTGCAAATGAAGCAACTGACAAAGGATTTATCTCCAAAATTTACAAGCAGCTTATGCAGCTCAATAACAAAAAAACAAACAAACCAATCCAAAAATGGGCAGATGATCTAAATAGACATTTCTCCAAAGTAGATATACAGACTGCCAACAAACACATGAAAGAATGCTCAACATCATTAATCATTAGAGAAATGCAAATCAAAACTACAATGAGATTTCATCTCACACCAATCAGAATGGCCATCATCAAAAAATCTAGAAACAATAAATGCTGGAGAGGGTGTGGAGCAAAGGGAACACTGTTGCACTGCTGGTGGGAATGTGAATTGGTACAGCCACTATGGAGAACAGTATGGAGGTTCCTTAGAAAACTACAAATAGGGCCTTCCCTGGTGGCACAGTGGTTGAGAGTCTGCCTGCTGATGCAGGGGACACGGGTTCGTGCCCCGGTCCGGGAAGATCCAACATGCTGCGGAGCTGCTGTGCCCGTGAGCTATGGCTGCTGAGCCTGCATGTCCGGAGTCTGTGCTCTGCGATGGGAGAGGCCACAACATTGAGAGGCCTGCGTACCACAAAAACAACAACAACAACAAAACTACAAATAGAACTACCATATGACCCAGCAATCCCACTACTGGGTATATACCCTGAGAAAACCATAATTCAAAAAGAGTCATGTACCATAATGTTCATGGCAGCTCTATTTACAATAGCCAGGAGATGGAATCAACCTAAGTGTCCATCATCGGATGAATGGATAAAGATGTGGCACATATATACAATGGAATATTACTCAGCCATAAAAAGAAATGAAATTGAGCTATTTGTAATGAGGTGGATGGACCAAGAGTCTGTCATACAGAGTGAAGTAAGTCAGAAAGAGAAAGACAAATACCATATGCTAACACATATATATGGAATTTAAGGGAAAAAAATGTCATGAAGAACCTAGGGGTAAGACAGGAATAAAGACACAGACCTACTAGAGAATGGACTTGAGGATATGGGGAGGGGGAAGGGTAAGCTGTGACAAAGTGAGAGAGTGGCATGGACACATATACACTTCCAAATGTAAAATAGATAGCTAGTGGGAAGCAGCCGCATAGCAGAGGGAGATCAGCTCGGTGCTTTGTGACCACCTAGAGGAGTGGGATAGGGAGGGTGGGAGGGAGGGAGATGCAAGAGGGAAGAGATATGGGAACATATGTATATGTATAACTGATTCACGTTGTTATAAAGCAGAAACTAACACACCATTGTAAAGCAATTATACTCCAATAAAGTTGTAAAAAAGAAAACCAAAAAAACAGAAAAAACTTGACTTACCAGTGATGATATTGACCTTGATTCCCTGGCCAGGACCTGTTTGCCAGTTTTCTCCACTGTAACCTGATACACCTTCCTGCCCCCTTCCATATTATACTTTCTGTAAGCAACTTACTAAGTGCATCTCACATTTTAGTGGGGAAGAGAAGAGTATCTACCTAAATTAATCTGGAATTCTTCATAGAAGATTGGTCTCATCTCCTCCACTTATCTATTGCTCACTTATTTATATAATTATGGCCTCACAGATATTTTATACTTTTTGTATGGCTCATGCATTGTAGAAAAACAAATGGTGGGCTGGATTTGGCCTGAACCCAAGTCTAGGAGACTCCTCAGGAAGGACTCATGTGAATAATATTCTCTGAGTTATTTTATGTTCATACAAATGTGTGGCCTTTATATATAACGGTTGCATTGCTTGGAAACAAAATCCTTTTTTCCATTTCTTCAAAAACACAAAGGGGGGGCTGTTGGAATTGCATTGAATCTTTAAATAGCTTAGAAAATAGCTTGACATTTTAACAAACTACTCATGTATCATTTATCTTCTGGCATGGTGTTGCTTTTGAAAAGTCTGATGTCAGTCTGATTTTACTTCCCTTTTAAATGACTTGGTCTCTTTGTCTGATTCTCCAAAGAGGTTTTTCTTTTTCCTTTAAAGTCCAATCATTTTACTAGAATATGTGTCATTGTTGGCCAGTCTGGGTCGATTTTCCCATGTATTGATAAATGGAGTGAACTTTTAGTATATACTTTTAAGTCTTCTTTTACTGAACCATTTTTTTGGTATTACAGTTTATAATTTGTTTTTTCCATTATTTTGGCTTTCTTTTTTGGATATTCCTATTATACTTGTGTTGAATTTTCTTTGACTATCTTCTGTATCTATCACTTTTCTCAAATCTTTTTAATCTTTGTAAATTTGTTTTCCTCCTTCCCACCTTTGTCTCTCTTGGATTTATTTGCTCTTGTGCTCCATCTAGTTTAATTTTCATTTTCTCAAAGCTTTTCTTATTTCTAATTTTCTTGAGTTCATCTGCTTTCCTTTCAGAACTTCTTTTTATCCAATCATGTCATTTCTGAGTTTTTCATATTCTGATTTTTTGTTATTCTATCATAGCTTCTATAATCCTAATTTTTAAAGCTCATTTAAATATTAAGTATTTGCAAGCGTATTTTTCTGCCATCCTTTCTTTATTCATAGAGGTGTTATTCTGCACCTAATCCATTAATCTTTTTTATTCTTTTAATAATTTTATATGGGATTGTTGCTCATTCTATGTGAGATGGGGCAGAACTGCTTCCCTACCTTCATGGTTTCAGGGCTTCTTTCTCTGTGGTTTTTGAAAAGTGATGAAAAAAAAAACCAAAACAACAACTCATACTTTCTGTTCCTCTCCCAACTTTTAAAAAGATCTTCTCTTTCCTTTGTCCTCAATTTCTCCCTCCTTGTCAAATTGAATTCTACTTCCAGCAGCATCTCCTTAGTAGGAGTCACAAAGATATTTATGTTAAGAAGTACAGAACAGGTTTTTGTTCTTCTAAATGAACTATTTTAGAAATTTTTCAATTACTGATATATATAAATATCAATAAATACAATATAACTAAGCAAAACCTCTTTGAGGAACTTAATGATTCTTAGGAGAGCAAAGGGGTCCTGAGATAAACCAGTCAGAATTGCTGCAGAGGAGCCAGTGTTTGTTGTGTGCATTTGTGTATGCAGAATCCACTGTCACATGCATGTATGTGTGTATCAGTGACTCTACAGCTTTGCTTTGTCACATAGTGTCTCAGTTGCTGAGAATGGAATGCTGAAGTCCCAACCCTAATTGTGGCTTTGTCTATTTCTCCTTTCAGCTCTATCAGGTTTTGCTTCATGTAACTGGACGCTCTGATGGTTGGTGTGTACGTATTCAGGATTGTGTGTCCCTGGTGGGTTGATCCTTTTATCACTGTGTAATGTTTCTGTAATTTTCTTTGCTCCAAAGTCTACTTTATCAGATACTAATATAACAATTCTGTTTTAAAAAAATAGTGTATGCTATAACCTATCTATAACATTGTATTTTAATGTTTCTGGCAGACAGGATTTATTAATCATTTTTTATCCACTTGGCCAATCTGTCTTTTAATTGGTGCATTTAGACTATCTGAATTTAGGTAATTGTTAGAACTTAAGTCAGTCATTTTATTATTTGTTTGCTTGCTTTGCATTCCTCACTCTTGTTTCTTTTCTTTCCTGTTGTAGTTATTTGAACATTAAAAAAAAGTCCATCCTGATTATAGTTTGTGAGAGTATCACTTTGCATAGTTTTCCTAGTGCTTACTGTAGGTATGACATATGTAACTTGGCACAGTCTACTGGCACGGATATTTTACTACTTTGAATGAAGTGGAGAAATATTACTTCCATTATGCCCCTATACACTCCACTCTCTTGTTTTTAAATATAATTGCCCTAGCTATTTTTTCTATATACACAGACATCAGGGATCTCCCCTCCTTTCCTCTTCCCCCTTCCCTTTCTTTTACCCTCATTTATTGAATCCCTTTTACGTGCCCAGTGTTACACTAGGAGTAGTTCTATGGATGAAAAGAATATCAACAAATCCAGCATCCTATGTTTAAGTCCTGTGAGAGACAGAGATGCATGTGAACACACACGTGAGAGAAGAGGAAACACAAATGTCCCCAAACATGTAATAACACATTGGAACACTATCTCCATCAACTAGATCTGGCAAAAATCAAGCATTCATCACACAGTACTAAGTGTTGACAAGGATGCAGAGCAATGGGAGCTCTCATTCATGGCCGCTGGGAGTGTAAACAGGTACAAACATTTTTAGAAATGCTTTGTTATTGCATAGGAAACTGGACATGTGCATACCTTAAAGCCCATAAATTCCACTCTGAGCTACACAGGCTAGAGAAACTTGCGTGTGTGCACTCATGTGTTTATATTAATGTACAAATATAAACCACCAAGTGTCTATCACAAGTCAAAGGGATAAATGGTGGTATATCCACACAATGAAATACCACTCAGCAGATAACACACAGATCACACATCAACACGCAGAAATATGAGCATGTTGAGCAAAAAAAAGCAAGTCACAGGAAAATGCATACTGCGTTCTTCAGTTTACATGAAGTTTTTAACCAAGCAATGTGCTATTTGAAGTAAAACTATAAACACACACAAGGTACACTGTAAGCACTGAGGAGGAGCAGAGATTTTGCTTTCTCCTGTGTCAGTCAGCTCAGGCTGCTGTAACAAAATACTACAGATGGGTGGATTAAACAACAGACATTTATTTTCCCACAATTCTGGAGGCTGGGAGTCCAAGATGAAAGTATCAGCAGCGTGGGTTCCCCAGTGACCTCTCCTTGGCTTGAAGATGGCCATATACTCTGTGTCCTCATATCTTCTTTTTGTGCATGTCTGTGTCCTGATCTTTTCTTCTAAGGACAGCAGTCAGATTGGATTAGGGCCCACACATATGGGCATCCTTTTAACTTAATCACCCCTTAAAAGGCCCTATCTCCAAACACAGTCACATTCTGAGGTACTGGGGATTAGGACTTCAACATATGAATTTTAGGACATAATTCAGCCTATAACACCTCCCCACCTCTTTGGTCGTCAGGTAGTTGAATTTTACACTTAACAAAGAGTTAATTAGAACATATTCTGTTTGAAGGGATCAGAGCTGAGTTTTGAAGGACATCCAGAATTAACTGAATAACAAGTGTTGAGAATTAGTCTTCCAGCATTGTATAGAAAGAGTGCAAGTGTGGACTGAAGGGGGTAGCGAGGTGGCATACAATGCAGAACTCAGGGTGCTGATGGAAGGAGAAGATAGCATGGACAAGTGACGTGGCAGATATAGACTTGGCTCCTGATGGCGGGATGAATGATGGAATGATTCCTGGGTGTCCCCAGCATCAGCAGAGTGCAAGCACAGAGTAGCACAAATCAACTGCTGAAAGAATAGGAGTTTCGTATTAGTCTCTTCCAATTGTATTGGAACTCTAATGTGAGCATACAAGATATTCTTAGAAAATAATTGATCATCTAAACTTTGCTAAAATAATTCAGAAAATGTCACCTACCAGTCCCAGGTACACTAAATTTAGTATTTGGTTGAACCATATGAAATGGCCCATATTTGATAATTCTTGACTTGCAGAAATGGCCATTCAATATGGTTCAACCTGATTCAACGTCTGAGTAGTCTTGTTTTATTTTTAAGAGGAGAAAAAAAATGATAAAGCAATTCACTAAATCAAAACCAAGGAATATTTGAAGACTGTAATCAAATGGTCATGTAAGTAGGAAAGTATTCTAAAAACATAACTTCTCTCCCAAAAAGGCAATTTTAAAACATGTTTTCATTTGCCTCCCAGAGGCAATCTTAAAACTTTTCATTCTTAAAACATCTTTTCATCAAAAAAACCAGGAGGCAAGAGCGTAACAGCCTTCCATTGTGATATAAATTGCAGTGGATGTATGAAACTTATTTTGAGTGCAAAAGGTTTTATGATATTAAAGTCTTACTGGGACATTATTTTTAGTGACTGGATATTTTAATTGATGGCTTAGAACGAAGATTTGCCACAGCTCCACTATTGAATGGCTCCATTGTGATTACTTATAAATCAGTTTTATTGTCAGCGTTGGGCTAATCAGAGATCAGCTCATGCTTAAAAGCATAACTAAAAAATAATGCACCACTGTGTAACAGGATTTGTTGTATTTTTCTCCTGCCATTTTATCTGTAAATAATTTTCAACACCTAACAATGAAAAGGGCTCCTTTGGTAAGGTGCTAATCTTGGGCCACATTCATAAAAATAAAAAGCACCAAAGGGAATGTGGTTCTTGGTTCACTTGCACTGAAAATATATCAATGCTTATTAATTTTGAACAACAAAGATCCTATGAGTAAGCTATCACTTTTAAACAATCACCCAAATTATTTGGGGGCCTTCAGATATCAAGAACTTGGGGCATGCACTGTTTACAACATAGCATCTCTGGAAATTTTTTTAGACTTCTAGAGAACAGCCAGAAATAGCACTCAAGCATATGAGTAAGTGTCCTCCACTTAAGAGAAAATAGAGATACTTTCTCTCTATTGAAGTATGATATATGGCTATTTTCATGGAATCCAGAGTGATGAAAGCACATACTCTTTCTCAGTTGGAAATGGGAAGCTGGCTGAAGCTATGAGAAAGTAGATCAGCGTAGCATTTCTGAGTTATGCAAATAGATGAAGCAATCTCTAAAACAGCAGCACTTCATCTCAAAGAGCATCAGCAAATCTCTGAAATAGGAAAAAACTAAAAAGTGTGATATGCTAGAGATTTTATATATATATATACATATATATATATATATATATATATACACGTGTGTGTGTGCATATATATATAAAACAGTAACAGAGTGAGCTCACTCTTTTTCAGAGGACAAAAAATGTGGGATATTTTTGCTGCAGTTATGGATAATGCGATGTTCTATAATGCCATCGTGGAGTCAAGTGCTGAAAGGGCCTCAAGAGGGAGGTGAGCATGGTTCAAAGTCAGTCAGAGGGGAATTCTTTCATCAGCCAAGTGTGAAAAATACTTCTCTCTTGGTCTTGTAAGAGAAGTAAGCAAGACAAGCATGTGCTCAGCCATGGTAGTTAAGTTCTGAATGTGTGCGCTTTTGGCCCTTTCCACTCTGCTGACCTAAATTTTGCAGCCCTGTAACTTCTTCCAGTAGGTAGATTTCTATCCTCCGGGCTACAAAGAACTCCCCACCATTTCAAAGACAGGAAGGCAGGAATCTTGCTGACCTTGAGATTTTCCTCACACATTCCTCTTAGAACCCTCGTATCTGCCGCCCTCCACCCCTTTGTCATTCTGAACCGACAGGGTGGGGACTGACTAGAGCCTGGCTAGCTGACTATTCAGCCTGCAACTCAGGCTGCCCATCAGGATACTCTAATCACAAAGCCACATCTTTATCATCGGGACCTCAGAAGCACCAAGCTAAAGAACTACAAGACGAAGGTTATGGGTTTTTTTTTTCCCCACTTTTATTCAAATTAATACAAAAACTGTATACAGTCTAATTAATTTCTCCCACCATCTCTTTTTTTCAGGCTGGTGCACTTAGATTTTAGACATGCACTGCTGTGGTCACATCATGGCTGTGCAGGATCTATCCTCTAATTTGAAACGACCATTTCAGACACACAAGCCAAAAGCCACTTGTCAAATAAGCCATGGGTGGTGCCTGCCCACGTGAGACTGACTGAGATGAGGATAAACACCTTTTTAGGTAAAAAACATATTTTTATAATGTACCTTTGGATAAACGTTAACTGTTTTCTCCCCTTCTTTCCCAGATTAGGCACTTGAAAATAAGAAATTTCAGGAATGGGCAATCCAGTTCATTAAAATTCACTGGATTTGATTTCCTAAAAAATTCAAACAGCGTGGCATTTGGCATTTGCCACTAGAGTTAGTAAGACCGATAATGACTAAAATATTTTTGATGTGCTAGAGCTTGATTCAGAAATGCACAAGTTGGAGAAATTTCACTTGTTGTAAATTAGCCTTATTTCCCCTGAAATTCTGTCTTTAAGATTAAGTAGTAGCTTTAGTTAGAAACTGGTTTAATATCACTTTTATTGGGAAGAACTACTATCTGTTCTGTGGCTTGGCCTCTTGTGCCCCACATGTTCATTTAAATAATATTTAATGGCTTCAATTGCTGATAGTTTTGTTTATAAGGAACTAAAATATTTTGAGCAATTACTTCCTCTTATCCAAATGAATGCAACCTACGTTGAGTCAAATTCAGTTTAAAAGTCTTAATTCTCATAGAAGTAAAGCAGCCAAAGATAGGGCCCTGAGGCATCTGGGTTTATGGAACGATAGACTCAGGAGGTGTGGGCTGGTGCTCGAGCTATCACAACATCGGCATGAACAGAACTGCCTCTGGGGAGAGGCTATGGCTGGGGTGCCCGCCCCTGTAAGACAGTTCTTTCTGCTGGAGTCCTGCAGCTTCCCATACTGCCTGTCACTGATCTCACTTTCTCTGTAAAGATGCTGCTCAGCTTAGCAACAGCCCAGGGAAGTGGGAATAAGGTTTGATGTGTTGAGAACTGCTCCTTCCGCCTGTGACAGCAGAGGTCAGTGAGGTTGTCTGGAAGCCTGACCAAGAGCAAGTCTATTTCCTACAGTAATAAGTCCCAAACACTGCACTGTCAATCCTTTAACGTAAAACTAAATCACTCTGAAAAATAATACATTTGAGATCCTTTGCCACACTTATAAAAAGAAAAAACAGATTCAAACAAATATTAAAAAATCCTTTAAAAATGCTGAGTCAATTGCCTTCTTATTAACAAATATAAAACCATTTAAGACACTTGGTGACTTCCTTAGGTCGTGTATTGGGGAATAGACACACAGTGAAGTTTTACTACTAAAATTATCTATTTGGTAAAAACTCTAGGAAGAGTTCCATCAATAAGATAATTGTTTTGGAAAGAAGAGTTAAAACTTTTTCCAAAATGTCAAAAAGAATAAGGATGTAAACACCACATTCTTAAAATATTAGTACAACAATATTAATCCAGTTAAATAAATAAAAGAAGTGGCACCAACTTTATGGCAATTTTTCAACACAAAAATGTAACTCAAAGATATTTTAAAATAAATAATTGCTCCAAACAGGAACAAGCATTCTTAGCACAAACCAAGAGCATCTGAAATAAAGTGCTATGAGACGAAGCAGTTCCACATTTCAGCTTGTTCAGCTATGAGCAGAAATGCCATCTAGATCTTCAGGTCTGAAATATTCACGAGGGGAAAGTCAGCTTCACTAAATAGCAGGCTTAGGGCCGTCTTTTGCCATTTTTCTTTTTTCTTCCAGTGTGTGCTTAAATATTTTCTTCAGGGTGTTGTAAACTATTGGTCCATTTTCAGAATCAAAATTAACCTGGTAACAAAGAAAATTTATATTCAGGATACTATAACAAGGATTTTAACCAGTCTTTATTTTGGGAGAAAAGGGGGTGGAGAAAAAAACAAAGACTTATAAACCAAATTATATACAATTAAAATGCACACACAATGCATTTCACACACTAGTTTTAATTAAAATACTATATTAGAACTGCCAATCATGTCAATACCAAATTTATGAATGAAAACTAAAAAAATTAAATCTAGTGCCTGGATATGTACAGTACTCATGAAGCAAGTCAACAGTGAGTGTGATGGGGGTTTTGAATGCAGAGACTAATCATGGATGGTATAAGGGAAAGGTCTCCTTATTAAAACAATGCACACCAGCTTAACTGTTGGACTGAGGTGACCTGAGTGGGAAGCCTAGCTTTCCACCTGTCAGCAATTATAGCCTCAGGTCATACCTAATCTTTCTGTAAAATGAAGACCACAAGATCCATCTCCTTAGGATTTCTCTGAGTACTAAATATGAGGCTCTAACACAAGCTTGGCACATGGAAATACCTCCATAAAGTTAATTTCCTTTCCCATTGGTGGGAAGGCACCACATATACATATTTGGATTGTTTACCCAAGTTCACCGTATTGCAGGGTTAGGAGTAATGTTAGGACAGAGAACCAGAGCAGTCACCACACCTCCACCCCACTCCCATTGCCAAAGCAATGTGTGACTCCTTAGGAAAGGATGAGGATCACTTGGCCAGTGATCCCTTCCCTCCTGGAGAGAGAGAGTGAAGGCTGTTCCTTATGAAGGGCTGGGAAGAGTCTGAGATTTCACCCTGATAACACACCTTATAGATGCTAGCAGAAGACATGAGATTGCTGGGTCAGAGACAAACAACTTTATGACTGAAGGCAGCACATGCTCCATAATCACATGGGTTCCCTTGCCCTCCAACCCCCCTGGGGATGATGCAGAGGGGCACAGGTGGAGTCTGCATCACAGCTGAGGAACTCCATGCTTAGGCAATCCCCCATGTTTGATGAGGGAGCTGTGGCAAGACTACTAAGCTTTGGCCTGAAGGAAACATGATCTTTGTTACATAGGAAGCAGATGCTACACAGATTTCCTTGAAGAGCTAGCCTGGAATAGAAGCTATCAGGGCCTTTGCTCCTAAGATTGTGCACAAGGGGAGAGACCCAAGAATGGTATTCTAATATTTTTACAGACAGATTTGGAACAACTGGTATATTTAACTTTTCATTAGTATCCCCCTAAAAGGTCAACAGAAGTTGTAAAGAATTCCTACCACTTTCAGAGAGATCAGTATTCAGGATTTTTTTCCAGTTAAATTCAGAAATTTAACTTTATCTTAATCATTATTTTGTCTGTCCTATCTGCAAAAACTTAGTAACAACAGTTTGAACTGTATACTTTGTTAAACACCAAATCACAATCATCCCCACACAGCAGTGGCCTCTGGGTCTATGAAAACATAAACAGAGACGTAAAGGATCACATGACTTTGGTTTTGAGGCACTGACTCTGGAAACAGTCATGAAGAGACTGAGAGGATGCAAAGTGGTTACTGCTGTAAAGCATCAGATGAGGAACAAAGAAACCTGCCAGAAGGACATCACTTTTGAAAGAGTGGATGGGGAAAGAGATTGGTGAATGAGTACAAATAATAAGTGCTATTATCATTAATGTTTGCCACAGATGCTGTCATCGAAAAACTGGGTTCTTTGTTTAATGACATTTTTGTATCACATATGAGAGATACCAAACAAATTGGTTTAAGAGGTATGGGGAACATTTTCTTTCTTTCAATATTCATTTGGCTGCACCAGGTCTTAGTTGTGGCATGCGGGGTCTTTTGTTGTGGCAAGCGGGCTTCTCTCTAGTTGTGGTGAACAGGCTCCAGAGTGTGAGGGGTCAGTAGTTGCGGCGCGTGGGCTTAGTTGCCCCCGTGGCATGTGGGATCTTAGTTCCCCGACCAGGGATCGAACCTGCGTCCCCTGAATTGGAAGGTAGATTCTTAACCACTGGACCACCAGGGAAGTCCCAAGGGAACCTTTTCTCTTGGTATGAAATCTGGCATGTTTTTTCAGCCAGGAAAGACTGCTGCAGGCCAAAAGGATGTGCATGGAAAGGAAACATTATTTTACTTTTTGCTTAGGATTTGCCAACCAGACACGGTACCGAACTGCTAACGTTGGATGTTAAATTCTCAGCAGACAGTTTCTTGTTCAGACCCAAGGTAGAACTGGCTCAACAAGAAAAGATTCTCTGAGTTCTACTAGGAACATGATTTAAAAATATTTTCTCAACACTCAATTGTTTCTCTCTACACAAAACTTCTTTGTTCCAAAGTTTTCCTTCAAAAAACCCACAGTTCAGCCTTTTATATCATTGTTAGGAAACTGATATTTTTTAGCCAAAAGTTTGCAACTATTTTCGAGAAATGTCAAACACATTTCCATTAAAGGGAAACATGGCCAAAAGGTTTATTTTAGAGAAGGCTGGTGACCCTCGGATTCTGATTTACAAAGATGATACTGAGTGTGGTCTGTAGGGGGAAAGAGAAGTGCCACCCACCTTAGTGAAGGCTTTAATGGCACGTGCAAGAACGGCTTCCTCCACGTGGGCAGGAATCATCTGCAGGCTCACTATGCAATGCAACACGCAAAGAATAGTCTGTTGCTGCCCCTGTTTTTGCAGAAATCAAAATCAAACAAGTTAGGGGTGGGATGGGGAGGGTGGGAGGGAGACGCAAGAGGGAGGGGATATATGTATACATATAGCTGATTCACTTTGTTATATAGCAGAAACTAACACAACATTGTAAAGCAATTATACTCCAATAAAGATGTTAGAAAAAAAATGCGTCAAGAAATAAACTTAAAACAACTGCTAAGCCAAGAACTGGTTTGTGACCAAGTAATCATTACCTCAAATACTAAACTATGTACCAAGGGCTCTACCAGTGTTTAGGGTTATGTGTTAACTTGAAAAGCTTTCAGTAGATAATATCAAAGCTAGTTAGTTATTACACAAAGTAGAATTGAATCTGAAGATAAGTGCAATTTAAAATCAAATGCCTTCCATTCAGTGAACTGAGGACGATCCATTCTTGTTGTTTCTAGACATAATTGTTTCAGTATGGCTAGTAGATGCTGACACGTCACAGTAATACGTGGACTAGATGGCTGGGTACTCAGTGCTCAGTACCTTCATCATGTCTTGCCAGTGGCAGACAATACTGAGTGGGGAGGGGCAGAAGAAGAAAGACAGCCACAGCCGTCCAGGAGCATGCCATAAGGGGGAAGGTCCCTGAAGAATGTGTCCCCAACTTGACTCCTGCGGGTTGCTTACTTTGGAGAAACAAAGGAGAAACTCCATCACTGGAGCAATTCGCATTCAATACACGTTGCTCCCTGAGAGCCACTAATTTCACTTCTGGAAATCTACTCTAAGGACATGATCTGAAATGCAGAAAAACCTGCAAGCACAAATTATCATTACAGTGATGCCTATAAAAGTAAAAAACTCTAAATAAGGTAAATGCCCTGCATGTGAGGGTTGGAGTGAATGATGAGGAAACAGCACAATGTGACAGAAAGTACATGACCTTTGTGCCGGAGTTTGTATCCTGCTCTGACACATGCTGCACACTGTGGGCAGACTGCTTCACATTCCCTTTTATGAAAAGTGGGGCCTCTACCTCTCTGAGTTATGGAGATGAACAAAGGTGAAAATATAAATTATGACCTAGCGAGGGCCTGGCCCACTGCCACCCAATGAAAGTTAACTGCCTTCCTTATCCACCCTCCTGTTTCATCTCTAAAATTTAAATGCTCAGAAAATAGCCTAAGAAAGGGACTGCAGATACAGGAAAAACCTTATCTTTAAAGACATGCATCACACAACTGTGAGCAAGTGCCTGTCTGTATCTCTGTGTGTCTATATGAAGTAGTAATAGTAGTAGTAGAAGATTTGGAAGGAATGAGGTGTTTACACCACAGCGTAGTAGGTTACTCAAGGCTGATTATAACATTGTTTCCTAAAACAAAACAAAGCCGATTTATAAATGAAAATTTAATATCTCTTCAGGGTTAAAAATATTAAATTGTATAAAAGAATCTACAATGAAAAGTCTCTCTTGCTTCTTAGATCCACTGTCTCCTACTACTATTCTCTAAAGCAGGGGTCCCCAACCCCCGGGCCACGGACTGGTAACAGTCCATGGCCTGTTAGGAACCAGGCCGTACGGCAGGAGGTGAGCAGCGGACGAGTGAGCAAAGCTTCATCTGTATTTACAGCTGCTCACCATCACTCGCATTACTGCCTGAGCTCTGCCTCCTGTCAGCATTATGGTGAGTTGTATAATTATTTCATTATATATTACAATATAAAAATAATAGAAATAAAGTGCACAATAAATGTAACGTGCTTGCATTATCCTGAAACCATCCTCCCCCCAACCCACTCCATGGAAAAACTGTCTTCCATGAAACCTCTCCCTAGTGCCAATAAGGTTGGGGACTGCTGTTTTAAAGGCAACCACCATTATCAGTTTCTTATTTTTCCCTCTATATTTTATACATACACAAATTATATACATAAATGTATATATGTGACACACACCCTTTTTAAAGAAATACAAATGAATGCATATTCCAACCTACCTCAGTTATTCACATTATATGTTCAGAGTAAATAAGTAGAAACAAATACTTGAAAATGAAAAAGTGGTTAGTTATAACATATCCCCATGTTAGAGCATTATCTACCCATTAAAGTTAACATTAATGAAAAACTTAAACATGGAAAAATACCTATGTTACAATTTTGAGCAAAAAGGAAGTATAAAGTTGTATGTGAAATAATTTTTACCAAGTTAACATATGCATCAGTAAGATTGAAAGAAAAGACTTGAAAAAGTTTAAAGTAGTTCTCCTGGGGTTATGGGTATTTTCCCTTTTTATTTTTTGTATCTTCTAAATGTTTATACTGGGGATGCATTTCTTCTCTTACCTTGGAAAAATTTAAATTAGACCCCGATAAGGGATTCTGTGTGAATTCTTTTTTTTTTTTTTTGTGCTACGCGGGCCCCTCACTGTTGTGGCCTCTCCCATTGCGGAGCACAGGCCCCGGACGCGCAGGCTCAGCGGCCATGGCTCATGGGCCCAGCCGCTCCGCGGCATGTGGGATCTTCCCGGACCAGGGCACGAACCCGTGTCCCCTGCATCGGCAGGCGGACTCTCAACCACTGCGCCACCAGGGAAGCCCTTCTCTTTTTTATAATGTTTTTTTTCAGTCTGTAAAACTTGTATTGAGGGCCTTAGTTAACTTCATCAACTGTTCAACAGCTACTTTACCTTCTCTAATAAAAACAGTGCTTCTGCGGCATCCGCAGATCTGTCAACCAACATGTCCACGTCCTCTTTGGTAATCACAGGCTCCTTCAGCTGCTCCACCCAAGACCACATCAAACTGCACAGGATGAAAGGATCCCTTTCGCCACATATTCTTTCCCAAGCTCCATCTCGGGAATTTAGTTCTTTCTAAAAAGGAAGGAAGAAAGAGAAAAAGAAAGGAGAGAGGAGAGGAGAGGACAGACAGGAAAGGAGGGAGAGGAAGAGAAAGAGAGAGACAAAGTGAGGGAGAGAAGAGGAGAGGGAGGCAGGCACGGTTTGACATCTGATGATCCTTAGGCTGTCCAGGAGAGTAAACTCTTAGGCTCTGGGGTGTGGAATGGGACCCCTCCCAGTGACCCCACTTCCAGCCAGTACCTTGGGCTAAGACATGCAATTTCTCTAAGCCTCAGTTTCCCTTTGTAAAGTTCATCTCCACCCCACAGGTAGACTGACTAACTGAGAAGGCTGTTAAAGCTCTTGGTACAAAGAAAGGCTTAGCTAACCTGAGTTCTCCACTTTGTTTAGAGACCACAGAAACAGTTCAAGAAGAGGGAACCTTCCTTTTCAGGCTCCTTGGAACAAAACAAATATTTACTGCAAGGAAGTAGAATGGTAGATGAAAAAGTGTAAAAGTGCCAAAAAGTCAGTAAATGTGGTATATGTATTTCTTTCAAATTCCTTTTTAGAATCCTATGTAGAATTTAACAAACAAGCCCTGTATTCTGAAATTTGATAGGGTAAAATAACTAGGAAGTCTTGCCAATACTCCAAATGTCTGGAGATAATTTAAGATTTTAAAACTTTACCTCACAGAGATCAGGGGAAAAGTGAGATAAGAATTTTAATTTCTGACAGGGTTCAGATTTGTTTTTAATAAATAAAATATGTGTTTGCAATAGTAATAAGCAGAATAACTGCCACCATCCATTCATTCACCCATCCAATATTCATAGAATACTTATAGTATGACAAGAACGATGATACAAGACTTATCTCTGATTCTTACAGCAACCCAGCAAGGAGGTCTCCTTTACAGATAAATGTACTGGGGGGCTCAGGAAAGATGAAGTAACTTGCCCAGGAGCCCAAAGTGTGAGAGCGCATTCCCAACCCAGATCTGCTCTATCCCAGTCTGTGATGTTTTTCTCATGCCACCAGGGTCCTCCAGCAACTGGGTTTCTCTTTATTATGTCATAAATAAGCCAAAACTTTTAGTTGTGGATAGTCCTTCATATCCCATAGATCATGTACATAGCAGAGTAGCTTTTACTCAATTTTTATGTTGGGCAGAAACAACATGACTCAAAGACCCTCTTAGTAGAACAACCATTACATCATTGTTGTTTTCTGAAATCTTCCCGCTGGGTTAGGAAAAACATCAGGGATGATGGAAAGTATTAAACACATGAACTGTATCCTGGCCCTGCTGCCTTTGGACCACATCGCCTCAAGCACATCACTTGACCTCTGTGACCCTTAGTTTCCTGACCTGTGATACTTAATTCATAAGGACTGAAAGATTAACAAAGAATCTGTAAAAAACATCATCTGTCTCACAGGATTTCTGTGAAAATCACATGAAATAATAGATGTGAAAGGGCCTAATAAGGGCACAGGCAGCATTATCCTACTCAAATCATGTTCATTTTACTTTTTCCAGAATTCAACTGATTTGTTTTATTACTGAAAGACCCACAATAAAATCTAGAAAGGAAAAAAAAGGCAAACCTATCCAAATGATAGGGTAGTATCTACCTCTAGGAAATGCTTTCGTTTATATTATGTGTTCAAACAGTCTGGCCCATGTGGGGCTGACCCATGAGGGGGTGGTGAGCTCTCAAGCCTGAACCCGGAGGTCCTGCCACTAGCTACTGTGGCTCACAGCGACACAGAGGAGACCTGCCCACTGAGTGGAAGGCTTGTTCAGTTTGGAGTAGGAAATAAAGAAAATACTTCATGTTGGAAGAAAGCAATACATTTAACTGTTCATTAAACAAAACACTACAATTCTGATGGAGAAATCGTGTGTGGAAGCGCTCTCCTCCTGTCACACAGTTGCAAGTGAGGGTGAGGCTTCACGCCTACCCTTCCCGCCTCTGCATCTGGAAGGTCTGGCCTCCTGAAAAGTGTACACACCTTGTTTGATTAATGGTAGGATATGGAAAAGTAGCTACACAAATAATTCATGGTAGGTTATGGGCTAACAAGCCAAAATTTCACTGAGCCAGGCCTCCCCAGGTCAGCCCCGCATTTGGGCAGTTTACTTGTTTCTGATAACTAGGTTTATAAGGCCTGCCTTTTCTCTAGACCAGCTGCTTATTTTGGGCAGAGAGCAAGGCTAATTTAAGACTGTCTTCCTAGTGAAAGTACAACACAAGAAGGCGTTAAAATTTAAAATTTCACATTCTAATTTAAGTAAAGGCTAAGAAATAGACCCCAAGAACCCAATCTCAGATAAAACCAGTGGCACAAAGGTACGCTGAGGCCACTTCCATTTGCCTTCCAGAATCCAACACCTGACTTATTGGGGTGGACTGGGAAGTCTGCAGGAGGGAATGCTGAGCAGACAGCATCCATCACTTGTCCTTCTGGCTTTACTTGATAGTTGGGTTAATGAGCTTTGGAAAAGAATTGTCTCTATTTCATTTATATCTCTGTCACTGGTTCTCAGAGAGTAGTTCCCTGCTAAGTCTCAGGTTAGAGATACTTCGGGTCAGTTCCTACAGCTGTCTGCTGTGGTCTGTTCATCTGTCCATCAGTCCTGCAAGCCCAGTGAGAAAGAAGGAAACTATGGACATCAATCAATATCATTGCCTTGCTCAGTCAAGCACCCTGCTGAGTGCTAAGCACTAAGGGCTTTCCTTCACAGAGACTGAAATGAACCTACAAAACAGCCCTGTGTCTGCTGTTTCTATGACAGCAAGCTGGTATTATAGCTGAGTAACTTGAAGTTCAAAAGTTACGTATTATACAAACATGTCTTCAAATTCCTGTAACAAATGAATTTGGGAAAATGTACTGTTTTTGCTCTTACACAAATATTTCCCACTCATATATAATTAAATGAAATACAAGTACCTGCCACATTTCTACCTTCTTTTTCACTTCCTCCTTTTCTGCAATCTCATTTAAATTTGCCAGGGCTTTGGCTGCCAGTATTCTCCTTGCTTCAACACTCAAGTCAGAATGTAAAGCCGTGTATGGAGCAACTTCAGACAGGTATTTGCTATCCTGGGTTTCAGGTCCAACCAAGAACTGTGCTTTGGGACTGGACGCACAGTCCACGGGGTGGTGGCAAGTCTCACTGTCCTCCGTAACAGAGCTTGGGCTACAACCACCACGAGTTTCACACTCACAGTGGGACATTTGCTGGTGAGAACAGTTTAGTTCCTTAGGGATATTTGCAAAATTTGGTGTAACTTGTTCCCCAGGGTTGTATGAACCTGAAATACCGGAAGAGAAGGTTCTACTTCGCTGTACTTCCTTTGGAATGTTCGTCCTATGGAAAATTGATGACCTGTCATCTTTGAGTCCTTCCAGGCCTCCCAATTTAGCATGATTCCAGAAAGAAAATGTACTGCGGACCAGCGTTTCCTTATTTAAATCTAGCTGTGGAGACTGTGGGGAGTAACAATGGCTTATGTGCTTCTGCTGCCTGGGGTTATGGCAAAGCAAGGCCTGGGCAGGCGCTGTCCACGGAGTCCTCCCTTGCTCCAGAAATGACTCGGCTCTCTTTAAGTCCGAGTCACTGTAGCTGAGCTGCCTTTTCAGACGAGTCAGGGGCTGAAGGCACTCAACATTCCGCCTCTTCCAAAGAGGGTCAAACTCTTGCTCACTGGAAAGAATCACATCCTGATTCTCAAAATCTGCCACCACTGCACTGGGGGTGAAAGAGTCCGATGCATCACTGTCATGTCTCAGTAACTCTTTATCCAGCTGCATTGTGACCATCTCAGAAACAGTCTTTTCAATTTCAGCAGAGAGGCCAGGTACTTCTGCCACTTCTTCCGTCACTACTGGCCTGTTCTCAGCTAAGTCCAGCAACAATTTGCACACGAGATGGATAATTTTGGGTACATGTTTCAGAAGTCGTGCCTCATAGCCATGAAGCAGATGCCGCTGACGAATGAGATACTGTGCTAAGGTGACAGCATGTGCCTTGGGGTCACAGCAAGAGAATATATTGCGAAGAGGAATCAGAAACTGAGTAAATTCCCTTACACATAGTAGCTGTCCTCGGGTTTGTATGGAATTAGGTCGCTTTGCCCGAACAAATATAATTGCTTGGTCAGCAGTCATTCTTGTTGCAAAAACTAAGTAACATGCTATTAAAACACCTGAACAGTGAAGAAGAGAATACTGATATGAGAAAAGCTTATATTTTTATTTATACTCTTTGGTGATTTAAAATTTGAATATCTGTTAGGAAACCATATAAATACAGAAACATTTTAAGGACAACGATAACTTTTTGTACAGGTGTTCATCTATTTACTAAGTCTATGTGGCAACCCTCCCCTTGACTGAGAACGCTTGGTCACCTCTGTACTCCAGGGCAAGCACCAAGAACTGTCACAGTGAAGCTGAGTAGGTGTGGAGTGAGGGCGGATGACTGAGTGTGGAGGGTGATGACTGAATAAACTGATGACCTGGCCCATTGACCGTCATTAATGCCCAGCTCCAACATGGAAGAAAGCCAATCCTGCTTTCCACGTTGAACAGTTCTTAAAAATTTCTATCCAATCAGTCTGTACACTCTACCTGGAACTTCCCACCCCTGCCATCTTTGACATCAACTGGTGGCACATTCCAGACTGGCATTTTTCCTACTTGGGTATTTTTATCTTTGGCAATTATTCACATTCACAATCTATTTTTTTCTCCTGATGATTCTTATTTAAGACTAAACTAATGCCTAAACTAATATGTATTTTCCTCTAGACCATAACTATTTTTCTATAAGCCCTTAATATTAAGGAAAACAGCCTTAACAGTATAAACATTATGTATTCTTGTTAATTAATACTAAATTAAAATGAATAATAAAAAGGCAATAATCAATTAACTCAAATATAAAAGTTAATTAACATCAAGTAAAAGGCAATTCAAAAGACATCTGTGTAAATCACCAAGTTTGTGAATCTCGTTACACGTGAAAATCAGAGCCTCTGAAAAATGCATGTTTTCCTAGTACACGGCAAGGTCCAACCTATCTTTCTCACTAGGACATGGCAGTTCTTCAGGGTAAGTATGAAATATCTGCAGAGCTATCATGTGGAATCCCTAGAACAGTGAGATTTTGGCTCAACCATGAGAGCTGACAGTCTGGGACAGAACTGAGTCTCTACCCTAAAGATGCTCCCCAGAAGGTGGAAGACCCAGTGGTAGGTATATGGGTACACTGTGGACAGAGTCGAGCTCAGGTGTCTGGCTAGATTACATGACAATGAAGATTCCAACTCTTTTTTTTTTTTTGTGGTACGCGGGCCTCTCACTGCTGTGGCCTCTCCCGTTGCGGAGCACAGGCTCCGGACGCGCAGGCTCAGCAGCCATGGCTCACGGGCCTAGCCGCTCCGCGGCATGTGGGATCTTCCCGGACCGGGGCACGAACCCGTGTCCCCTGCATCGGCAGGCGGACTCTCAACCACTGCACCACCAGGGAAGCCCAATTCCAACCCTTTTTGTGCCTCAATATCAGTATTGCACTGATATTCTGCAGCATTTTTAAGTAAAATCATTTATTTTTATATAGAATTCTAGGTACAGGTAAGACTCTCCTTTATAAACAAAATCCTTACAGCCATGGGTTTTAAATCATGGCCCTGCCACTTACTTGATGTAGCAAATTAACCTCCTTCAAAACTTACATTGTTGCTAAAGACTTAAAAAGATAGTAGGTGAAACAATGCTTGCTATTTTCATTATTATTTTGGTTCAGGAAAATTACATTTTAAAAAGACACTGCATATTAAAAATAAAATGTTGATTTTTTCCTTTAAAAAAGAAAATCAGAAAGATCATTTAGCTAGCTTTGGAAATCCACCTATTTATTACTCAATATGATGAGGTTTTAGCACTAAATCATTCAAAAATACTCTTATGAATATATGGTCACTGAAGCTATCTAAGATATTTCAAGTATCTTTTACTGACTTGTTCCATTTGACTTAAAACTTTGATAGGAATCTGAAAACTATCCTCTAGAATTAGGAAATATTCCTTATATGTTTAAACATGTAGAAGGACAATAAAACCACCTCCTAGAATTTACCTGTTCGACCAAGCCCTGCATGACAATGGATAGCTACTTTTCCTTCTTGTAAGGCAAATGTCATCACCTTCACCATATCTAAGATGGTGGTAAGGGATGCTACACCATAATCCTTCCATCCAAAATTGTAGAAGTAAACTGGACAATGAGAAAGAGAACAAGAAGAAAATCAACATACAGGAAAAATACTTGTAAAGACATTTGAAAAAAGTGAGTGAATTCATGAAAAGTATAAAGCTGTAAGGCATGCAGATCTCACTGGATGAGTAGACCTAAAATAATAGGCTTTTTACATTTCCAGTAAATTTACTGTTAACATTTCTTAAAAAGAACATTCTATATTACTTAATACATTTCCTGCTGAAACTCAGTCAGAAAGAATTAAGGAAAAGCAGGATTGCAAATTAAAGTCAATGATCTATGCCAAAATTACTCAACCATGGAGGGAAAGCATGCAACCTTGTTTAGCACGGAAACATGTCTAACTGACTGATAAATGGCATAAGGTAGTACATATAGATTTTCTAACTAGTGGGATAAAAACCTAACATACACTTCTTAAAAACAAGTTGTAGATTGTCACATACAGAATCCCTGCATCCTACCCAGGGGCAGAGCTATGCAGTAGGTAAAAGCATGAATGAGTCCTGGGTTCCAATCCTGCTGCCATGTTTAAGCTGTGTGATCTTGGGCAAGTCAGAACTTCCTCAGCCTGTGTGACCTCATGTGTGAAGCAGAACAACTATATTATGTGACTGCTTTAAGGATTAAATGAGATGACAGGTCTGGATACTGTTTATATTAATTATACAGGCATTATTTCTACAAGGTCTCCTCTCAAGTCCCCTCCCACAGGGAAAAAGAAATCTTATACTTTCAACACCAATACCACAGAAGAATGATAGCATTATTTAAAGTCAAAGTTAGCTCATCTTCACTTTTTAGAAGCCCTACTACACTATTATGCAGTAACTGTTTATTTCCATCACCTTTTTAACCTAAGAGCTGAATAAACAGAAAGTCTCTGAGTTCTGTCCTTGGTAACTCATGGAGAAGAGGATGGAAGGACTTACTGCCAGCCTCCATGAAGGCTTCAGGAAGGTATGTGAAGCCACTTTCTTGTTCCAGAGGGTTCCCACAGCTGGCATGCTCACCAGGACGCTGCAGGTTGATGATACTTTTTATGCCATGGCTTAAAGGAAAAAGAAAAAAAAATTAGTCATATTGGGAGGTAGTGTTAAAAAAATTAACCATTTTTGGCATTAATAAACATTATTAACTACTTTCAAAACCTTAATTGTCTTATTTGAAATAAGTTCTTCACACTCCTGTTGGTAAAATGAAAGCAACTTTCCATTTGAAGTCAAAAGCAATAGAAGAGAAAACACAAGCTGGCTTGTTAAAGTGTGTAAACACGCAACGTTTACCTTCGGAACTGCTCGATGATGCAGTACTTCTCGAGGAGCTCAGTGGATGGGCGTGCCATGGCCAGGATATTATCAGTGACCCTACAGATGGGAGGAGGGACTGGTGATATGCACAAAACTGAGAAAGCAAGATTTCAAGCCCTTACTTTTTCTATGATTTCAACAATGCTATAAGGTAAGAATCTCCTTATACAAATCCGACTTCAATTCTGTATTATGATTAGGGCTCTAAGAAACCCTAGCTTCTTAAATCCCTGGAAAAAGTTCCAGGACATTAAGTATTTATGGACTCCAGCAAAGTACTTTCAAGGACTTTCATGAGATTATAGTGGACATGATGGAATGATGGAGAAACCTCAGCTGGCAGCAAAGGACATCCTGGATTAGTTATCCAAAGGTTACTGGCTAAATGAGGAGGGCCAGCTGGGAGGCATTTTTAGTTACATAGCTATCCGTACCTCAGTTACCTAATGTATTGAGTGGGGATAATGCCTGCCTCACAAGGTTGGTGTGAGAATTCAATATGATGTGAATGTAAAGACTTTAGCACAAATCCTAGCATGTGGTTATGAATAAATGCTGAGTTATTGTAATTTTGCAAAAAATATGGCTTTGGAGTCAGTCGGACCTGGTTTCAAATGCTGGCTTTTCTACTTTCTAGCTGTGTAGCAAATTACTTAGTCCCTCTGGACTTCAATTCCTTCACCAATAAAATGACATTAATGATGCCTACTTAAAGAGTTTTATGAAGATAATAATTTGAGAGTGTTCAGCACCGTGCCTGGCTTTTAACCAAATGGATGTTTACTGAGTGTACAAATGGATAGAGACCCAGTAAATGGCTATCACTCTCACTAGGGCTCTGGCTTCTGTTCTGATTACATTTCTCACCAGTGGTCTAGTGAAAGATACATAAGGTAGACTATTGCAAGTTGTGGGTCACAAGAACCTGAGAGGAGTAACAGAGACATTAGATGAACAGGTCAGGATTCAGAAAGATACTATCCCTCATGCCTGGGGCAATGTCTAAAACTGTTTAACAGGGACCCCCAAAGGTTTGGGACCCCCCAAATTTAATAGCATTTAGTGTAGGATTGAGAGAGATGTAACATGAAAGCAGTAGAGGCGAAAAAAGTTCAGATAGTTTAGTCAACAATAAACCAAAAATATGAATGTGACCTTAAGCTTCATTATTAGAAGACATTATTGTGTGACCACACCTCAGGAATAGTGTTTGCTTTTTCACAACATTCTTCAAGAAAGATAGTGATAAACTAGAACATGATCTGTGGAGAACAACAGTGACAGTGGACCCCAGACTATAGTACTACACATGTATCCAGAAAATCCAATATGACAAGGTACAGGGTTGCAAGTTAGTAAGCTGGTTGACAAATATCTAATTTGTAAATGAATTCTTGCTCTATAAAATGATTCACAAGCAGAGTTCTTTGAATAGTGAATTCCTCTTAGTGCATTCCAAATGTGATTTGGTTTTGAATATCAGAATTTTTTAGAGATATCACTACATCAAAAAAGGTATACTCGACAGTTTACTATTAATAATAAAAGCAGTATGATTCAATAATGAATGAATTACACTTACATACCATAAACAAAGTAAGCATCTTATATCATCTACTGAACTGACAACTCGTACCACCTTCTACTGAGGCAGACTGGAAGTGTATGTATTTGTATGAAAATGTATCCTTTTATACAGAATACAGGAACAAAATAAAAACGAGGCTAAAGCTTACCTGTATGAAACTGAAAAACTACCTATGTACCTCATAATTTCTCAAATTTATAGTTGAACATTTAAATTATTTTTAGCAATTTCTGAAATTTAAGAGCTATCTAGTTACCATTTCTTTAAGATACTTTACATACAGCATTCCATTCAATTAAAAAAAAACCTTATAGGGTTGGTTTCATTATTTCCATTTTACAGATCAGGAAACTGTGGCTCCGACTGCCTGTGTGAGTAGACCAAGATCACACAGCTTGTCAAGTGGCAAAGCCAGGGATGGAGGTGAGGTCTTCCGATTTCAGAACCCCACATTCCTTCTTCTACAGCCCACTGCCTCCTGGTCATCTCCTACACGTCCATTCTGTTTTCCCACTTAGCAGTAGGTGGGAGCTACCAAAGACAGACAGAATCACTTACCAGGATGAGTAGACCCCCTTAATAGCTTGCTCCTGTTCACTCCAGCGAGCTGCATTTTCATACTTGCAAGCTTTGCCACCACATGCCATGGAACAGGCCATATGTCCAGGAATGACATGCCGTAAACGCTCTCCAACTTTTGTATACTTTGGTGTTGGACGTCCTGAATTTCCTAGAACATTCAAAGGGACGATTCAAAATCCTACTCTCCGAACAGAATAGTAACATGGGAAACAGCTTCCATTTTCTCTCAGGATTGTAGATGACAAGCTGGTGCTAAGTCCCCTTCACTTTGTCAGGAATAAAACTGTTTCTCTTTCGTGTAAGTACACTATCCTTTACTACAGAAAAGGCTTTTGCACACAATAATCTCCACATGTCACATTGGTAATGAAAAGGAAGAAACTGTAAAAGCAGATCTTCTACAAGGGAATGAGTTTTGTGCAAAAACTACATTTTTAATGAAAAAACATAAAACATTCAATCATTTTTATCTCCTATTACATGTCTACTGAATCTCTTAGCATAACAGACAATAAAAAGTATAATGCAGGATTAATTGTCAAAAATTTAAAAAGTATCAACATAGTATAACCTCTTCACAGTTCTTATATTTAAACTCAAAGCTGTGGCAATCTTTAAGAAGAAAAGGAGCTTTACTTTTTCTCTCGGGGCAAGTTGGGTTTCTCTCAGCACAGCTGACGGAGGACATGGCCACCATCACCTGGAGAGAGGATGACGAGAGCATCTTGGCAGTGGAGCTGCGCCGCCCCTGCTGCAGTCGCACGATGGGGTCGGAGGCAGAGTGTCGTCGGCCCTGGAAAAAGGAGCTGAGGAATGGCACAGCAGAAAGCCTCCGGGGTGGATCCTGCATGGCGCTGGGCTTCCAGGAGGGAAGAGCTGGAGGCAAGATGTCAGCGCCAGCCTGCTCCATGATGAAGTTACACTGAAACATGAGCATCACTCTGCGTGATCTAACCGCCATTCAGGATAGGCTGACTTGTTTCCATAGTGACAAACAAAGAAACTACTGATTCCCACTCAGATCTGTACAAGCAAAATCCCATATGAATGGATTGTTTTGAACAGACTGTTCAAATATAAGGAAGAATAACATGTATTTTAAATAGATTATACTTAAAATGTGACTTTTCTATTGTTTCTCAAACACATTTTAAAAGATCTGACTGCTCAAAGAATTACATCTAAAATACTGTAATGAATTTAGAAAAATGTCTTTCTGATGTAAACACACACATATAAAAATATTTCAATTTTGTTATTCCTTTCATATCTATTCTTTGAACAGTTTGAAAAATATTCTCTTTCTACTGCTCTCTGGAAGAGGGCTGATAAAAAGTTAATTGTAACAAAGTGAGAGAGTGGCATGGACATATATACACTACCAAATGTAAAACAGATAGCTAGTGGGACGCAGCACAGGGAGATCAGCTCGGTGCTTTGTGACCACCTAGAGGGGTGGGATAAGGATGGTGGGAGGGAGATGCAAGAGGGAGGGGATATGGGGTATATGTATATGTATAGCTGATTCACTTTGTTAAACAGCAGAAACTAACACAACGTTGTAAAGCAATTATATTCCAATAAAGATGTTAAAAAAAAAGTTAATTGTAGTAAAGTGGGATATACTAGATACCTCTAACACTATTAAAACACCATTTAATTTTTCAAAATAAAAAGAAAATCCTATTTTTTTAATAGAACTATTAAAGAAATGCTTGGATAGAACAAATAAAGACATCTGTAGGGCTGATATATTAATCAAAAGACATTTATATTCATATTCTTATTTTCAGAATGTGAAAACCCAATTCTTGGTTATTGGATAGTAATAGTAGTCATAACTATAGCCCTCAAAAACTCAAAGACACGATTCTGTGCCTTTTGTTGCTGACTATGGAGAAAAGAAAAGCTTCAGTAATGTCTTGGCAGAGGCATAGGAAGAAAATTCACTAAGTATCACATTTTTTAAAGGAACTGGATGAGGGGGAGGTTGCAACTTGATGATCAAGGATATAAAGAACACAGAAACTATAACAACCACCAACTGTCTGCCTCCTCTCTTGTTAATGTCAAGCTGCACACCCTAACCCCACCCCCGTGTCTCTCTCCCTCTGTCTCTCCAAATGGTATTTCAGCCATGTGCAGGTGGAAACAGTCTACTGTCATAGATAGGGTTCTTCTTTGTTTTGTTCTGTTTTATTTTAACAATTAATAATGCTTTAAAGCATGCTCCTTTTAAAACACAGCCCCCATCTCCCCAACTGGATGTGCTTTGTCAAATAAGACAGAGTTGCTCAATTTGGTGCCCAAATTCCTACGAGTATAGCATCCTGCCCCTGTTATTTTGCATACAGCAATGGAAAAGAATTCCTTTTAACATACCTAACCCAGAAGGCACAGCTTCCACACAGTTTTACAGGAAAGGAAAGAGTAGAGGATGCGGTATGGAAGGCAAGTTGGAACCTGATGGCAAGAGACCCTAAATGCTCAAACTAAGGGGTCTGAGTCTGCTATCTGGGGAACAGGGAGTCTGACTCAAGTTTCTTAGTGTTAACATTCCCTGCAAAGATAGGGCCGGGAGCCAAGGACTGGGGGCCTGTTGGGACTATGACTGTGTGAACGGAGCTAAGCATGGAAACAAGACAGTACAGGGGCAGACACTGCACTGGGTGCTGAGACTTCAAGCCTAAGTGAGCAGCAGCAAGATACTGAAGCAGGTAAATATGGAAGTCCATGAGAAGAAGGTGCGAGAGAAAATCCGGCAGGCAAGTTCCATCTGAGATGAAAGGCATGTGAGGCAGCAACTAGGAGGTCTCAACCAGTGAGTAGGAAATGCATGATCTGTGCAGCTCTAAGGACATCCACAGAGGAGAGTCCAAGTGACTCTGTTCTCAACAGTTCTGAAAATGAGAATGAATTTGATGAGGATAGGACTTGTCTGGACCAAGCTAAGGAACGAAAGGTTTATGTATTAAAATACAATGTCTTACAGATGTGTGAAACAATAAGTGTGAGTATATGTAACTAAACTGACCCAAAAAATGAATAAAATAACTATTTTCAAAAAGAATACAAAAAGAGACCAATTTGGTACAAGTTCTAATATCTTTTATTCCATGAATTAGAAGATAATCCCTATAAAGTCATGGCATGATTCTTTTTCGGCAACATTCTGTGAACAAAAATGTGGTTATGTGGAGATGTGGATTTCTGAGGTCAAGGAGTTTGGCACAATAGCCTAAAAATCAATTTAAAAATTTAAATTGGGGTGAATTATAGATTTCTAATGATGAATTGTTCAGACTTTTAGAAATAACGTTTTAATATTTATTTAAATTACCAATAGGGAAAAAAGAGAAGCCTTATCTTTAGATAGAAGGAGGAACAAGACTATTTTATTTTCTATTTCATGTATTATATAAGATGGAAGTATTTTAGAGTAAGAGTAATTCTATGAAGGGCCATACTTTCAACAGAAACTAAAAGGTAAAGAACTGAGTTATTTGTAGTGAGGTGGATGGACCTAGAGTCTGTCATACAGAGTGAAGTAAGTCAGAATGAGAAAAACAAGTACCGAATGCTAACACATATATATGGAATCTAAAAAAAAAAAAAATGTTAGATGAACCTAGGGCCAGGACATGAGTAAAGACACAGACATAGAGAATGGACTTGAGGACACGGGGAGGGGGAAGGGTAAGCTAGAACAAAGTGAAAGAGTGCATGGACTTATAAATACTACCAAATGTAAAATAGATAGCTAGTGGGAAGCAGCCGCATAGCATGGGGACAGCTCGGTGCTTTGTGACCACCTAGAGGGGTGTGGGATAGGGAGAGTGGGAGGGAGACGCAAGAGGGAGGAGATATGGGGATATGTGATACGTATAGCTGATTCACTTTGTTATAAAGCAGAAACTAGCAGAAACTAACACAACATTGTAAAGCAATTATACTCCAATAAAGATGTTACAAAAAAAAAGGTAAAGAAACTTTTTTTCTGGCAACCACAGAGAAAGTCTGTAGAACCTCGTTATTATAAGCTACATTCACCTCTCTGCTCTCCTTCCCTCCTTCCTCCATAGTTATAACTTGAGGCCACAAGAAACAACACTACTGTTGTTTCTCCACTTACCTGCTAACAGGATCTATATTTTCCTTCTCCGACAAAGTGTTTTTCTAAATACATAAGAAAAAAAATATCAGTTTTCTATATTCCATGAATATAAAATCATAGGGGACCCTGCCTCATTACTATTTTTACCCTTTTTCTTCCAAATATGCTATCTCTAAAAAAAAATCAGTCTCCAAGAAAAAGTAGGAAAACAAAAGATAATCCCCATGACCAATCCTATACTCCCCCCTAAGATGCTGTCATCATCAATGCATAAAAGACCCCTCTCAAAGCATAAAGAATATGGGTGCTGCACTCTAAACACAACAATACCTTTGTGGCCAATGGCCTGTTTGTAGGTAGGCAATCAGACCTTCCCAAATTCAGAATAATATTTAAGGAACCAAATGAGATACTGGTCACTGCAAATGTGAAATTAAGCACAGTAAACAACAAAGAAACCTACCTAAAGTTACTTATGAGCCCTTGGTCTTTTCCTCTTTAATTTCTACATGTGGGTGGTTAGAGCACTAAAGAGTCTAAAGAGATGTGGAGCCTTGAGAACTGGTAATTCCCTTTTATACTCAAGAAAGGACTAATAACTTCCTATTTAAACAAACTCATGCAACAATAGGCCCAAGAATGCAGTGGGAGATGGAGGTCCATCTGGGCTCAGTCCTAAGTCAATACAGGAGTCATTTCCAGGAACTGGAAATGGACTAGAATGCTGACTTTACAGCTTCTTGTTTTCCACTTTTTGTGACAGGAGGCTCACTTCTCACAAGGCAACTAACTATTCTAAACTGTTCGACAGCTCAAGATGTTTTCTAATGTTGAGTCAAAATCCATTTCTCTGTAAACATTGGTCCTGGTTCTTCCCTCTAAAAATTAAAAATAAAGCATCTCCTTGACTTGCAAGGTTTTCAAATATCTGAAGACAGAACTCCTCTAAGTCTTCCCCTATTCAGGTCAAATCTTAATTTTTCAAACATTCCTAGTATATGTCATTGTCTCCAGATCCTTCACTATAATTCCCCTTCTTCAGAGAGCCCTCCCTCTCCCCTTTACAGCTAAATTTCTAAAAAAGTTGACTTCATTTGCCATTTCCATTTGTCACCTTCTCGTCCTCAATCTATTCAACTCTGGTCTCTGTCTTCAGCATCCACTGAAAATTGATCTTGCTAAGGTCTCTGACGCCTTTTTATAGTTTCTGTCTTATTTTGACTGCTTAGCACATTTAACACAGTTCAACAATTTAGTTTTTTTTTTATTAACAACTTTATTGGAGTATAATTGCTTTACGATGGTGTGTTAGCTCCTGCTTTATAACAAAGTGAATCAGTTATACATATACATATATCCCCATGTCTCTTCCCTCTTGCGTCTCCCTCCCTCACACCCTGCCTATCCCGCTCCTCTAGGTGGTCACAAAGCACTGAGCTGATCTCCCTGTGCTATGCGGCTGCTTCCCACTAGCTATCTATTTTACGTTTGGTAGTGTATATATGTCCATGCCACTCTCTCACTTTGTCACAGCTTACCCTTCCCCCTCCCCATATCCTCAGGTCCATTCTCTAGTACGTCTGTGTCCATATTCCAGTCTGGCCCCTAGGTTCTTCATGACAATTTTTTTTAGATTCCATATATATGTGTTAGCATAAGGTATTTGTTTTTCTCTTACTGACTTACTTCACTCTGTATGACACACTCTAGGTCTATCCACCTCACTGTAAATACCTCAGTTTTGTTTCTTTTTATGGCTGAGTAAAATTCCATTGTATATATGTGCCACATCTTCTTTATCCATTCATCTGTTGATGGACACTTAGATTGCTTCCATGTCCTGGCTATTGTAAATAGAGCTGCAATGAACATTGTGGTACATGTATTTTTTGAATTATGGTTTTCTCAGGGTATATGCCCAGTAGTGAGATTGCTGGGTCGTATGGTAGTTCTATTTATAGTTGTTTAGGGAACCTCCATACTGTTCTCCATAGTGGCTGTATCAATTTACACTCCCACCAACAGTGCAAGAGGGTTCCCTTTTCTCCACAGCCTCTTCAGCATTTATTGTTTTCTCCACAGCCTCTTCAGCATTTATTGTAGATTTTTTGATGATGGCCATTCTGACTGGTGTGAGATGATATCTCATTGTAGTTTTGATTTGCATTTCTCTAATTAATGATGTTGAGCTTTCTTTCATGTGTTTGTTGGCAATCTGTATATCTTCTTTGGAGAAATGTCTATTTAGCTCTTCTGGCCATTTTTGGATTGGGTTGTTTGTTTTTTTGATATTGAGCTGCATGAGCTCCTTGTAAATTTTGGAGATTAATCCTTTGTCAGTTGCTTCACTTGCAAATATTTTCTCCCATTCTAAGGGTTGTCTTTTTGTCTTCTTTATGGTTTCATTTGCTGTGCAAAAGCTTTTAACTTTCATTAGGTCCCATTTGTTTATTTTTATTTCCATTTCTCTAGGAGGTGGATCAAAAGGGATCTTGCTGTGATTTACGACATGGAGTGTTCTGCCTAAGTTGTCCTCTAAGAGTTTAATAGTGTCTAGCCTTACATTTAGGTCTTTAATCCATTTTGAGTTTATTTTTGTGTATGGTACTAGGGAGTGTTCTAATTTCATTCTTTTACATGTAGCTGTCCAGTTTTCCCAGCACCACTTATTGAAGAGGCTGTCTTTTCTCCACTGTATAGTCTTGCCTCCTTTATCAAAGAAAAGGTGACCATATGTGCATGGGCTTATCTCTGGGCTTTCTATCCTGCTCCATTCATCTATATTTCTGTTTTTGTGCCAGTACCATGCTGTCTTGATTACTGTAGCTTTGTAGTAAAGTCTGAAGTCAGGGAGCCTGATTCCTCCAACTCCGTTTTTCTTTCTCAAGATGGTTTTGGCTATTCAGGGTCTTTTGTGTTTCCATACACATTGTGAAATTTTTTGTTCTAGTTCCCTGAAAAATGCCAGTGGTAGTTTGATAGGGATTGCACTGAATCTGTAGATTGCTTTGGGTAGTACAGTCATTTTCACAATGTTGATTCTTTCAATCCAAGAACATGGTATATCTCTTCATCTATTTGTATCATCTTTAATTTCTTTCATCAGTGTTTTATAATTTTCTGCATACAGGTCTTTTGTCTCCTTAGGTAGGTTTATTACTAGATATTTTTTTCTTTTTGTTGCAATGGTAAATGGGGGTGTTTTCTTGATTTCACTTTCAGATTTTTCATCCTTAGTGTATAGGAATGCCAGAGATTTCTGTGCATTAATTTTGTATCCTGCTACTTTACCAAATTCATTGATTAGCGCTAGTAGCTTTCTGGTAGCATCTTTAGGATTCATTTTGTATAGTATCATGTCATCTGTAAACAGTGACAGCTTTACTTCTTCTTTTCTGATTTGAATTCCTTTTATTTCTTATTCTTCTCTGATTGCTGTGGCTAAAACTTCCAAAACTATGTTGAATAAGAGTGGTGAGAGTGGGCAACCTTGTCTTGTTCTTGACGTTAGTGGAAATGGTTTCAGTTTTTCACCATTGAGGATGATGTTGGCTGTGGGTTTGTCATATATGGCCTTTATTATGTTGAGGAAAGTTCCCTCTATGCCTACTTTCTGCAGGGTTTTTATCATAAATGGGTGTTGAATTTTGTTGAAAGCTTTCTCTGCATCTATTGAGATGATCATATGATTTTTCTCCTTCAATTTGTTAATATGGTGTATCACATTGATTGATTTGCGTATATTGAAGAATCCTTGCATTCCTGGGATTAAACCCCACTTGATCATGGTGGATGATCCTTTTAATGTGCTGTTGGATTCTGTTTGCTAGTATGTTGTTGAGGATTTTTGCATCTATGCTCACCAGTGATATTGGCCTGTAGTTTTCATTCCTTGTGACATCTTTGTCTGGTTTTGGTATCAAGGTGATGGTGGCCTCATAGAATGAGTTTGGCAGTGTATCTCCCTCTGCTATATTTTGGAAGCGTATGAGAAGGATAGGTGTTAGCTCTTCTCTAAATGTTTGACAGAATTCGCCTGTGAGCCATCTGGTCCTGGGCTTTTGTTTGTTGGAAGATTTTTAATCACAGTTTCAATTTCACTGCTTGTGACTGGTCTGTTCATATTTTCTATTTCTTCCTGGTTCAGTACTGGAAGGTTGTGCATTTCTAAGAATTTGTCCATTTCTTCCAGGTTGTCCATTTTATTGGCATAGAGTTGCTTGTAGTAATCTCTCATGATCCTTTGTATTTCTGCAGTGTCAGTTGTTACTTCTCCTTTTTCATTTCTAATTCTATTGACTTGAGTCTTCTCCTTTGTTTTCCTGATGAGTCTGGCTAATGGTTTATCAATTTTGTTTATCTTCTCAAAGAACCAGCTTTTAGTTTTATTGACCTTTGTATCGTTTCCTTCATTTACTTTTCATTTACTTCTGGTCTGATCTTTATGATTTCTTTCCTTCTGCTAACTTTGCAGATTTTTGTTCTTTCTCTAATTGCTTTAGGTGTAAGGTTAGGTTGTTTATTTGAGATGTTTCTTGTTTCTTAAGGTAGGCTTGTATTGCTATAAACTTCCCTCTTAGAACTGCTTTTGCTGCATCCCATAGGTTTTGGGTCATCGTGTTTTCATTGTGATTTGTTTCTGGGTATTTTTTGATTTCCCCTTTGATTTCTTCAGTGATCTCTTGGTTATTAAGTAGTGTATTGTTTAGCCTCCATATGTCTGTATTTTTTACAGATCTTTTCCTGTAACTGATATCTAGTCTCATAGCATTGTGGTCAGAAAACATACTTGATATGATTTCAATTTTCTAAAATTTACCAAGGCTTGATTTGTGACCCAAGATATGGTCTATTCTGGAGAATGTTCCATGAGCACTTGAGAAGAAAGTGTATTCTGTTGTCTTTGATTATGTCTATAAATATCAATTAAGTCCATCTTGTTTAATGTATCATTTGAAGCTTGTGTTTCCTTATTTATATTTTCATTTTGGATGATCTGTCCACTGGTGAAAGTGGGGTGTTAAAGTCCCCTACTATGATGTTTCTGTCGATTTCCCCTTTTATGGCTGGCAGTATTTGCCTTATGTATTGAGGTGCTCCTATGTTGGGTGCATAAATATTTACAATTGCTATATCTTCCTTGTTAAATTGATCCCTTGATCATTATGTAGTTTCCTTCTTTGTGCCTTGTAATAGTCTTTGTTCTAAAGTGTATTTTGTCTGATATGAGAATTACTACTCCAGCTTTCTTTTGATTTCCATTTGCATGGAATATCTTTTTCTATCCCCTCACTTTCAGTCTGTATGTGTCCCTAGGTCTGAAGTGGGTCTCTTGTAGACAGCATATATATGGGTCTTGTTTTTGTATCCACTCAGTCAGTGTGTGTCCTTTGGTGGGAGCATTTAGTCCATTTACATTTAAGGTAATTATCGATATGTATGTTCCTATTCCCATTTTCTTAATTGTATTGGGTTTGTTATTGTAGGTCTTTTCATTTTCTTGTGTTTCTTGCCTACAGAAGTTCCTTTAGCAGTTGTAGAGCTGGTTTGGTGGTGCTGAGCTCTCTCAGCTTTTGCTTGTCTGTAAAGGTTTTAATTTCTCCATCAAATCTGAATGAGATCCTTGCTGGGTAGAGGAATCTTGGTTGTAGGCTCTTCCCCTTCATCTCTTTAAATATGTCCTGCCACTCCCTTATGGCTTGCAGAATTTCTGCTGAAAGATCAGCTGTTAACCTCATGGGGATGCCCCTCTATGTTATTTGTTGTTTTTTCCTTGCTGCTTTTAATATTTTTTCTTTGTATTTAACTTTGGATAGTTTGATTAATATGTGCCTTGGAGTGTTTGTCTTTGGATTTATCCTGTATGGGACTCTCTGTGCTGCCTGGACTTGATTAACTATTTCCCTTCCCATAATAGGGAAGTTTCCAACTATAATCTCTTCAAATATTTTCTCAGTCCCTTTCTTTTTCTCTTCTTCTTCTGGGACCCCTATAATTCACATGTTGTTGCATTTAATGTTGTCCCAGAGGCCTCTGAGACTGTCCTCAATTCTTTTCATTTTCTTTCTTTATTCTGCTCTGCAGTAGTTGTTTCTACTTTATAGTTGTTTCTATTTTATCTTCCAGGTCACTTATCTGTTCTTCTGCCTCAGTTATTCTGCTATTGATCCCATCTAGAGTACTTTTAATTTCATTTATTGTGTTGTTCATCGTTGCTTGTTTCATCTTTATTTCTTCTAGGTCCTTGTCAGCTGTTTCTTGCATTTTGTCCATTCTGTTTCCAAGATTTCGGATCATGTTTACTATCATTATTCTGAATTCTTTTTCAGGTAGGATGCCTATTTCCTCTTCATTTGTTCGGTCTGGTGGGTTTTTATCTTGCTCCTTCATCTGCTGTGTGTTTTTCTGTCTTCTCATTTTGCTTATCTTACTGTGTTTGGGGTCTCCTTTTTGCAGGCTGCAGGTTCGTAGTTCCCGTTGTTTTTGGTGTCTGTCTCCATTGGCTAAGGTTGGTTCAGTGGGTTGTGTAGGCTTCCTGGTGGAGGGGACTAGGGCCTGTGTTCTGTTGGATGCGGCTGGATATTTTCTTTCTGGTGGGCAGGTTCACGCCTGGTGGTGTGTTTTGGGGTGTCTGTGGCCTTATGATTTTAGGCAGCCTCTCTGCTAATGGGTGTGGTTGTGTTCCTGTCTTGCTAGTTGTTTGGCATAGGGTGTCCATCACTGGAGCTTCCTGGTCATTAAGTGGAGCTGGGTCTTGGTGTTAAGATGGAGATCTCTGGGAGATTTTCACCGTTTGAAATTACGTGGAGCTGGGAGGTCTCCTGTGGAGCAATGTCCTGAATATGGCTCTCCCACCTCTGAGGCACAGCCCTGACACCTGTCTGGAGCACCAAGAGCCTGTCATCCACATGGCTCAGAATAAGAGGGATAAAAACAAGAGAAAGAAGGAAGAAAATAAAATAAAATAAAATAAAAAAGTTATTAAAATAAAAAAATATTTAAAAAAAAATTTTAAAGTAATAAATAAAAAACAAAGAAGAGAGCAACGAAACCAAAAAACAAATCCACCAATAACAAGCCCTAAAAACTATACAAAAAAACAAAAAAAAGGACAGACAGAACCCTACAACAAATGGTAAAAGCAAAGCTATACAGACAAAATCACACAGAGAAGCATACACATACTCACAAAAAGAGGAAAAGGGGAATATATATATATATATATATATATATATATATCTCGTTGCTCCCAAAGTCCACCTCCTCAATTTGGGATTATTCGTTGCCTATTCAGGTATTCCACAGATACAGGGTACATCAAGTTGATCACGGAGATTTAATCCGCTGCTCCTGAGGCTGCTGGGAGAGATTTCCCTTTCTCTTCTTTGTTCCCACAGCTCCTGGGGTTCAGCTTTGGACTAGGCCCCGCCTCTGCGTGTAGGTTGCCTGAGTGCATCTGTTCTTCACTCAGACAGGACAGGGTTAAAGGAGCAGCTGATTCGGGGGCTTTGGCTCACTCAGGCTGGCGGGAGGGAGGTGTACGGAGTTCGGGGCGAGCCTGCAGCAGCAGAGGTCAATGTGACGTTGCAACAGCGTGAGGCGCGCCGTGTGTTCTCCTGGGGAAGTTGTCCCTGGATCACGGGACCCTGGCAGTGGTGGGCTGCACAGGCTCCCAGGAAGGCAGGTGTGGACAGTGACCTGTGCTTGTACACAGGCTTCTTGGTGGCTGCAGCAGCAGCCTTAGCGTCTCATGCCCATCTCTGGGGTCTGTGCTGATAGTTGCCTGCCTCTGGAGCTCCTTGAAGTGGTGCTCTTAATCCCCTCTCCTCACACACCAGGAAACAAAGAGGGAAGAAAAAGTTTCTTGCCTCTTCGGTAGCTCCAGACTTTTCCCGGACTCCCTCCCAGCTAGCTGTGGTGCACTAACCCCTGCAGGCTGTGTTCACGCAGCCAACCGCAGTCCTCTCTCTGGGATCTAACCTCCGAAGAACGAGCCTCAGCTCCCAGCCCCCAACTGTCTTGGCGGGTGAGCAGACAAGCCTCTCGGGCTGGTGAGTACTGGCTGGCACAGATCCTGTGTGTGGGAATCTCTCCGCTTTGCCCTCCGCATCCCTGTTGCTGCACTGTCCTCCCTAGCTCCGATGCTTCCCTCCTCCACCACCCGCAGTCTCCGCCCACGGAGGGGCTTTCTAGTATGTGGAAATCTTTCCTCCTTCACAGCTCCCTCCCACCGGTGTAGGTCCCGTCCCTATTCTTTTGTCTCTGTTTTTTCTTTTGCCCTACCCAGGTACGTGGGGAGTTTCTTGCCTTTTGGGAGGTCTGAGGTATTTTGCCGGCATTCAGTAGGTGTTCTGTAGGGGTTGTTCCACGTGTAGATGTATTTCTGATGTATTTGTGGGAGGGAAGGTGATCTCCATGTCTTACTCTTCTGCCATCTTGAAGCTCCCTCCGCCAACGATTTAGTTTTAATTTTTAAAAAATTTTGGAGAGGATTTTTTTTTTGGAGCAATATCAAACTTACAGAAAAGTTATAAGACCAAGACTATTGTTTCTTGAACCATTTGAGAATAACCTGCAGACATACTGCCCCATTACTCTAAATAACTTAGTATATATTTCCCATAAACAAAGACATTCTCTAAAATTCCCCGAAATCAGAAAATTGATTGATACATTATTAGTTGCCCACTATTCCTCAGACCTCACTCAAGCTTCACTGATTATCTCAATGTTCCTTATGGTAAAATCATACTACACAATGTTCAGAATCACACACTGAATTTTAGTTGTCCCCTCATTTATTTCACTTTAGAACAAGTTCCTCAGTCTTTCCTTGATGTTGATGCCTTTGACTTTTGAAGAGTATAGGCCAGTTATTTTGTACAACATCTCTCAATTTGGGTGTGTCCGCTTCCTCATAATTAGATCCAATAAGTCCTGGTGTTTATTGGTAAAGAATAATATTTAGAAACCAAGTCCAGATGCTAGGTGTGCTCATTACTGTTAACAGTGTTGTTGCTAGCAGGCCCTCTCAGTGGACACAACTAAAGAATATGTGCACTATATACATGCATACACACACACATCACACATTTAAATTAATATTTACATATGCATGCATATATGTTGAAAACTTATTCGAGTTCACCCTGACATTACCAGTTCCAATCCAAGAGCACAGGTTTCCTCCTAATATCCCCCTTTCCATAATTATAACTCCCTTCTCTGATGGTGAGAACCCTGCTATTATCCTTTACTTCTCTGACTAGTCCCCCTCTATGTGACCAATCTCCCCTCACTGCTGATGGCCCCCCTTACCTAAGTGGATGCCTCCCTTCCTCCAACTGAACTCTAAGATCCTGAGCTAGCCTGCTGTTGCCACCCACATGTGTGGATGTCTCCTCACTCTGCTTGTGTTCTGATACACTATGAGGGGTCACTCTGCCATGAGGAGCTCTCCTAACCTCATTTGAGCTCTGACACCTATTCTAACACCCAGGAATCAGGTCAGCCTCCCACATGATATCATCCTGCTCAGGAATCATGACTGCCAGGCTGCCCCCCTATATGGATCTGCCTCACCCTGTTTGGCTTCCAGTGTTGCAGCCTTACTCACCCTCTGGTGTGGATGCCTACTTTTTATGGTCCCGCCCAGTGGCTTTTGGACTGTTCAATTCAGGAAGGGAAGGAAAAAGATGAGGAAGAGAAAGCTCCTTCCTTTTTTTCCCTTGTTAATGGTGGCAAAATACACGTAACATAAAATTTACTATTTTAACCATTTTTAAGTGTACAGTGCAGTAGCATTACATACATTCAGATTGTTGTGCAACCATCACCACCAACCACCTCCAGAATTTTTTCATTTTCCCAAACTGAAACTGTATACCCCCTAAACACTAAGTCCCCATTTCTCTCTTGCCCTAGTTCCTCGCAACCACCATTGCGCTTTCTGTCTCTAAGAACTTGACATTCTAGGTACCTCATGTAAGTGGAACCAAATAATTACTTTTGTCTTTTTGTGACTGGCTTATTTCACACAGCTTAATGTCTTCAAAGTTCATCCATATTGTAGCATGTGCAGAATTTCCTTCCTTTCTAAGGCTGAATAATATCCCTTTGTATGTACATGCCATATTTTATCCATTAATCTATTCATGGACGTTCAGGTTGTTTCCAACTTTTGGTTAGTGTGAGTGCTGCTATAAATATGGGTGTACAAATATCTGCTCAAGTCCCTGATTTCAATTCTTTTGGTGTATACCCAGAAGTGAAATTGCTGGATCATATGGTAATTCTATTTTTAATTTTTTGAGGAACTACCATACTGTTTTCAATAGTGGCTGTACCACTTACACTACCAGTAATACAGTAATATACTAGAGTTCCAATTTCTCAACATCCTTGACCACAATCATTTCTGTGCTTTTGATAATAACCATCCTAATGGATATGTAGTTGTATCTCACTGTGGTTTTGATTTGCATTTTCTAATAGTTAATAATGTTGAGCATCTTTTCATGGTTATTGGACATCTGTGTATCTTTTCATGAGAACAGTCTATTCAAGTCCTTTGTCTGTTTCTGAATAGGGTTGTTTGTTTGTGGTTGAGTTTTAGGAGTTCTGTATAATTCTGGAGATTAGTCCCTTGTTAGATACATGATTTGCAAATAGTTTCACCCATTCTGTAGGATGACTCTTCATTCTGTTGATAGTGTCTTTTGAGGAACAAAAGTTTTAAGTTTTGATGAAGTCCAATTTATCTATGTTTTTCTTCTGTCACCTGTGCTTTGGTGTCATAATCAAGAAATCATTACGAAATCCAATGTTATGAAGATTTTCCCCTTATTTTATTCTAAGAGTTTATACCTTGAGCTCTTATGTTTAGGTCTTTTTTAAAAATTGAAGTACAGCTGATTTACAATTTTGTGTTAATTTCAGATGTACAGCAAATTGATTCAATTTTATATAAACTTATATATGTTAATATATAACTATTCAAATTTATATGTTAACATATATATATTTTTTTCTTTTTCAGATTAGGTTATTACAAGATATTTGTAATAGGTTATTACAAGATATTACAGTTCCCTGTGCTATACAGCAGGTCCTTGTTGTTTATCTATTTTATATATAGTAGTATGTATTTGTTAAGCCCAAACTCCTAATTTATAACTTCCCACTTTCTCCTTTGGTACACAAACAAGTTAATTTTCTATGTGAGTCTGTTTCTGTGAGTCTGTTTCTGTTTTGTAAATTGTAATTGTTTATTTGTATCATTTCTTTAGATTCCACATATAAGTGGTATCATGTGATATTTGTCTTTCATTGTCTGACTTCACTTACATGATAATCTCTAGGTCCATTCATTGCTGCAAGTGGCAATATTTCATTCGTTTGTATGGTTGAGTAATATTCCACTGTGTGTGTGTGTGTGTGTGTGTGTGTGTGTGTGTGTGTGTGTATACACATATACTGCATCTTCTTTACCTATTCATCTGTGAATGGATACTTAGGTTGCTTCCATGTTTTGGCTATTGTAAAGAGTGCTGTAATGAACATTGGGGTGCATGTATCTTTTTGAATTAGAGTTTCATCTTTTCCTGATATATGCCCAGGAGTGGGATTGCTGGATCATGTGGGAACTCTATTTTTAGTTTTTTAAGGAATCTCCATACTGTTTTCCACAGTGGCTGCACCAATTTACAATCCCACCAACAGTGCAGGAGGGTTCCCTTTTCTCCACACCCTCTCCAGCAATTTATTATTTGTGGACTTTTTGTGGGCTTATGAGGTGGCACCTCATTGTAGTTTTCATTTGCATCTCTCTAATAATTGGCGATGTTGAGCATCTTTTCATGTGCCTGTTGACCATCTGTATATCTTCTTTGCAGAAATGTCTATTTAGGTCTTCTGCTCATTTTTTTTTTTTTTTGATTGGGTTGTTTATTTCATACTGAGCTGTATTTAAGTCCTTAAACCATTCGAATTTATTTTTGTGCATGGTGTGAAGGAGTGTTCTCATTTCATTGATTTACATATGGCTGCCCAGCTGTCCCAACACCACTTGCTGAACAGACTGTCTTTTCTCCGTTGTATATTTTTGCCTCCTTTGTCAAAGATTAATTGACTGTAGGTGCATGGGTTTATTTCTGGGCTGTCTCTTCTGTTCCATTGATTCATATGTCTGATTTTGTGCCAATACTCTGCTGTTTTGATTACTGTAGCTTTGTAATATTGTCTGAAGTTTGGGAGGGTTATGCCTCCAGCTTTGTTCCTTTTCCTCAGGATTGCTTTGGCAACTCTAAGCCTTTTATGATTCCATATAAATTTTAGGTTTATTTGTTTTAGTTCTGAAAAAATGTCATGGGTAATCTGATAGGGATTGCAGTAAATCAGTAGATGCTTTGGGTAGTACGGACATTTTAACAATATTAATTCTTCCAATCCAAGAGCATAGGATATCTTTCCATTTTGTTGAATCATCTTCAATCTCCTTTATCAATGTTTTATAGTTCTCAGCATACAAGTCTTTCACCTCCTTAGTCAGGTTTATTCCTAGGTTACATGGTGACCTTTCCTGCAGTTTTGGTTGTATGAGATCTTCTGCCAGCACTCAGTAGGTATTCAGTGAGAATTATTCCAAATACGGATGTATTTTTTATATATTTGTGGGAAGAGGTAAGCTCCACGTCCTTCTACTCTGCCATCTTGATCTCTCTCAGATTCTTGATTTTGAGTTAATTTTGGTATATGGCATAAGGTAAGGGTTCAACACCATTCTTTTCCATGTGCATACAGTTTTCCCTACAACAACTGATGAAAAGATTATCTTTTCCCCACTGAATAGTCTTGGCACCCTTGTCAAAAATCATTGACCACATTTGCAAGGTTTTTTCCTCCTGGGATCTCTTTTCTGTTCCATTCATTTATATGTCTTTGTTTATGCCAGTACCACACTGTTTTGATTACTGTATCTTTGTAGTAAGTTTTGAAATCAGGAAGCAAGTCCTCAAACTTTGTTCTTCTTTTTCAAGATTATTTTGGCTATTTGGGGGTCCTTTGAGATTCCATGTGAATTTTAGGGTGAGTTTTTCTATTTCTGCAAAAAACATCATTGGGATTTTGACAGGGATCGCATTGAATCTGTAGATCCTGTTGGGTTGTACTGACATCTTAACAATTCTTCCAATCCATGAACACAAGATGTCTTTCCATTTATTTAGATCTTTAATTTCTTTCAGCAGTTTTTTAGTTTTCAAATATGTAACTATTGGTGGAAACTGAGTAAAAGGTAAATGAGATCTTTTTGTACTATTTCTTACAATTGCACACTAGTATACAATTATTTCAATATTTTAATTAAAAATGTATATATAATCAAAGAAAAAACAGTCACAAGGCAGGCCTAAGTGAGGGTCATTTAGCAGAGGTCAGGGCCAACACAGGGAAGACAACTAACAGTGTATGGTATGTGACCTGGCAGGGCGTGGGCTCCGTGTGGAAAAAAGAGCTAAGATGGATGATGGCTGGGCAGGGCTGGGAGGGCAGGGCTGGGAGGGCAGGGCTGAAAAGGAGGGCTGAATAAATAAGGAAATATATTGGGGATAATAAGAGCCAGGTTTCTCATTCTTAGAGAACAGAATTATAAACAAAAAATGGGAAAACCTAGAATGATGGTAAAGTGTTGGATTAGAATAGAAAGTACCAATATGAAGTCATGGTTTTCAATATGTATAGACAGAAACAAAAATAAATATATATGTAAAAGTAGACATATATATATATGTATATATATTAACATATATTTTCTAGCTTTGTCCCCTAGGGAGCTTGGGAACTGTGACATTTCAGTGGTAGTTAGCACATCCAGTAGTGAGTACATCTTGGTTTCTAAATACCATTCCCCACTAAAAGGGCTCCTTGGAGAAAAGGTTGATTTCAGGGCTAGGATAGGGAAAGTGCAACATGAGACTGGAAGATCTTGCTGTGCTAGAAAGCAAGGAATGCTGGAGTGGTGGGGACTTGTCAAAATGATACAGCTAAGGGCCAAAGATTAAAGTATCATACTTGAGCATCAAACAAATGATGGTAAAAGATGATATTCCACTGAACAAAAGAGGAATCTACACCGAAATAAATAACTGAGCAAATAAATGGAAAGGGAAAGTTCTTCCTCACAGAAGAATGCCAACTAAGAAATGCCTACGGAATGATGGAATTAGAAAACCTCCATTTAGTTATCTATCATAGTAATAATTAAAAGCTGAAACTACTGGGTAAAAGCTGGACGAGGATCAGGATATATATATAAGGTCTCAAAGCATCTCTCCATAAAATATTAATTATGAAGGGAGAAAAAATAATGTATAATAGGTAAATCTTGGCAGATACCACTTTACTAACGTGATCAAACTTACCATTTCCAGTTTTATGGCAAAATGATATCTTGCATCACTTGACAGGATGTATAAGAAGTGTAGAGTCACTTCTGTGATGTTTCTGCCAAAAATGCGTAACCTCAGTCTTATGATGAAACAGTAGATAAACTCATATTGAGAAACATACTGTAAAATAACTGGGCTGTAATGTTCACAAAGGTCAAGAAAGTACTAACTGTGATCATTGAAAGAAACTGAATAAACATGACAAGTATCCTTTTGTTATTAAAAGATATTATTGACACAGTTGATAAAACTTGAATGGGGGTCTCCGGTTGAAAATACATAGAAATTTTTTGTGTGCTTTTCTGTAAGTTAGGAAATTATTTCAAAAATAAAAGAACTAATATTACAAAAAGAGAGACAGTCAGACAACATGGGAATCCTGATGGAAGAATATAGCACAGTCAATGAAATATTGTGCCAATAAAAAAAACCTGACTAGACTCTACAACAGTCTATGAATCCAATTTATAGGAACACTACGAGGGTATAATCAGCAAATACGGATTGTGACAAAATCTACAAGGTAAAATTTCTGGTTTCTTCAACAAATAAAGTGTAAGGAAAAAGAGGGGGAAACCCAAATTTAAAAGAGATGTAAGATACATATCAACCATGTATGATATATGAAACCATATATATTGTCGGATCTCAATTCAAACAAAGATACATCCATCTATGAGACAATTAGAAATCTGAGCAATGTTTAGATATCTAAGCAATTATTGTTAATTTTTTTAAGTTATTGCAATGATGATATATGATTAACGAATGAAATGAAGTAATATGGAAGTAGAGAAAATGAGTGGAGGAAGTGAGTGAGCTGAAATTGTTGAAGTTGGGTGATGGTACCTATATAGGGGATGGTACTTCCATGGCAGGGGGGTGGTACCCACATGGGAATCTTTACTGTATTTTGTATACTTCTGTGAATGTTTGAAATTTCCCAAAATAAGTTTTTTTCCCTCAAAAGTAGTAGAACCAAGATTTAAATTGGGGTCTAATTCCAAAGCTAATTCTTCCTGAGTTTTCTATTTTCCTTAGTATTTTATTTATATATCCCCTAATTAAAATTTCCCATGACCCATTAGTCAACGTTTAAAAAATATACTAACCCCATCCCAATGTTAACCTAATAAAGTATAACTGACTAAATGAAGATACACTTTAAGAAAGTTAAATATAAAGTAAGTTTTTTTATTTTTCCAGATTTTTTTTCCTAATTAAAAATTAGCTACACTTATAAAATGAGGAAAATTTTATTTAAAAAAATGTTTTTGGAAAGGTGAAAATCAGCTTACCTAGTGGATTACAATAGGGGTTACAACCTTCCTGGGGGCACTTGGAAATGTATATGGTTTTCTTGGTTGTCATTGTAATCTAGGGACATTACTAGATGAGCGGGGCAGGGATACTAAATGTCTTCAATGCTCAGGGCTCTCCTGTACAGTGACCAGTTGCTCTGCCTCAAAAGCCAACAGAATCCCAGGTGAGAAACACCAACTAAGAGGTAACATTCCAACAGAAGAAAGGATAGAGAAAAAGGCTCATCTGATTCTTACATTCATTAGGCTGGAAAGTACTCAGGGGAAAAAAAACCCCATTATTCTACAAGAGAAGCAGCAAATAGACACCATTATTGCATTTGTTTTAGACAGCACTGCTTTCTAAAACCAGGTAAATGAAAATGTATTGTAAATCTGGCACATAGAAGTTGTCCACAGATGGTAATTATCAGAAGTATTAGTCCCTCTAGAGTACCTCTAGAGTCAGACACAGCACAGACAGATGAAGGAGAATCCACAAGGATCTGGAATTTAGACAAGGTCACAAGTATAAAACACTGGTTTTCCTGATGAAAGAGAGCACCCCCTGGTGGAGTGGTTAGTTTCCAATAAGAAGCATAAACAACTTTGTGAACCAATTATTCCCAGCAAGCATTTAACTCCAGTACCTTTAGACCTTTACTCCTTTACTTTTCCTTATATTATCTAATCCATACTTAGAGGGGAAAAAACCCTATAGAGGACCACTAAAGTGAACTTGGGCAAAATCCAGAGTAGGCAATAAGAAAATCATGCAAAGGGTACTGCCAAGAAAAATTATTCAACATGTCTCTTGGCTAACTGCTGGTGGTAGCAGCAAGACTAGTGGTGCCAATGTGGCAGGAAATCAGGGTGTACTTCCAGCTTAGAACTTTCAACAGAAAGAAACAGTGAAGGTGAGTGTGGTAGTAAGAGTCCAAGTCACAGCACCCTTCCTTTCCTGGGACACCTTGTAAAAATCAGAACTGTAGGACCATGACAGAGGAGAGAAAAAAAAAGAGGAGGAGGGCTAGCACGCTTCTGAATGTGCTTTATAAGTGACACTTGCGAATAACGAAGAAAAAATTGAAAGGTCGAATTGCAAGTAGGCATTTGATGAGAGGAACAACCAGATAATTTAAGTCTAAGAGGATAATGAAGGAGACAAACATTGTTTTCAATATTCCTTCTTAAAAGGCTAAGGAGAGAGTGGCCAAGATGGTGGAGTAGAAAGACTCTGAGGCCACCTCCTCTCATGAACACACCAAAATCACAACTATATGCAGAAAAACCATGGATGAAAAAGACTGGAACCTACCAGAAAAGATCTCCTACAACTAAGGACCAAGAAGGAAACAACAGATGGGTAGAACAGGTGGACTCAACGATATAATCAAATCCCGTACTCTCCACAAACTGGAGAATAATTATATTGCAGAGTGAGTGAGAATTCTGAGTCCCACATCGGGCTCCCTAGCCCTGGAAGACAAGCCTCCAGAGCATTTGGTTTTGAACTCCAGTGGGGCTTAATTTCAGGAGCCCCACAGAACTGGGGAAACAGAGACTTTACTCCTAAAGGACACACACAAAATCACACACACCAGGACCCAGGGCAAAAGCAGTAATTTGACAGGAGTCTGGGCCAGACCTACCTGCTTATCATGGCGAGTCTCCCGGAGAGGTGGGGGCAGCTGGGGACAAAAACACTAGTGGTAGCCACATTTGGGAACATTCTGCTGGATGAATACTGCTTCTGGCAGCTGCCATCTTGGCTGACTAGCGCTAAGACCTGGTCTCACCCAACAGCCTATATGCACTAGAGCTGGGCAGCCTCCAGCCAAACAACTAACTAGGCAGGGACACAGCCCCACCCATCAGTACACAGGCTGCCCAAAGACTTCCTGAGACCACAGCCACCTCTAAGACATGCCCCTAGACATGGCCCTACCCACCAGAGGGCCAGGACCCAGCTCCACCCACCAGTGGGCGGGCACCAGGCCTTCTCCCCAGGAAGCCTGCACTAGCCTCTAGAACAGTCTCACCCACCAGAGGGGGCAGACACCAGACGGAAGAAAATGACAATCCTGCAGCCTGCGGATCCAGGCCGCTCACAGCAGGCCAAACCCTACCCTGGGACCAGCTGGGTCCTGGCCCTGTCCACTAGCAGGCCAACGCAATCTTCGGGACACCCCAGACCCCATACTCAACTGTGACAGGAACCACTCCCCACCCCTGCCACCAACTATCTGAAAGGAGCTCTGGGATCCCAGAGAGACTCCAACAACTGGCTCTGCCTACCAGTAGGCCAGCACTAACCCCAGGACCTGGCTTCACCAACCAGTGGGCGGGCAACAGCCCTGGAGTCTTCAGGACCCTGACCCTGCCCACCAGTGAGCCAGCACTAGCCCTGGGGTTCCCTAGGATTCTGTAGCCAGCCGCCTTGTGACCAGGCCCTGCTAAACAGCAGCGAACAGCACCTGCACAATGCAGGGCCTGGCAACCAAATGGGCTAGGGGTCAACCAAGCTTAAATGACCATCCACATAGCCCCCATAACAGAAGAACCCACATATTCCCTTTAGGGGGAAGCTCTAGAGCATATAGCTTGGATGATGAGAGAGGAGTGCACTGCTGTAACACAGGACATCTCCTACAGAAGGCCACTTCTCCAAGGTCAAGAAACGTAACTAACCTACCACATACATAAAAAAATAAATAACAACTTAGACAAAGTGAAGTGGCAAAGGAACATATTCCAGAAGCAGGAATAAGATAAAACCCCAGAAAAAAACTAAGTAAAGTGGAGACAGGCAATTTACCCAAGAAAGAGTTCAGAGTAACAATCCTAAAGATGATGAAAGAACTCGGGAGAATGGATGCACACAGCGAGAAGTTAGAAGTTTTTAAACAAAGTCTTAAAAAATATAAAGAATGACCAATCAGAGATGAAGAATACAATAATTGAAATGAAAAGTACACCAGAAGGACTCAATAGCAGACTAAAAGATAAAGAGAAATGGATCAGCGAGCTAGAAGACAGAGTGGTGGAAATCACTGATTCTGAACAGAAAAAAGAAAAGAAATGAGGACAGTTTAAGAGACCGCTGGGATAATATCAAGTGCACTCATTTTGGCATTATAGAGGTCCCTGAAGTAGAAGAGAGAGAAAAAAGGCCTGAGAAGATATCCGTAGACACAACAGCTGAAAACTTCCCTAACCTGGGAAAGGAAACAGTCACCCAAGTCCAGGAAGCATAGAGTCCCATGTAGGATTAACCCAAAGAGAAACACACCAAGACACATGGTAATCAAAATAACAAAAGTTAAAGAGAATATTAAAAGAAGCAAGGAAAAAGCAACAAATTACGTACAAGAGAACTCTCATAAGGCTATCAGCTGTTTTTCTTAGCAGAAATTCTGCAGGCCAAAAGGGAGTGACAACTTGTTGATGTGGTGTATCACAGTGATTGATTTGTGGATATTGAAAAATCCTTGCATCCCTGGGATAAATCCCACTTGATCATGGTGTATTATCCTTTTAATGTACTGCTGGATTTGGATTGCTAGTATTTTGTTGAGGACTTTTGTGTCTATGTTGATTAGTGATATTAGCCTATAATTTTCTTTTTTTTGTGGTATCTTTGCCTAGTTTTGGTATCAGGGTGATGGTGGCCTCACAGAAAGAGTTTGGGAGTCTTCTTTCCTCTGCAATTTTTTGGAACAGTTTCAGAAGGACAGGTGTTAGCTCTTCTCTAAATGTTTGATAGAATTCACCTGTGAAGCCATCCGGTCCTGGACTTTTACTTGTTGGGAGTTTTTTTTGATTTCAGTGCTGTGATTGGTCTGTTCATATTTTCTATTTCTTCCTGGTTCAGTCTTGGGAGACTGTACCTCTATAAGAATTTGTCCATTTCTTCCAGATTGTCCATTTTATTGGCATATAGTTGCTTATACTAGTCTCTTATGATCCTTTGTATTTCTGCAGTGTCAGTTGTAACTTCTCCACTTTCACTTCTACTTTTATTGATTTGAGTCCTCTCCCTTTATTTCTTGATGATTCTGACTAAAGGTTCATCAATTTTGTTTATCTTTTCAAAGAACAAGCTTTTAGTTTCACTGTTCTTTGTTACTGTTTTCTTCATCTCTATTTCATTTATTTCTGCTCTCATCTTTATGATTTCTTTCCTTCTACTAACTTTGGGAATTGTTTGTTCTTCTTTCCCTAGTTGCTTTAGGTGTAAGGTTAGGTTGTTTACTTGAGATTTTTCTTGTTTCCTGAGGTAAGACTCTATTGCTTTAAACTTCCCTCTTAAAACTTCTTTTGCTGCATCCCATAGGTTTTGGATTGTTGTACTTTTGTGTTCGTCGGTATGTATTTTTTGATTTCCTCTTTGATTTATTTCTTCAGTGATCCATTGGTTGTTTAGTAGCATGTTGTTTAGCTTCCACATGTTTGTGTTTTTTACAGGTTTTTTTTCATGTAGGTTATTTCTAATCTTATAGCATTATAGATGGAAAATATGTTTGATATGATTTCATTTTTCTTACAAATTGAAGAATAAAAACTATATGATCATCTCAATAGATGCAGAAAAAGCTTTTGACAAAATTCAACACCCATTTATGATAAAAACTCTCTAGAAAGTGGGCATAGAGAGTGGGCATAGAAAGTGGGCATACCTCAACATAATAAAGGCCATATATGACAAACCTACAGTTAACATCTTACTCAAAGGTGAAAAGCTGAAAGCATTTCATCTAAGATCAGGAACAAGACAAGGATGTCCTCTCTCGCCACTTTTATTCAACATAGATTTGGAAGTCCTAGCTGTGGCAATCAGAGAAGAAAAAGAAATAAAAGGAATCTAAACTGGAAAAGAAGACATTAAACTGTCACTTTTGCAGATTACATGTTACTGCACATAGAAAATCCTAAAGATGCTACCAGAAAACTACTATAGCTGATTAATGAATTTGGTAAAGTTGCAGGATACAAAATTAATACACAGAAACCTGTTGCATTTCTATACACTAGCAATGAAAAATCAGAAAGAGAAATTCAAGAAACAATCCCCTCCCAAAAAAAGAAACAATCCCATTTACCATCTCATCAAAAAGAACAAAATACCTAGGAATAAACTTACTTAAGGAGACAAAAAACCTGTACTCCGAAAACTATGAAATGCTGATGAAAGAAATCAAAGGTAACACAAACAGATGGAAAGATATACCATGTTCTTGGATTGGAAGAATGAGTATTGTCAAAATGACTACATTACCCAAGGAAATCTACAGATTCAATGCAATCCCTATAAAATTACCAATGGCATTTTCCACTGAACTAGAACAAAAAAACCTTAAAATTTGTATGGAGACACAAAAGACAATGAATAGCCAAAGCAATCTTGAAAAAGAAAAACAGAGCTGGAGGGATCAGGCTTCCTGACTTCGGACTACTACAAAGCGATAGTCATCAAAACAGTATGGTACTGGCACAAAAATAGAAATATAGATCAATGGAATAGGATAGAAAGCCCAGAAGTAAACCCACGCACCTATGGTCAATTTATCTATGAAAAAGGAGGCAAGACTATACAATGACAGAAAGACAGTCTCTTCAATAAGTGGTGCTGGGAAAACTAGACAGCTACATGGAAAAAAAATGCAATTAGAACATTCTTTCATAACATACACAAAAATAGGCTCAAAATGGATTAAAGACCTAAATGTGAAACCAGACACTATAAAACTCTTAGTGGAAAACACTGGCAGAACACTCTTGGACATAAATTGCAGCATTATCTTTTTCCATCTGTCTTCCAGAGTAATGAAAATAAAAACAAAAATAAACAAAGGAGACCTAATGAAACTCAAAAGCTTTTGCACAGCAAAGGAAACCATAAACAAAACGAAAAGACAACCCACAGAATGGCAGAAAATATTTGAAAATTATGTGACTGATCAGTTTCCAAAATTTACAAACAGCTCCTGTGGCTTAATATCATCAAAATGAACAACCCAGAAGACCTAAATACACATTTTTCCAAAGAAGACATACAGATGGCCAACAGGCACATGAAAAGATGTTCAACATTGCTAATTATTAGAGAAATGCAAATCAAAACTACACTGAGATATCACCTCACACAAGTCAGAATGGCTATTATCAGAAAATCCACAAACAATAAATGCTGGAGAGGGTGTGGAGAGAAGGGAACCCTCCTACACTGTTGGTGGGAATGTAAATTGGTACAGTCACTATGGATAACAGTATGAAAGTTCCTTTAAAAACTAAAAATAGAGCTATCATATGATCCTGCAATCCTATTCCTGGGCATATATCCAAAGAAAAACGTGGTCCAAAAGGATACATGCACCCCAATGTTCATTGCAGCACTGTTTACAATAGCCAAGACATGGCAGCAACCTAAATGTCCATCGACAGAGGAATGGATAAAGAAGACGTGGTACATATATACAATGGAATGTTACTCAGCCATTAAAAATAACGAAATAATGCCATATGCAGCAACAAGGATGGACCTAGAGATTATCTAGGTCCTAGAGATAATGAGTGAAGTAAACCAGAGAAAGTGAAATATTGTATGATACCACTTACATGCAGAATCTAAAAAAAAAAGATACAAATGAACTTATTTTCAAAACAGAAAGAGACTCACAGACTTAAAGAACAAACTTATGGTTACCGGGGGAATGGTGGGGTGAAGAGATAGTTAGGCAGTTTGTGACTGACATGTACACACAATGCTGTATTTAAAATGGATAACCAACAAGGACCTACTGTGTAGCACGGGAATGCTGCTCAATATTCTGTAATAACCTAAATGGGAAAAGAATTTGAAAAAGAATAGATACACGTATATGTATAAATGAATCACTTTGCTGTACACCTGAAACTAACAGAACATTGTTAAACAACTATACTCCAATGTAAAATAAAAAGTTAAAAAAACTAAGATAAAAAACAAAAGGGAGTGGCAAGATATATTTAATGGGATGAAGGGCAATAACTTACAACCAAGAATACTCTACCCAGTAAAGCTCTTGGTTCTGATTTGATGGAGAAATCAAAAGCTTTACAGACAAGCAAAAGCTAAAAGGAGTTCAGCACCACCAAACCAGCTTCACAACAAATGTTAAAGGAACTTCTCCAGGCAAAAAAGAAAAATCCACAACCAGAAACAAGAAAATTACAAAATGAAAAAGCTCATAGGTAAAGGCAATCATACAGTAAAGGTAGGAAATAATCCACACACAAAGCTAGTAGAGGGGTTAAAAGACAAAAGTAGTAAAATCATCTATATCCACAATAAGCAGTTAAATGATACACTAAACGATTAGATGTAAAATATGACCTCAAAAACAGTAATTGTACAATATTGTAAAGCAACCATACTTCAATAAAAAAGGAAAAACCAGTAATCATGAGAAGAGTACAAATGCAGGTTTTTTTAAATGCATTTGAAATTAAGAGATCAAAAACTTAAAACAATCATGTATATACATAGACTGCTACACAAAAACCTCATGGTAACCACAAACCAAAAATCTATAATAAGTATACACTTAAAAGAGAAAAAGGAATACAACATAACACTAAAGACATTCATCAAATCACAAGAGAAGAAAACAAAGGAAGAAAGGGAATAAAAGACCCATAAAAGCAAATCCAAAATAATCAACAAAATGGCAATAAGAACATACACATCGACAATTACCTTAAATGTAAACTGACTAAATGCTCCAACCAAAAGACACAGAGTGGCTGAATGGATACAAAAGCAAGACCCGTGTATATGGTGCCTACAAGAGCCTTGCTTCAGATCTAGAGACACATACAGACTGAAAGTCAGGGGATAGAAAAAGGTATTCCAGAAAAATTGAAATCAAAAGAAAGCCAGAGTAGCAATACTTATATCAGACAAAATAGACTTTATTTTATTTTTAAAAAATTGTTTTATCATTCTTATTTATTGATTGATTTATATTTCTTGGCCAAGCCATGTGGCATGTGGGATCTTAGTTCCCCAAAAGGGATCGAACCCACACCCCCTGCACTGGAAGAATGGAGTCTTAACCACTGGACTACCAGGGAAGTCCAGACAAAATAGACTTTAAGATAAAGACTGTTACAACAGACAACGAAGAACACTACACAATGTTCAAGGGATCAATCCAAGAAGAAGATATACAGATTGTAAATATATATGCACCCAATATAGGAGGCACCTAAATACATAAAGCAAATATGAACAGACATAAAGGAAGAAATTTACAGTACCACAGTAGCAGTATGGGACTTTAAAACCTCACTTGCATCAATGGAGAGATTATGCATACAGAAAATTAATAAGGAAACACTGCCCTTAAATGACACATTAGACCAGATGGATTGTATTGAGATATATATATATATATATATATATATATATATATATAAAGCATTCCATTTGAAAGCAGCAGAATACACATTCTTTTTAAGTGCACATGGAATATTTCTCCAGGATAGATCACATGCTAGGCCACAAAACAAGCCTCAGTAAATTTAAGAAAATTGAAATCATATCAAGCATCTTTTTTAAAAAAAATAAATTTATTTATTTATTAATTAATTCATTCATTCCTGGCTGCACTGGGTCCTCATTGCTGCACGTGGGCTCCATCTAGTTGCAGCGAGAGGAGGCCACCCCTAGCTGCGGTGCACGGGCTTCTCACTGTGGTAGCCTCTCCCACCATTGAGCACAGGCTCCAGGCACACAGGCCTCAGCAGTTGCAGCACATGGGGTCAGCAGCTATGGCTCAAGGGCTGCAGAGCACAGGCTTAGCAGCTGTGGCACATGGGCCCAGACGCTCCGTGCCACATGAGATCCTCCGAGACCAGGGCTCGAACCTGCATCCCGTGCACTGCCAGGCAAACTCCCAACCACTGTACCACCAGGGAAGCCCTCAAGAATCTTTTTTGACCACAATACTATGAGACTCGAAATCAACCAGAAAAAAACTGCAAAAAACACAAACACATGGAGGTTAAACAAAATGCTACTAAACAAGTAATGGATCACAGAAGAAGTCAAAGAGGAAATTAAAAGAAAACCTAGAGACAAATGAAAACAAAACACGACAATCCAAAACCTATGGGATGCAGCAAAAAGTTCTAAGAGGGAAGTTTACACTAATACAAGCTTACCTGTGGAAACAAGAAAATCTCAAATAAACAACCTAACCTTATACCTCAAAGAACTAGAGAAAGAAGAACAAACAAAACCTGACGTTAGTAGAAGGAAAGAAATCATAAAGATCAGAGCAGAAATAAACAAAATAGGGATGACAAAAACAATAGCAAAGATCAGTGAAACTAAAAGCTGGTTCTTTGAAAAGATAAACAAAATTGATAAACCTTTAGCCAGAATCATCAAGGAAAAGAGGGACAGGACTCAAAACCAATAAAAGTAGAAATGAAAAAGGAGAAGTTATAACTGACACCACAGAAATATAAAGGATCATAAGAGACTACTACAAGCAACTCTATGCCGATACAATGGACAACCTGGAAGAAATGGACTAATTCTTAGAAAGGTACAAACTCCCAAGTCTGAACCAGGAAGAAATAAAAACTATGAACAGCCCAATTACCAGTAATGAAACTAAATCAGTAATGAAAAAAAAAAACTCCCCAACAAGTAAAAGTCCAGGACCAGATGGCTTCACAGGTGAATTCTATCAAACATTTAGGGAAGAGTTAACACCTATCCTCCTCAAACTATTCCAAAAATTTGCAGAGGAAGGAGTACTTCCAACTCATTCTATGAGGCCAGCATCCCCTGATACCAAGATCAAAGAAAATTATAGGCCAATATCACTGATGAACATAGATGCAAAAATCCTCAACAAAATACCAAAATCCAAACCAAATCCAACAATATATTAAAAGGATCATATACCATGATCAAATGGGATTTATTCCAAGAATGCAAGGATTTTGCAATATCTGCAAATCAATCAATATGATATACCACATTAACAAACTGAAGAATAAAAACCATGTCATCATCTCAATAGATGCAGAAAAAGCTTTTGATAAAATCAAACATCGAGTTATGATAAAAACTCTCCAGAAAGTGGGAGTAGATGTAACATACCTCATCTTAATAAAGGCCATATATGACAAACCCACAGCTAACATCATACTCAATGGTGAAAAGCTGAAAGCATTTCCTCTAAGATTAGGAATAAGACAAGGATATCCACTCTCGCCACTTTAATTCAACATAGTTTTGGAATTCCTAGCCACAGCAATCAGACAAGAAAAAGAAATAAAAAGAATCTAAATTAGAAAGGAAGAAGTAAAACTGTTAATGTTTGCAGATGACATGATGCTACACATAGAAAATCCTAAGGATGTCACCAGAAAACTACTAGAGCTGATTAATGAATTTGGTAAAGTTGAAGGACACAAACTTGATACACAGAAATCTGTTCATTTCCATACACTAACAATGAACTATCAGAAGGATAAATAAGGAAACAAGCCCATTTACCATTGCATCAAAAAGAATAACATACCTAGGAATAAACCTACCTAAGGAAACAAAAGACCTGTACTTAGAAAACTGTAAGACACTGATGAAAGAAACTGAAGATGACATAAACAGATGGAAAGATATACCATGTTCTTGGACTGGAAGAATCAATATTGTTAAAATGACCATAGTGACCAAGGCTATCTACAGATTCAATGGAATCCCTATCAAAATACCAATGCCATTTTTCACAGAACTAGAATAAATAATTTAAAAAATTTGTATGGAAACAAAAGACCCCAAATAGCCAAAACAATCTTGAGAAAGAAGAACAGAGCTGGAGGTATCATGCTCCCTGACTTCAGACTACACTACAAAGCTACAGTGATCAAAACAGTATGATAGTGGCACAAAAACACACATAGATCAATAGGGATAGAGAGCCTAGTATAAACTCAAGCACTTATGGTCACTTAATCTATGACAAAGGAGGCAAGAATATACAATGGGGAAAAGACAGTCTCTTCAATAAGTGGTGCTGGGAAAACTGGACAGCTACATGTAAAAGAATGAAATTAGAACACTCTGTAACATAATATACAAAAATGAACTCAAAATGAATTAAAGACCTAAATTTAAGACTGGTACTGTACAACTCCTAGAGGAAAACACAGGCAGAACACTCTTTGACATAAATTGTAGCAACAGTTTTTTGCATTTGTCTCCTAAAGCAAAGGAAATAAAAGCAAAAATAAATAAATGAGACCTAATTAAATCTAAAAGCTTTGGCACAGCAAAGGAAACCATCGACAAAATGAAAAGACAACCTACTGAATGGGAGAAGATAGCTGCAAATGATATGACCAATAAGCGATTAATATCCAACATATATTGATATAAACAGGTCATACACCTGATGAAAAAATGGACAGAACTGAACAGACATTTTTCCAAAGAGGAAATACAGATGGCCAACAGGCACATGAAAAGATGCTCAATATAGCTAATCAACAGGGAATTGCAAATTAGAACCACAATGAGATATCACCTCACACCTGTCAGTATGGCTATCATTAAAAAGAACACAAATGACAAATGTTGGCGAGGATGTGGAGAAAAGGGAAACTTTGTACACTGTTCGTGGGAATGTAAATTGGTGTGGCCACTGTGGAAAACAGTATAGAGTTTTCTCAAAAAACTAAAAATAGAGCTACCATATAGAACTTCCACTCTTGGGTATATATCCAAAAGAAAGAAAAGCATTAACTCGAAAAGATACATGCACCCCAATGTTCACAGCAGCGTTATTTACAATTGCCAAGATATGGATGCAACCTAAGTGTCCATCAACAAATGAACGTTTAAAGAAGATGTGGCGTATATATATACAATGGAATTTATTCAGCCATAAAAAAGAACAAAATCTTGCCATTTGCAGTAACATGGATGGACTTGGAGGGCACTATGCTAAGTGAATAAGTCAGAGAAAGACAAGTACTGTACAATATCACTTATATGTGGAACATAAAAAATACAACTAGTGAATATAACATAAAAGACTCACAGATATTGAGAACAAACTAATGGTTACCAGTGGTGGGGGGAGCAATACAGGAGTAGGGGACTGGGAGGTACAAACTACTGGGTGTAAGATAAGCTCAAGGATATATTGTACAACACAGGGAATATAGTCAACATTTTGTAAGAACTGTAAATGCAAAGTAACCTTCAAAAATTGTATAAAAAATTAAGGAATAAAAAAGGCTAAGGTCATTAATCAGGATTTTGAAAAGGAATTTTAACAGGTGAAAATAGTAAGGCAGAAATAAACAAAAGGCTGTAAGTAGTACCTGCAACTTGAGATTCCAATATGAAGAATCAGCCTTTTCTTTCATGTGTATTCATATAACTATTAAACTCTAGTTTACACAAAGACAAAAAGCATATTAAAGAACTATTACCTTTCATGTTTGCAGCATACCCACTGTTATTCACCAAAGTAGAATATGGTTGTTCATTTTGAGGCAAGACTCCCGCAGCCATGGTAGTCTGTTGGGGGAGAAAAGATTACTTTTTGAAGGTTTGCCTATAGAATATTCATATGCTAATCACGTATAATGTGCTAGACTTCTACTGTCTTATACAGCAGTCATTAGCTAAGGGGTTATTGAGCACTTGAAATGTGGCTAGTACAGATTTGAGATATGTTGTAGATAAAGAATACAAGATTTTGGAGACTTGTACAAAAAAAGAATGTAAAATATCTAATTTTTTACATTTATTTGGCATTGAAATATTTTTGATATATTGGGTTAAATACATTTTTAAAATTATTTTTCTGATTCTTTTTATTGTTACTGGCGAATCAAAATTTGAATATGTGGCTCACATGATATTCTACTGGACAGTGCTGTGCTAGACAGTAAGGACATTACAGAGAAAAATAAGACATACTCTTCCTATACATTTATAGTCTGTTGGGAAGATAAGATGTAGACACAAATAATGCTAATATGTGCTAAGTGTCACAAGGCAGTCTTGGACAAGCAAGACGGCTGTCCAATTTGAGGGTAGGTGCAAGGCTTGAAGAAGGAATTTGTACTTGAACTGGGCTCAAGGAGTAACATTTATTGTGGACATGACAGTACACTAGGCAATTAAACAGAAGCCCTCATTCTTTACTAAAAGTAAGGTAGATAGCTAGTGGGAAGCAGCCGCATAGCACAGGGAGATCAGCTTGGTGTTTTGTGACCACCTGGAGGGGTGGGATATGGAGGGTGGGAGGGAGATATGGGAACATATGTATAACTGATTCACTTTGTTATAAAGCAGAAACTAACACATCATTGTAAAGCAATTATACGCCAATAAAGATGTAAAAAAAAAAAAAAGAGTTTACTGAGTTTATGACTTTACAGTTAACAGTCTTCATCTAGCTCATGCTAAGCTATATGGCTAAGTGTTCACTGTGTTCCTATGGTTTCTCCACTGAGGAAAGTGAAGTAAATCTTTTTATGTGTCAAAAAGCAAAAACTGCCACCTTTCTGAAGCCCCTATTATGTGTTGGATTGTGAAATAAGGAAAACACATTGATCTTTGTTCCCTGGTTCCTGACACAGAGCAACTAGACCATCGTAAATTCCTAAGTGATAGGAGCCCAAGGAGCCTCTTTTGTTCCAATTCTAATGAGGCAACTTTAACTCTAGGTGGGCTACTGGATGGCTCCTGGATTGCACTGGTCACCAGAAAGACCAAGCCATGATTAGAAGCTTGGAATGTTCTAGAAGGGGAGAGTTGACTGTGACACAACAGAAAGTCACACACAATATTAACGTTTTTTCCTAAATAATGATTTTAATATTTTTCTTTGAAAAAGCACGTTTATTGTTCGGGCATCAATGACTGGGGGGGTCAAACTATAATTTTTATATGGTTATGTATTTTTTTTAAATGCTCTAAAAATCTGTTGAAATTTTTTGCACCAATAAATTAACAGTGGCAATTAATACAGCCTTAATATTTTTCCCTAGAGCATTTATTTTTGTGAGAAAAATCACTTCACAAATTTCAGGGGTCCTCCGAGAATTTCAAATTCACTAAAATTTTATTTCTAAAATCAAGTTTTATATGCTCAATAGGTATAAAATTTTTAATCTAAAGTCCTACTCAATGAAACTGTCTCCCTTCAAAAGAAATACAAGAATTAAAATCATAGAGGTGCTCTAACATGAAAGAAAAAAGAAATTCCTGCAATATTTATATACAAATCTGGTATCATACTAATTAATACAAAATTTTATAATGGGCATAACATTTCAAATGAATGTTACATAAAGACAAGAAGTCAATGGACTAATGGAACAAGTTGTTCCAGGAAACTCATTAGCAAAAACTTAATTTGAAAGAATATACATTATGATTAGATTTACAGTAAACATTTTTACCATATTACTTTTCAAAAATTTGGACTTTTAAAACATGTTTTGACCAAAAAACAATTTATCACCATGTTAGAACCATGGAATTTTAGAGCAGTCAGAGTTCTAGCCCAGGCTGTTTTGTAGATGAGGAGTTATAAAGCATATCCCAGGTGATCCAGCATGTGGTAACAAGGTAGAACCAGTTGTCACTTTTTCTGTGAAGGCTTCCCTGATGCCACCCTAAGCTCTTCAGCTGTAATGTAATGAAATGCGTCTACTGGACTGGCTCCCCTGCACACCACGGGGTCTCGAGAGGAGAAGCCATGATTTGCTCATCTCTCTCTCTAAAGAAGGGGAGAGTCTGGTGTAAGGAACACATTCACTGCACATCTGTTGAGCTGAAATGGGCATACTAGACTGAGTTTCATGGATCTATTCATGTCTTATTTATGTCTGTATCCCCAAGACCTAGAGCTCACTGAAAACGTGGCTTTTCATGTTGTGGTTAAGACTCCCCGCTTCCAATGCAGGGGGCGCGGGTTCGATCCCTGGTCGGGGAATTAAGACCCCACATACCGTGCCGCGCAGCCAAAATAACAAACAAAAACAAAAAAACAGAAAAACTCCATGGCTTTAAAGAGTGTTGAATTAATTTTACTCTTTTGGGTAGCAAAAAGTACAAATATGATTGTGGACTGTCTTTAAAAACTTTCTTTTTAACTAGCCCCTCAGAAACTCAAAGTTGTAAGGAACCTCAGAAGTCCTCTATTAGAATCCTAACCCACAAGAGCATTCTCTCCACAATGTCTTTGAACAGTAACACTGACATTATCACACAGCTCTGGTAGTTAGAAAGCTCTTTATAACGTGGCCACTCTGTAATTTCTGCCCATTGGTGAGAAATATTTCTGCCCTTTGAGACTACACAGAACAATAAATAAACCCTTTCTTCCTCATATCAAAAGCTGGCTGGCAATCATCCCAAATTACATCTTCCCAGACTAAGGACCAGCAGTTCCTCCCCTCACCGTTTTTCATATGTAATGGTTCTAGACCTCACAGACCTGGATGCTGTTTTCTATTTACACTCTATAGTTATTCATATCCTAGTACTCAGAGCTGAGATGTATCCCTCAGGTGGGGTGTGATCATCAAAAATTAGAACAAAAACAATCAGCTCCTCTGTCTGCAGTGAATGGGGCTTACCATCATATTTCAGCAGTCTCAAGCAGTTTTCAGCAGTCTCAAGACACATCAGGATACAATGGTTAAAAAAAAAAGGCTAAAAAATGATCTATAGTACATTTTGAGGTTAAAAAATGGACATTCAGTACAGATAATTAAACATATATAAAAGTTTAAAGTGAAATAAATGGTACAGAAGAAGAAGTAAAGTCTCCATTCCTATCTCCCAGCCCAAGTTTTACTCCCCAGAGGTAAACAATGTAAACATAGGCTTTAGTTCTTCCGGTGGGTAGTGACTATATGTACACCTCTGGTTATTATTTTATCATCTTTAAAATGATTCACCAGACTATTGAATTCCTGGTATAAAAGATGCGGAAATTGGCTCATTTACTCTACCAACCTCCTACCATGCCAAACCTTTCCCCATTTAATACATCATTATATTTTTAATTCTTCTGATTATCTTTGTAATTTTAAATAACATCCTTTAACCATCTTTTCTTCTATCAACTTTAAACAGTATCATGACTCCTTACCTTGTAAAATAAGAAAAGTAGTTTATCTGTATTATTCCATTTCACCTTTCCCCTCCACTTCCACGTTCTGCTAACTATATCATTTCTTATTTTTAAAGATTTTTAATTTTTAAGCTTTAGCTATATCTGTAATTAAGTTTCCCATGCTTTGTCTATAGGCTCATTCCAATATGTAAGATGAAATACAATATAATTATTGAGTGTATTAGATATTATATATATATATATATCTGTATACACATATGTATAATCCATACATATTTACCTTAAAAATATTTTTTACCAAGTCTTATGCTTGGACTCATATAAAAAGAAGTGCAATCGTGTATCACAAAACCTGTGCTGCTCAAAGTAAAACATTCCAAGCATCAGTGTCAAGTGGATTATCCTTTATTTCATTAGCTGCTTAAAACAAGGGCAGATTTTGTTCTGCTGTAAATTTAGACAATGTATTTCTTATACAGACTTCCCCGTTTGTTTGTTTGTTTTGCGGTACACGTGCCTCTCCCTGCCGTGGCCTCTCCCGTTGCGGAGCACAGGCTCTGGATGAGCAGGCTCAGCGGCCATGGCTCAAGGGTCCAGCACGAACCAGCGTCCCCTGCATCGGCAGGCGGACTCTCAACCACTGCGCCACCAGGGAAGCCCTCAAATTCTTAATCATACTATCTACTTGCTTTTTAAAAATATTTTTTCCAAGCCCTTTGGGTTCCTAATTCTAATGTGGATGAAAAGCTTCCTAGGCCCACTAAACAGTTACCAATGTAGGATTTCTTTTAATTGCACCCCTGAGTTGAGGCCACTGTTCCTCAGATTCTGCTTTGGCTTTGCTCTATCCTCAAGTAATTTTTTCATGAAAGGTGAATGGACGACGAACTTTCTAAGTCCTCTCATTCTGAAAATATTTATTTTATCCTCATACTTAGATGATAATTTGGCTACTTACAGAATTCTACGTTGAAAGCCATATTATGTCATGTCTACTGTGTTTTAACAAACAACATTGCTGATGAGAAGTCTGGATGTCAATCAGTATATTAGAAACAGGCCCTTTTCATTAACCTTGATTATTAGTTCCTTCCAATATGTAGATTGAGTCTCCTTCAGAAGCTAAAATTGTCTGTGTACCAAGTACCATGATCTATATTTTAAGTGCTCTACTTTACAAAATCCACATCATTCTTACAGAATCACTCTATGCAGTATATACTATTATTAGCTCCATTTTCTCAGGTGGGAAACCTTGCTTGAGATTACACATTTTCACTGGTAGAGCTGGGACATGAATACAGCCTGCACGCTTCTAATACCAATCCACTGTGCCCTACAGAAAGATCTGACCAATGTACACAATTCATTAAAAGACAAGTCTTTTCTCTCGTCCTCATCAATGCCAGCCATTTTAAACCTTTTTAACAGAATCATCTCATTATTGTTTTACTTTGCATTTCTTAAGTGAGGCAAAGTAGTTTTTCAGAAGCTTTTTTAAAAACGTGAATTTCTTGTAAATAAACTGCCTGCTTCAGAATTTAGCCCTTTTCCTACTGGGACATTTGCCCCTTTCTTACAGACTTGCAAGATGTCTTTCCATATTAATATCAACTCTTCATCATATATGCTGCACATCTTTTTATTTATTTATGTTTGATGTGGACCATTTTTAAAGTCTTTATTGAACTTGTTACAATATAGCTTCTGCTTTATGTTTTGGTTTTTTGGCCTCAAGGCATATGGTATCTTAGCTCCCTGACCAGGGAACGAACCTGCACCCCCTGCATTGGAAGGTCAAGTCTTAACCACTGGACCACCAGGGAAGTCCCTGTACATCTTTTTAAAAATAGCTTACCATGTCTTAAATATGTTGTGTGTTTTGCCTAGCAGTCTTACTCTGTCCTGTAGTCCAGACTGTAAGATTTTTCTATTGACTTTTCTGGCTGCAGTGACACAATACAAAAAGCTTTCTCCAATATAAGCTGTAAATCCCAATTTAATGTCTCCCATTTGGGGGTGATAAATGCTGTCCCTTTTTTGCAGGTTAACAGTACTATTGCTAAAACATAAGTTAATCTACAAAATTAAAGATAGTCCATCTTTAAAGAATATCATATGTATCCTAATATGACTTTATAAAAGCCATCTTTAAAAGTAGTAAAATAAAATATTCTTATTTGTAAATTATCTACAATTGTAAAGCTTAAATACTATATTTTACCAAACAACACGACATGCTTTATATGAAAAAGTAATTCTTCTAACCTAGGAAAAACAGTGGAAGAATGGAAAATTTTCTTTAAAGGTGTTAGTAACCCAAGAGTTACTATACATGTGTACAGTTAAATTACCAATTTTCAAAGATCTGAAATATATAATAAACATTAGTTTGAGAAACAGAATATTTCAAGACCATTCAAAATCTAAGAGTTAAAACAGAAAATCAGCTCTATTTGTATCTGTAAGGCCATCAAAAGCATCCAGTGCAGATTCCTTTTCATTCTTCTCGCAGTTGCTGATCACTTGCCTTCATCTAAACTCTAGTAGCCTCAGTTCCACTGCTTTATAAATTAAACAGCTTTCCTGTTTTCCTGAACAACCAGTCAAACTTTCATCCTGTTTTACTTAATCCTTCTTTCTCCTCAAGGAAATCCTCATTACTTATTCAATAGGTCTCAATTGCTGACTTTTTTTCCCTTTCTCATTAGACTAGTTATTTGAAATCAGTATGGCAGCTCCAGAGCTGCCTTTATTTTAGGCTAATTTAGCCCATTGCTTAAGGCCATATCTTTCTAAGGCTTCCACCTGCTTCTCTGGGTATTATGAGGCCTTTCTTCTCTGGCTGGTGGGAACACGAACTATTTCCAGCCCCCTGAGTGCCCTGAAAACTGTTCTGTCTACTCCTTCCTGTATCTTTCCCTAGTCTTGAGTAATTTGCACAGGTCAGTACTCAGCCAAATACTTTAGGCCAGCGAAGACTTAAGGGCCCTCTGCACGTTTCTGAAGGCTCTCTTCACACTGCTCCCTTCTCTCCAGTACGCTACGCTGCAAATTCTAGCCACCCTGGCTCTCTACACATCTCTGAGAAGGCTCTGTTTAGGTACCCCTGCACTGCAGCCTACAGATTGCTTCCAGAGAGGCAGCTGGTGCAACCTTAGGCTCATCACATTTCTCTTCTCTCAGATATCACAATTCCAAGCTGCCTGCTTTCCAATGTCCAAAACCCATTTTTTATATATTTTGCCTGGCTTTATAGTTATTTCAGGCAGGAGGGTGATTCTGGTCTCTGTTATTTCATCTTGGTTGGAAGCAGAAATCTCCGTTGGCCCTCTTCAAATACCTCAAATTCAGGGGAACTCTGCAAGAGTGCTCATTGTGCATTGACTCTGCATAAAAACATTAATTTACTGTCCAATTATATACAGCTCAACTAGGTTAGTTAAACTATATGGTATAGTCAAAAGTTCTCTGTTTAAATCTTGACTCAGTTCATTGCCTTCTGTATGAACCATTTTGAGCTTCAATTTTATCTTCTGTAAAATGAGGATTATTATATCTACTTTCTTAGGATGCTGTGAAGATGAGAGGTTGTGTAAGTGTGTGTTTCTAGCACAATGTCCGGTATATAGGTATTCAATAAATGCTTATTTTCATTTGCAAGCCAGTATCTGTAATCTTTTTGTTTCTCTCCCTTCTGTCTATACTCACTTCATTTTCCTGTGATTTTTTATAAGAATCTGTAAAGGATTCCCTTCATTATCTGTAAAACAGTCCTGCCAGTAGTTAGTAATGGTTGAGCTTTTCAAGAAGATTTATAAAAACATTATCTCCATTCACAACTGAATTTATTTCATGTGCCTGGTTGTAGATTCAGGAGAAAAAGGGTTTGAATAGTAATCCTATCATTTCACTGCACCATCATATATTACTTAACTTCATGTTCTGCTCCTTATGACAGATATTTTGCTCACTCTATCCTAGAATTTGCTTTTATTCTAAAAGTTCCTCAAAATGACTCAATTGTTAGGATTAATCACACGCTATTTAGTACCTAATACTTAAAAGTTAGAACAGCATGGACTATGACTCATACTGTTAAGAATCATCACAAAGTAAGAGTTCGATACAAAGTATGTTCTACTTCATAAAAAAGTCATTTCACACCAGAGACTGGGTTCTGAGGTGGACTGAGGAGTTCTTAGGTCACTACTTTCCCTTCCATCTTCCAGATACACAGTGATCTGCCAAAATCTACATGTGTATTTTTGGGAGAAAATTTGTGGGGATTATATTAAGAAGTGCCTGGGAAGTTAGAAGTGTGGTATAATCCTTCCTAGATTCTTAAAGCACTACCACTCTAACTTGCATCAGAATCACCTTGGGTGCTTTTGGAAAATGCAAATTCCTTGGCCCACCCTCAAAATGTCTGAGTTGGTAAGTTTGGTGTAACAATTTGTATTATCAAATTGTTATTATTATTGTTATTATTATTGTTATTATTACACGCCAGCTCATTCTGGTAAGAGGCCTTCTGCCCACACTTAAAGAAGTACAGTCAATATGATTAGATTCTACATAGCAACCATGACAGAAGAATTTGAGGCTGAAAAACTTAAGTTTGTAGGGGGAAAAACAGAGATGGAAGCCCAAGTCTATAAGCGAACCCATGAAACCTATATAAATATTTTTATGTTCATGAATAATAACTAAAACACATAAGCTTACTCGATGCCAGGCACTGTTCCAAATGCTTTATATATCCTAATTCATACAATATCCATGACAACACTATTAGGTGAATACTACCATTATTCCCATTTAAAAAAAATAATTTTATTTATTTTTTTAACATCTTTATTGGAGTGTAATTGCTTTACAATGGTGTTTTAGTTTCTGCTTTATAACAAAAAAATAGCTTTATTTTTTAGAGCAGTTTTAGGTCCATAGCAAAACTGAGTAGAAGGTATGGAGATTTCCCATAAACCCCCACCCTACCTCGCACATGCACAGCCTTTTTCCCATTATCAACAATCCCCACCAAAGTGGTACATCTGTTGCAACAGATGAACCTACATTGACACATCATAATCACCCAGAGTCCATAGTTTACCTTAGGGTTCACTCTTGGTATTAGACACTGTGGAACTGGACAAATGCATAGCATGTATCCACCATTATAGTATCATACAGAGTATTTTCACTACCCTAAAAATCCTCTGTGCTCCACTTAGTTATGCTCCCTACCCCACCCCAGCAACCATTGATCTTTTTATTGTCTCCGTATTTTGGCTTTTCCAGAATGTATTGATAATACAGTTGGAATCATACATTATGCAGCCTTTTCATATTGGGTACTTTCACTTAGTAATATGCAAGTAAGGTTCTCCATGTCTTTTCATGGCTTGATAGCTAACTTCTTTTTAGTGCTGAATAATATTCCATTCTCTAGATGTAACACAGTTTATTCACTAACCTACTGAAGAACTTGGTTGCTTCCAAGTTTTGGTAATTATGAATACAGTGGCTATAAACGTCTGTGCGCAGGTTTTTGTGTGAGCATAGGTTTTACAGCTCCTTTGGGTAAACACCATGGAGCATGACTGCTGGATCATATGGTAAGAACGTGTTTAGTTTGTACATTATTTCTATTTTACAGATTAGGAAACTAAGGCAAAGAGAAACCAAATAATTTGCCTGAAGTCACATCTATTATTTGAATTGGGATTTGAGCTGGGATTTGAATTTACACAGTTTAGCTCCAGAGTTAGTGCTCTTAACCACTACACATACAGCTTCTCAACTATTAATAAAGACCTCACACTAAATAAAAGGAACGTCACTGTTAGTCAGCTACACTATGCATTGTAACCTGGCTACGCTGGATTCTGCACCATTTATAAATTCTTCACTTTCAAGAAACTCTTCAGATCTCCTTTCCACAGCAAAATTTTCAAATTTATTTTGCTCTTTGCAGGCAACCTGCTGATTCTTCATTCCAAATCTCCATTCACCGCTGTACCAAAGACAAATATCAACAACACAGCCCCTTTTAGGTTTAACACATTTTAGGTTCCTCCCTCCCAACAGAAAAAGAAATGCAGCTGGTCTGAACATAACGTTATAAAATCTAAACATATTTTCAATAGAGTCGCTGGCACTTACTGGCTCTGTGATCTTAAGCACACTTACTAACATCTCTGAGACTCACAATCTGCTCTGCAGTAGTTATAAAGATTACCTGAGAGCCAGTACACAGATCTAATTCCATGTCTGATCCATAATTCAGTCTGTTCTCAAGACAGCAGCCAGAGTGATCTTGTTAACTTCATGTCACCCTTCTCTTCAAAACCCTTCTAGTCACCCTATTTACAATTTAAACCAGCTCCCCTTCCGTGTTCCACTTTTCTCTTCAGGACTTATGAATAGCACATTACATAATTTACTTATTTATCCTGTTTATCATCTGCCTTTCTCTACCCAATGAAGACACAGATTTTTGTCTGCTTTGTCAACTGTTATGCCTCAAAAGCCCAGAAAAGGGCCTGTCACTAGTAGGTGCTCAAAGATTTGTTGAACAAATACATGAATATACGTTCAATAAAAAGTAGCTGCCACCACATCACCATCATTTAATCTCTTTGAACCTCAGCTTTTTAATCTGTAAAGGAGGCATAGTAATAGTGCTTTACTTATCTCAAGATTATCGCTAAAAGCCTATTAATTACATGACAGTACCACTATGCAAATGCAAGGAATGGCATTCTCACTATCTTAGCTTTCCTGATCACAGTTATATCTCCAACTGCTCACCTATTTTCAACCTGACAAATTTGTATTTCTTCTAATTCCCTGAGGTGTGTAGCTGTTTTTCTTCAGCCAAATACACATGATGACAATAAATTCAACCCTCAGGCCAAATTTTCTCTCCTTCAGGATGCCTTCGTAATACCAATTACACTGTTTATTCACATCCCCTTATCATGAAGGGCTGACTGAAGATTTATCTAGTGACCCGGATGCTATAAAACATAGCTTCCTAATACCACAGTAGTATTTTGTTCTTAAAAGAATTAAAGCACTCCTTATGACTCTTTATGTAGTAAAACAAAACCAAACCAGGTTACTTTTAAACTGTAAGTCCTCACCTCTGAATCTGCAACCTCAAAAAAACAAAACAAAAAACTCCAAAAACAACAAAAAAAAACCCCAAACCCCCAGAACTATATAAAATCCCCTTTCTCCTCAAATCACTTCCAGAGGGCAGGCAGGCAACACTTAAAAAACACCTTTTCTTTTTTAAATCCCTCCAGCCTTTCTAACTATGTAAGTCCTCAGGGAAAGAACTAAGGACTGCTTTGAATATATGATATGTCTAGCAGTTTGCTATGAACTTCACTGGCTTCTGTGATCTCACACCTTAAATACACCTTAGGCAGGGTCCCTGTCTCTCAGGAGACTCATCACAGATCAGGGAAAAACAATACTACAGTAGGATTCTCACCATTTCATCATTTAAAGAAATATGCTGTTTGTTTCAGATTCTTCAGAAAACACATTATGATAAAGCAGATAGGTAAGATATTAACAATAGGTGAAGCTGGTTTTCACAAGCAAGGTTTCCATACTCCCTAGCCTTTTCCCACAAACAACCACATCTGGCTGGTTATTCCTACAGGGTTGAACCAACCTCACGTGAACATCACCACCACAGATACTTCTAAGGAGGTCAACAATTCCTAATTCAACACTCAACAGAATCACTTGGAGGGCTTTCTTAAAAACCCAGACTGCTAGGCCCCACCCCCAGAATTTCCACTCAGTAGGTCTGAGTGGGGCTGAGAATCTGCATTTTTAACTAGTTTCCAGTGATGCTGATGCTTTGAGAACTACTGCATTAGGTAAGCAAGCTGCATTTACCTAACAGCACATATTCTATAGGTTATTGTCAAAGAGTGTCTCCTGGGTTCTGTTAAAACCTGTCACACAAGCAAACCTTGCTTTTTTCTGAGCCAATCTTCGCAATGTCTTGAAATACATTAAGGAGTCCTACATCATCAACCAGACCTAGAAAAAGCCTCATGTTCCTGGGTGAGACCTGGGCACTAATGTTCCTACCAAAATTCTATTTTAAACCAAACACATCACCTGGAATCAGGGCATTGCTATGCAAGTGGTATCAGCAAGAAGAAAGACTCTCCACATCAGCCACTTTTTAGTCAAGCACCACACACCGCATCATTTTGGAGACCATAATTAGGATTCCTAACCAACAGATGTTTATTATCTGAATATTCCTTTTAGTAGGTATATAAGTATTACGGACATATAATTACATTCACCTTTAAATACACATATTGTGACACGGTTTAGAATGTTTTAAATAAATTGCAGCTAGTTCAACATGAAAAGCTTAAACTACTAGATGAAGCAGAATTTACTATTCACTTTACTATCCCCATTTATTTACAGACTGGGAAGGATAACAAGATTTTACACCTCTTAAATTCCTGAACTACTTCTCAAAGAAAAAGCCATCCTGTGAAACATATTTCAAATACTTGGGTGACAAGCTTGGATGACTTAAAACATATGCAGGTGTGTAGCTCCTGGGACACCACAGGCTTAGATTAGACCTTCTATAGCAAGATAGAGAATATCTGGTTTAAGTAGTAGATTGAACTCATACACTAGCTTCCCCTTCCTCCCAAGACCCTGGTGAGAAAAAATTTTAAAAAGAATAAGCTCGGGGCTTCCCTGGTGGCGCAGTGGTTGAGAGTCCGCCTGCCGATGCAGGTGACACGGGTTCGTGCCCCGGTCTGGGAGGATTCCACATGCCGCAGAGCGGCTGGGCCCATGAGCCATGGCCGCTGAGCCTGCGCATCTGGTGCCTGTGCTCCACAATGGGAGAGGCCACAACAGTGAGAGGCCCGCCTACTGAAAAAAAAAGAGTAAGCTCACAGAGCAAGTAGCAAGAGTCTTCAATGGATTTTGGAAGAAAGAAAGCAGATGAAAGTAAAGAGGCAACTAAAACTGAGTGGAGGAAGTTGTAGCCTAAAATACGACCATGAAGAGGGTAACAACAGATGGTTATGTCTCATCAGAAAAGATGGAAGGCAGTGAGATGACCACCTTCGAAGTGCTGAAAGAAATACATGGTCAACCAAGAATTCTATAACCAGCCAAATTCTCCTTGAAAAATGAAAGCGAAATTAAGACACCTCCAGATTTAAAAACAAACAATCCAAAACCATAAAACAGGTATGAGAGAATTTGTTGCTAGCAGACCTGCCCTATGAGAAATACTAAAGGAAATCCTTCAGGCCGAAATGAATGACATTATAGGGTAACTTGAATCCACACAAAGAAATAAAAAGCACCAGAAAAAGTTAACTAAATGGGTATTATGAGAATAAATATAACTCTTTAAATATAACACTTTTCTTGACCAGTTTTAAGACACCTGCATAAAGCAATAATTATAAAAATAGGTTGATAAGCATATAGTGCATATAAAAGTATAATTTGATGACAGTAATAGTACAAAAGAGGGAGAAGGCAATGCAGATATACTGGAGGAAAGGTTTTGTATACTTCAATTAAACTAGTATTAATCTGAACGAGGCTCTTTTAAGAGCTAATTGTAATCCTAAGGTGAGTGCTAAGAAAATAACTGAAAATAAACAGAAAAGAAAAAGGAAATTGGAAAGGCATAATCAAAAATATCTAACACAACAGAAGGCAAGAATCAAGGAATAAAGGAATGCAAAAGCTGCAAGACATATAAAAACAAGAAAAGGGCAGGTGTAAATTTATCAGTAATTACACTAAGTGTAAGTGGATTACATACCCCAATCAAAAGTCAGAGATTGGCAGAATGGATTTAGAAAATGAGCCACCTAAAATATATATATATAAGACCTACATGAGGAAAACTACAAAACACTAATGAACAAAATCAAAGAAGAACTAAGTAAATGGAAAAATAGTCCATGTTCATGGACAGGAAGATTCAATATTGTCAAGATGTCAGTTCTTCCCAACTTGATCTATAGATTCAATGCAATCTCAGCCAGAAAAATCCCAGCAAGTTATTTTACGGACATCAACAAACTGATTCTAAAGTTTATATGGAAAGGCAAAAGACGTAGGATAGCCAACACAATACTGAATGAGAAGAACAAAGCTGGAGTACTTACACTACCTGACTCCAAGACTTACTATAAAGCTACAGTAATCAAGACAATGTGGTACTGGCCAAAATAACAGATCAATGGACCAAATAGAGAACCCAGCAATAGACCCACATAAGTACAGTCAACTGATCTTTGACAAAGGAGCAAAGCTATACAGTCTCTTCAACAAATGGTGCTGGAACAACAGGATGTCCATAAGAAAAAAACATTAATCTAGACATAGACCTTAGACTCATCGCAAAAATTAACTCAAAATCAATGATAGGCCAAAATGTAAAACACAAAACTATAAAACTTCTATAAGATAATATAGGAGAAAACCTTGGGAACAGTGATGCCTTTTGAGATACAACACCAAAGACAAAATCCATAAAAGAAATGACTAATAAGCTGGACTTAATTAAAATTAAAAACTTCTGCTCTGTGAAAGACAAAGTCAAAAGAAAGAGAAGACAAACCATGGACTGGGAAAAAACATTTGCACAAGAGATATCTGGTAATGGACTGTTATGCAAAACATACAAACAACTCTTAAAATTCAACAATAAGAGAACAAACACCTGAGTAAAAACTGAGCCAGAGACCTTAACAGAGACCTCACCAAAGAAAATACATGGCAAATAATCATATGAAAAGGAGCTCCACATCATATGTCATCAGAGAAATGCAAATTAATACAACAATGAGATACCATTACACACCTATTAGAATGGCTAAAACCTGGAACACTGATAACACCAAATGCTGGTGAGAATGTGGAGCAATAGCAACTCTGTACATTACTAGTGGAAATGTGAAATGGTACAGCCACTTTGAAAGAGTTTGGTGGTTTCTTACAAAACTAAACATACTCTTAGTATATAATCCAGCAGTTATGCTCCTTGGTATTTTCCCAAAGGAGTTGAAAACTATGTCCACACAAAAACCTGCACACAAATGTTTATAACAGATTTATAATACTTGGAAGCATCAAGATGCCCTTCAATAAGTGAATGAATAAACAAGTTGCAGTATATCCAGGTAATAGAATATTATTCAGCACTAAAAAGAAATGAGCTGTCAAACTATGAAAAGACATGAAGGAATCTTAAATGTATTATCACTAAGTAAAAGAAGTCAATCTGAAAATGCTACACACTATATGATTCCAACTATATGACATTCTGGAAAAAACGAAACTATGAAGACAAAAAGATCAGTTGTTGCTGGGGATGGGGGAGGCAAAGAGATAAGACGGGATGAATAGGCAGAGCAAGAGGATTTTTAGGGCAGTGAAAATACTCTGTATGATGTTCTAATGATGACTATGTCATTATACATTTGTCCAAATCCATAAAATGTACATCAAGAATGAACCCTAAGGGAAACTATGGCTGACTATGATGTATCAATGTAGGTTCATTGATTATAACAAATGTACCATTCTGGTGAGTGATGCTGATAATGAGAAATGCATCTCTCCCTGAGGGGCAGGGGATATATGGGAAATCTCTGTACCTTCCTCTCTCTGTACCTTCACAATTTTGTTATGAACTTAAAACTGATCTAAAAAAATTAGTCTTAAAAACATGGACCCAAAAAACATAAAACAAAAAGGCATAAATTGGATTCCATTCAAAAAAATAAATCCAACTATATGCTATCTACAAAAGACAAGTTAGATTCAATGACACAAACAGGCTAAAAAATAAAAGATAGAAAAATATAGACCATGCAAGCAATAACCAAAATAGAACTGAGAAGGCTATACTAATATCACACAAAATTCTATAAGGCAAAAATTGTTCCTAGAAACAAAAGAAAGATATTTTACAATGATAAGAGGATCGATTCATCAGGAAGATATAGTGACTATAAGTATACTTGCACTTATAAAGAGAGCCCCAAAATACATGAAGTAAAACTGAAAATCTGAAGGGAGAAATAGACAATTCAACAAAAATAGTTGGAGACTTCAATACCTCTCTTGTAAGAATGGGTTGAAAGCAAGGCAGATCAACAAAAAAGAGCTAATTTATTGAAGAATACCATAAACTACCTTGTCATAGCAGATATCTACAGAATACTCTAGATCCAAAAAAACAGAATACACATCCTTCTCAAATGCACATGAAACATTCTCCATGACAGACCATGTGCTAGGTGACAAAACAAACCTCAATAAACTAAAAAAGAATTAAATCATGCAAAGTATGTTCTTTGACCACAATGAAATTAAATTTGAAATCAATAACAAAAGAAAATGTGGAAAAATGACAAATATATAAAAGTCAAGCAACATATGCTTAAATAACCAATGGGTCAAAGAGGAAAACACAATGGAAAACATAAAGTACTTTGGGATGAATGAAAAAAACAAACAAAAAAATCAAACCTTATGATACACAGCTATGCTGATACATAGCAGTGCTAAAGAGAAATTTATAGCTGCAAATGCTATATTAGAAAGAGAAAGAATTCAACTCAATAACCTTCCACCTTAAGTAACTGGAAAAAAGAAGAGCAAGATGAACCCAAAGCAAGCAGAAAGTAGGAAATGCAAAAGATTAGAATGGGAAAAAAAGAGATAGAGAAAAGTCATGCAGAAAAATCAACTAACCCAAAAGTTGGTTCTTTAAAAAATCAACAAAATAGACAGACTTTTAGCGAGACTTCCCCCCCACCGCAAAAAAGAGAAGACTCAAATTATAATAATAAATAGGGAATATTATAACCAGAAATAAAAAGGATTATAAGAGAATACTATGAAGAAAAGTATGCCAACAAATAGGTAAGAAAGATTTAAAAAGTTCCTAGAAAGACACAAACTACCAAGAATACCTTTGAGAAGAAACAAAATCTGGGAGAGTGATGTCAGCAGCACAGTGAAATGAGACACTCCCTTTCAATCTACAACCAGTAAAACATCCATAACTCAACTAGGGCCCCTCTACTCAACACAATAGAATGCTGAAGAATACCACACACCTGTACACCAAAAGGTGGGTGGACTGTAACACATAGAGGCAGAACTGAGGGAACAATAGAGGCAGTGCCTGCAATCCTAGCACTCCAGCCACAACAGCTAAGCCCACAGCCCTAGAAAACCAGGTAGCAACAGAGGAGGTGGTATACGTGACTCTGACCTCCCAGCAGGAGTGGCGCCCATGGCTACTGGTAACTGGGCAGCAGCAGTACTAGGGCCCAGGATCCCATCCCCCAAGTCACTGAGGTGTCCACAACTCTGGCCAACTGCTACAGTGCCCACAGTGGTGGAGCCTGTGAACCTTACAATACCAGATACAAGCAGAGGTGCCTGCATGACCCCAACTCCCCATCCCCACCCTTGGTTGTGAAGCCTGTGATTCAGGGAATTCTGGACGCGGCAGAAGAGCCCATCATCCCTGTGCCCCAGGAGGCAATGCCACTGACCCTGAAGGCACAAGAAGCGATAATGAGCGTATGGGGCAATACCTCTGATACTGGAAAACAAAAGAAAATCCTCTAATTTCTTACTTGTTGAGTTATTAGAATCCAGTCGTGAAGTATTTGCTTCTTCAAATGCACCAGCAGAGGAACAACTCATCAGGCATCCTAAAGAACCACAGTAACACTGTATCACAAAAAGAACATGACAATTCCCCAAAAACCAACAGAAAATTGTGGAGCATTATGATCTAATAGAGAATTCAAAATAGCTGTCATGAAGAAATTCCACAAGTTACAAGAAAACTCAGAAAGGCTCAAGTTCAATTAGCTCAGGAATAAAATTAATGAACAGAAAGAACACTTTACCAAAGAGACTGAAACTCTAAAATAGAACCCAACAAACTCTGGAGCTGAAGAACTCAATACATGAAATAAAGAATGTACTAGAAAGCACTGGAAATAGAGCAAACCAGATACCACAAAAATACAAAGAATTATAAGAGAATCTTATGAACAGCTATGTAGCAACAAACTGGACAACCTAGAAGAAACAAATTCTTAGAATAATATAACCTTCCAAAACTGAATCATAAAGACAGAGATTGAAACAGTAATATAAAAACCTCCCCCAAAACAAAAGACCAGGACCAGAGAGCTTCACAGGTGAATTCTATCAAGCATTCAAAGAAGATTTAATATCTATCCTATCAAAGTCTTCAGAAAAATAAAGAAGAAGGAATGCTTTCTAACTCATTTCATGAAGCCAATGTCACTCTGATACCAAAACCAAATGAAGACAACACACAAAAGAGAAAATTACAGCCAATATCTCTGATAAACACACATGCAAAAATCCTCAACAAAATATTGGCAAACTAAATACAACAGTATATTCAAAGGATCACACACCATGATCAAGTGGGATTTATTCCAGAGAGGCAAGGATGGTTCAATATCCTGAAACCAATCACAATGATACATCACATTAATAAAATGAAGCATAAAAACATAAGATCATCTGAATACATGCAGAAAAAGCATTTGGTAAGATTCTAACACCCATTTGTGATAAAAACTCAATAAAGTGAGTATAGAACATACCTCAACATAATAAAGGCCATATATGACAAAAGCACAGTTAACATCACCCTCATTGGTGAAAAACAGAAAACTATCCCATTAAAATTAGGAATAAGGACTTCTCCAGTGGTGCAGTGGTTAAGAATCTGCCTGCCGATGCAGGGGACATGGGTTCGATCCCTGGTCCGGGAAGATCCCACATGTCACAGAGCAACTACACCCGTGCGCCACAACTACTGAGCCAGCGCTCTAGAGCCTGTGAGCCACAACTACTGAGCCCACGTGCCACAACTACTGAGACTGCGCACGCTAGAGCCCGCGCACTGCAACTACTGAGCCCACGTGCCACAACTACTGAGCCTGCACGCCACCAACTACTGAAGCCCACACACTCTAGAGACGGTGTGCCACAACTACTGAGCCTGTGTGCTGCAACTACTGAAGCCCGCATGCCTAGAGCCTGTGCTCTGCAACAAGAGAAGCCACCACAATGAGAAGCCTACACACTTGCAACGAAGAGTAGCCTCTGCTCGCCACAAATAGAGAAAGCCCGTGCGCAGCAATGAAGACCCAATGCAGCCAAAAAACAAATAAAACTTTAAAAAATTTTAAAAATTAAAATAAAATTAGGAATAAGACAAAGATGCCCACTCTTGCCACTCCTGTTCAACATAGCATTGGAAATCCTAGGTAGAGCAATTAGATAAGAAAAAGAAATAAAACACTGTTACTATTTGTGGATGGTATGATTATATGTTAAAAACCCTAAAGACACCACCACAAAATTATTAGAAGTAATAAACAAACACAGCAAAGTTGCAGAATACAAAATCAACATACACAAATTTGTGGTGTTTTTAACACACTAACATTGAGCTAACAGAAAGAGAAATTAAGAAAATAACCCCACTTACAATCACAACAAAAAGAATAAAATATCTAGGAATAAAGTTAACCAAGGAGGTGAAAGATCTGTACATTGAAAACTATAACACACTGTTGAAAAATACTGAAGAAGAGATAAATAAATGGAAATATACTCTGTGCTCACAGACTGGAAGAATTAACATTGCTCAAATGTCCTAAAGCAATCTCAGGTTTGAAGTAATCCCTATCAAAAATTCCAAGGACATTTTTCACAGAAACAGAACAAAAACTTCTAAGACTTATATGGAACCACAAAAGACCCCTGAAGAGCCAAAATAATCCTGATGGAAAAAAAAACAAACAAAGCTGGAGGTATCACACACCCCGATTTCAAATATTACAAAGCCATAGTAACAAAACAGCATGGTATTGGCAGAAAAAGTTACACAGATCTATGCAACAGAACTGACAGCAAGAAATAAACCCACACATATATGGATAACTAATTTATGACAAAGGAGCAAAGAAAATACAATGGAGAAAGCCTAGTCTTTTCAATAAATGGTGATGGGAAAACTGGACAATCACATGCAAAAAAAGAAAAATGAAACTAGACCACTATCTCACATCATACACAAAAATCAACTCAAAGTAGATTAAAGACTTGAATGTAAGATTTAAAACCATAAAACTCCTGGAAGAAAACATAGGCTGTATGCTCTTTGACACTGATCTTATTATTTTTCTAGATAATGTCTCCTCAGGCAAGAGAAACTAAAGCAAAAATAAACAGGACTCCATCAAACTAAAAGCTTCTGCACAGCAAAGGAAAATGTCAACAGAACGAAAAGACAACCTACTGAATGGGAGAAGATATCTGTAAATCATATATCCAATAAGGGATTGATATCCAAAATACATAAAGAATTCATACAACTTAACAACAGAAAAACCAAATGACCTTATTTAAAAGTGGGCAAAGGAGCTTCCAAAAGAAGACATACAGAATGCCAACAGGCACATGAAAAGATGTTAACAACACTATTTATTAGAGAAATGCAAATCAAAACCACAATGAGATACTAACTCATGCTTGTTAAAATTAACAAGCTATTAACAAAAAGGCAAGAAATAACAAGTTTTAGCAAGTATGTGAAGAAAAGGGAATGCTCATACACTATTGGTGGGAATGTAAATCGGTGTAGCCACTAGGGAAAACAGTATGGAGATTCCTCAAAAAATTAATAGAACTACGATAAGGTCCAGCTATCCCTCTTTTGGCTATTTATCCAAAGAACACAAAAACACTCGCTCCAAAAGATACACGGACCCCTGTGATAATTGTGGCATTATGTACAATAGCCATGGTATGAATATAACCTAATTGCCGATCTTGTGATGAGTGGAGAAAGAAGGTGTAGATAGATAAATAGATAGATGTGTATATACTAGAATACGCACTACTCAGCCATAGAAAAAGAAAGAAATCTTGCCATTTCTTTCAACATGGATGGACTTTGAGAGTATTATCCTAAGTGAAATATGTCAGATGAATAAAGACAAATATCGTATAATTTCACTCATGTGGAATATAAAAGACAAATTTTAAAAAGTTGAATAAACTAAACCAAACATAGATACAGTGAGCGTAGTGGTTACCAGAGAGGAAGGTGTGTTGTGGCAGGGGGGTGAAATGGGTAAAGGGGGTCAACTATGTGGTGACAGGTAGAAACTAAATTTTTGGTGAGCTGTAATGTATACAGAAGCAGAAGTATATTATTGCACACATGAAGCTTATATAATGCTATAAACCAATGTTACCTCAATAAAGAAATAATTAAAACAAAGAAAAAATAGAAAATCTGAATAGACCTATATCAAGTAAAGAAACTAATTATTCCAAAAACTTGCCACAAAAAAAGCACCAAGCCTAGATGGTTTTACTGGTGAGTTCTACCAAACATTAAAGAATTAACACCAATCCTTTTCAAGCTCCTCAAAAAACAGAAGAGGAACATGTCACAATTCATTCTACAAGTACAGAATTACACTGATACTAAAATGAGAAAAACAACACAAGAAAATTATAGACCAGTATCTCTTATGAATATGGAGGGAAAAAATCCTCAAAATATATTAGCAACAAACCAAATGCAACAACATACAGAAAAGTATATACACCATGATAAAATGAAATTTATCTCAGGAACATGAGGTTGGTGTAACACTCAAAATCAATGAAATACCTCATATCAGTGGAATAAATGACAAAAACCACATGATCATCTCAACAGACACAAAAAGCATTTGACAGGCCATATATGAGAAACCCACAGCCAACATTGTCCTCAATAGTGAAAAACTGAAAGCATTTCCACTAAGATCAGGAACAAGACAAGGTTGCCCACTCTCACCACTCTTATTCAACATAGTTTTGGAAGTTTTAGCCACAGCAATCAGAGAAGAAAAGGAAATAAGAGGAATCCAAATCAGAAAAGAAGTAAAGCTGTCACTGTTTGCAGATGACATGATACTATACACAGAGAATCATAAAGATGCTACCAGAAAACTACTAGAGCTAATCAATGAATTTGGTAAAGTAGCAGGATACAAAATTAATGCACAGAAATCTCTGGCATTCCTATACACTAATGATGAAAAATGTGAAAGTGAAATCAAGAAAACACTCCCATTTACCACTGCCACAAAAAGAATAAAATATCTAGGAATAAACCTACCTAAGGAGACAAAAGACCTGTATGCAGAAAATTATAAGACACTCATGAAAGAAATTAAAGATGATACAAATAATTGGAGAGATATACCATGTTCTTGGATTGGAAGAAACAACATTGTGAAAATGACTCTACTACCCAAAGCAATCTACAGATTCAATGCAATCCCTATCACTACCACTGGCATTTTTCACAGAACTGGAACAAAAAATTTCACAATTTGTATGGAAACACAAAAGACCCCGAATAGCCAAAGCAATCTTGAGAACGAAAAACGGAGCTGGAGGAATCAGGCTTCCTGACTTCAGACTATACTACAAAGCTACAGTAATCAAGACAGTATGGTACTGGCACAAAAACAGAAAGATAGATCAATGGAACAGGACAGAAAACCCAGAGATAAACCCACACACATATGGTCACCTTATCTTTGATAAAGGAGGCAGGAATGTACAGTGGAAAAGGACAGCCTCTTCAATAAGTGGTGCTGGGAAAACTGGACAGGTACATGTAAAAGTATGAGATTAGATCCCTCCCTAACACCATACACAAAAATAAGCTCAAAATGGATTAAAGACCTAAATGTAAGGCCAGAAACTAATAAACTCTTAGAGGACAACATAGGCAGAGCACTCTATGACATAAATCACAGCAAGATCCTTTTTCACCCAGCTCCTAGAGAAATGGAAATAAAAACAAAAATAAACAAATGGGACCTAATGAAACTTCAAAGCTTTTGCACAGCAAAGGAAACCATAAACAAGACCGGAAGACAACCCTCAGAATGGGAGAAAATATTTGCAAACAACGCAACAGACAAAGGATTAATCTCCAAAATATACAAGCAGCTCATGCAGCTCAATATCAAAGAAAAGAATTACTGAATCCAAAAATGGGCAGAAGACCTAAATAGACATTTCTCCAAAGAAGATATACAGACTGCCAAAAAACACATGAAAGAATGCTCAACATCATTAATCATTAGAGGAATGCAAATCAAAACTACAGTGACATATCATCTCACACCAGTCAGAATGGCCATCATCAAAAAATCTAGAAACAATAAATGCTGGAGAGGGTATGGAGAAAAGGGAACACTCTTGCACTGCTGGTGGGAATGTGAATTGGTACAGCCACTATGGAGAACAGTATGGAGGTTCTTTATAAAACTACAAATACAACTACCATATGACCTAGCAATCCCACTACTGGGCATATACCCTGAGAAAACCATAATTCAAAAAGGGTCATGTACCAAAATGTTCATTGCAGCTCTATTTATAATAGCCAGGAGATGGAAACAACCTAAATGTCCATCATCGGATGAATGGATAAAGAAGATGTGGCACATATATACCATGGAATATTACTCAGCCATAAAAAGAAACGAAATTGAGCTATATGTAATGAGGTGGATGGACCTAGAGTCTGTCATACAGAGTGAAGTAAGTCAGAAAGAGAAAGACAAATACCGTATGCTCACACATATATATGGAATTTAAGGGAAAAAAATGTCATGAAGAACCTAGGGATAAGACAGGAATAAAGACACAGACCTACTAGAGAATGGACTTGAGGATATGTGGACGGGGAAGGGTAAGCTGTGACAAAGCGAGAGAGTGGCATGGACATATATACACTACCAAACGTAAAACAGATAGCTAGTAGGAAGCAGCCGCATAGCACAGGGAGATCAGCTCGGTGCTTTGTGACCACCTAGAGGGGTGGGATAGGGAGGGTGGGAGGGAGGGAGATGCAAGAGGGAAGAGATATGGGAACATATGTATATGTATAACTGATTCACTTTGTTATAAAGCAGAAACTAACACACCATTGTAAAGCAATTATACTCCAATCAAGATGTAAAAAAAAAAAAAAGCATTTGACAAAAACCAACATCCTCTCAAGATAAAAACACTCAATAAACTAGCATTACAAGGGAATTTCCTCATACTGACAAAGGACACCTATGAAAAACCCACAACTAACATCATAAGTAACGGTGGCATACAAACAGCTTTCCCCTAAGATCCAGAACCAGACAGACATACACTCTTATCACTTCTGTTCAACACTGTAATGGGGGTTCCAGTCAGAGCAATAATGCAAGAAAAATAAATAAAAGTCTTCCATATTGCAAAGGAAGAAATAAAAGAATTTCAATTTGCAGATGATGTAATGATTAGAAGAGTTTAAGGAATCCACTAAAAAAAAAAAACTATTAGAATAAACAAGTTCAGCAAGTTGTCAGGATACAAGATTGATATACAAAAACAACTGTATTTCTGTAAGTTTAAACTAAATATAAATTCTACTTCTATAAGGTCTGTAAGAAAAAGATGCTCTTTATCAAGCTGAGGCAGTTCCCCTCTATTCCTAACTTTCTGAGAGTTTTTAATGAGTCAGTGTTGAATTGTGTCAAATGCTTTTTCTGCGTCGAGTGATATAAGTGTGTGACTTTTGTCTCTTTAACCTGTTAATATGGTCAGTTACACTGATTTTCAAATACTGAAGCAGGCTTGCATCCTCTTTCAGCAGTGTTTTAGGCAGCTCATAAGTTTTTGATATGACGAAATTTCATTCAGTTTAACATATTTCCCCCCACTGAAAAAAGCATGTCCACTCTTACCACTTTTACACAATACAGTATGGAGGCAAAATTATGTTTATTCAAAGATGACACATCAACTATGTAATCTGATGTAATCCACAAAAAACCTACTAGAAATAAGCCAACTTAACAAGGTTACATGATCAACATACAAAAATTAATCATATTTTTATATAAATCATAAATAATAAAATTAAAATTAGAAAGCACATTTACAATAGCATCAAAAATAATGAAATATTTAGGGCTACATCTAACAAAAGATGTGAAAAGGTTGTATACTGAAAACTGTAAAACACTACTGAGAAAAAATAAAGAGGACCTTAAAAAGGGGCAAGATCTACTGTGTTAGTAGTTCAGAAGACTAAGATATCAATTCTCTCCATAATGACCTATAGATCCATCACAATCTCAACCAAAATTTCATGAGGTTTTTTTGCAGAAATTGACAAGCCAATTACACAACTTATATGGAAATACAGTAGCCAAAACAACTTGAACAAGAAAAGTTTTCAGTCTAATACTTCCAACAGCAATAAAAACAGTGAGGTAGTAGCATAAAGCCAGATAAATTGAGCAATGAAACAAGAAAAAACACTGTCCAGAAATATACCCACACCTACTGGACAGCTGATTTTTGACAAAGATATAAAGGCAGTGAAGTAGAAAAAAGTATGCTCTTTTCAACAAAGTGTGCTGAAACAACTGAATATCCCTATGCAAAAAGCAGGAACCTCTAATGACCTCTCATACCACAAACAAAAACTGACTCAAGGGCTTCCCTGGTGGCGCAGTGGTTGAGAGTCCGCCTGCCGATGCAGGGGACACGGGTTCGAGCCCCGGTATGGGAAGATCCCACATGCCGTGGAGCGGCTGGGCCCGTGAGCCATGGCCGCTGAGCCTGCGCGTCCGGAGCCTGTGCTCCGAAACGGGAGAGGCCACTGCAGTGAGAGGCCCGTGTACCGCAAAAAAAAAAAAAAAAAAAAAAATTGACTCAAAATTGATAATATGCCCAAATTTGAAAATTGATAGCATAAACTTTATAAAAATGAAGCAAAAACTGATAAAACTGAAAGGAGAAATAGACAAATTGCCTACAGTTAGCCCTCTACCCACAGGTTCCCTACTCATGGATTCAACCAACCATGGATGGAAAATATTTGGAAAAAAAATTCCAGAAAGCTCCAAAAAGCAAAACTTGAATTTGCTACATACCTGTAACTAGTTACATAGATTTCAGCTTGTATTTACAACCATTTACATAGCATTTACACTGTATTAGGTATTATAAGTAACCTAAAGATGTTTTAAAGTATACGGGAGGATATGCATAGGTTATACACAGAGACAACACCACTTTATATAAGGGACTTGAGCATCGATGGATTTTGGAATCTGGGGTTGGGGGCAGATACTGGAACCAATCCACTGTGGATAAGTGGGATGACTGTATTTACAATTGGAGGCTTCAACACCCTTTTCCAAGTAATTGATAGAACAGGTAGGCAGAAAATCAGTAAGAATATAGATGACCTGAACAGCACTATCAATCAACTTGATACAACTGATATTTATAGAACATTCCATCTAACAACAGGAGCACACACAGAACATTCATCAACATTCTGGTACAGAAAACACAATTTAACAAATAGAACAGAAACCTTACAAAGTATATTCTCAAAGCATACCAAAATAAAACTAGAAATCAGTAATAGAAGATAGCTAGACAATTCAAAATATTTGGAAATCAATTTTTTATATACTTTTGGCTGCGTTGGGTCTTCGTTGCTGCACACGGGCTTTCTCTAGTAACAGGCGAGCAAGGGCTACTCTTCATTGCGGTGCCTGGGCTTCTCATTGCAGTGGCTTCTCTTGTTGCAGAGCACTGGCTCAGAGCACTGGGCTCTAGAGTGCAGGCTCAGTAGTTGGGCACATGGGCTTAGCTGTTCCACAGCATGTGGGATCTTCCTGGACCAGGGCTCGAACCCATGTCCCCCGCATTGGCAGGCGGATTCTTACCCACTGCACCACCAAGGAAGCCTCAAATATTTGGAAATTAAACAACATAGTTCTAAATTATATATGAGTTAAGAAGTCTCAAGATAAATTTGAAAATATTTTGAACAAAATAAAAATGAAAATACAATTTAACTTGCACAGCATGAATATACTTAATACCATTTAACCACTTAAAATGGTTAAGATGGTAAATTTTATGTTAGGTATATTTTACTACAATTAAAAATAACTTTTAAAAATACATCAAAATTTATGGGATGCAGCTAACGTAGTGCTTAGAGAGAAATGTTTAGTTATTATATATTTTAGAAAAGAAGAAAGTTCTAAAATCAATAACCTAAGCTTTCAACTTAGGAAACTAGATAAAGAAAAATGAATTAAACCTAAAGTTAAAGGAATGAGATGATAAACCTCTAATCAAAGTAACCAAGAAAAAAAAGAGGAGACTACAAATTAACAGTATCAGGAATAAAACAGGTATCATCACTACTAAAACCAAAGACATGAAAAGATAATAACGGAATACTACAAACAAGTCTGTGCCCATACATTTGATAATCTGGATAAAATGAACCAGTTCTTGAAGGGCACAAACTACTGAAACTTACTTAAGGAAATATAGATAATATAAATAGTCCTATATCTAAAAAAGAAATTAAATTAGTAGAAAACCTTCACCCCCCCACACACACACACAAAAGGAACACAAGGCTTGGGTTTCACTGGTGAATTTTACTACATATTTAAGGAAGAAATAATACCACATTTACAGTCTCTTCCAGAAAACATGGGAGATCACTTCCCTACTCATTGTATTAGGCCAGCATTAACCTATTCCAAAACTAAAATATACAGTTGACCCATGAACAGTGTTGGGGTTAGGGATGTTGACCCTCCATGCAGTTGAAAATCCACTTGTATAACTTTACAATCAGCCCTTGGTATCCACAGTTCCACATCTGCAGAGTCAGCCAAACAGGGTTCGTTCAGTACTGTAGTATGTATTTATTGAAAAAAATCTGTGTATAAGTGGATCCACACAGTTCAAACCCATGTTGTTCAAGGGTCAACGGTATTACAAAAAAGAAAACTATAAAAGAGTATCTTTCATGAATTTAGATGTAAATATATTAGTCAACTGAATCCAGCAATATATAAAAAGGGTAATACATCATGAGCACATGGGCGTTCATACCAAAATTGCAAGGTTGGTTTAACATATGTAAATTAATCAATGTAATTCATCATTTTAATACATTGAACAAGAAAAATCATGTAATCATATTAATACATGAGCAGAAACAGTTCAACATCCATTCATGATAAAAACTCTCAAAAAACTGAGAATAGAAGGGAACTTCACTAACCTAATAAAGATTATTTTTTAAAAGTCACAGCTAGCATCATCCTCAATAGCAAGATGTTAAGTTTCCCCCTAAGATCAGGAACAAGGCAAGGATGTCCTTTCTCACCACTTCTAATTCAACCTCATACTAAAAGTCCTAGCTAGTGTATTCAAATAAAGAAATGAAAGGTATACAGACTAGAAAGGAAGAAATATGCAAAACTGCTTTAATCACAGACAACATAACTGCTATGCAGAAAACCCCAAAGTATCTACCAAATAACTCCTGTACATAATAAATGAGTTTAGCAAGGTCAAAAGTTACATAGTCAATACACAAAAGTCAACTGCTTTTCTATATACCAGCAACGAATACTCAGAATTTGAATTTTTAAAAATAATAAATTTATAATAACATCCCGCAAAATGAAGTCCTTAGGTGTAAATCTAACAAAATATGTACAGGATTTGAGTATAGAAAACTAGAAATCACTGATGAAAGAAAGAAAATCTAAATAAATAGAGGAGATATTTTGTGTTCTTGCCCTGGAAGACTCAACACAGTAAAGATGTCAATTCTCTGTGGCCTAATGAAATCCCTACTGAAATTCCAGCCAGGTTTTTTATAGACATACATAAGCATATTCTAAAATTTTATGAAAAGGTAAAGGTACTAGAATAACTAATTCAATTCTGAGAAAGAAGAACAAAAGTTGAAGGATTTATATTACCTAATTTCAAGACTCACTGTTACAATAATGAACACAGGGTAAGGATAGACACATCAATCAATGGGATAGAATAGAGAGTATGGAAACAATAGAGAGTATGGAAACAGACCTACAAAAATACTGTCAATTTTTTGACAAAGGTACAAAAGCAATCCAATGGAGAAAGAACAGTCTTTTCAACAAATGATGCTACACATTGGAAGTCCATATGCAACAAATTGAACCTCACATCTTACACAAAAATTAACTTGAAACGGATCACAGACCTAAATGTAAAATGCAGAAACTATAAAATTTCTAGAAGAAAATGTAGGGGAACATCTGTATGACTTTGGGTTTGGCGATGAGTTTTTAAGTACAATACCAAAAGCAAAATTCATAAAAGAAAAAAATTTAAGTTGGACTTAATTAAAATCAAAACCCCTTGCTTTGTGAAAGACACTGTTAGGAGAATGAAAAGACATACTGGGGGCTTCCCTGGTGGCACAGTGGTTAAGAATCCACCTGCCAATGCAGGGGAAACGGGTTCAAGCCCTTGTCCGGGAAGATCCCACGTGCCATGGAGCAACTAAGCCCGTGTGCCACAACTACTGAGCCTGTGCTCTAGAGCCCACAAGCCACAACTACTGAGCCTGTGAGCCACAACTACTGAGCCCATGAGCCACAACTACTGAAGCCCACATGCCTAGAGCCCGTGCTCCGCAACAAGAGAAGCCACCAAAATAAGCAGCCTGCGCACCACAACGAAGAGTAGCCTCTGCTCACCACAACTAGAGAAAGCCTGCGCGCAGCAACAAAGACCCAACATAGCCAAAAATAATAAATAAATAAGGAAAGAAAGAAAGAAAAGAAAGAGAGAGAGAGAAAGAGAGAGAAAGAAAGAGAAAGAAAGAAGAAAGGGAAGAAAGGGAAGGAAGGAAGGAGGGAAGGAAGGAAGGAAGGAAGGAAGGAAGAGAAAGAATGAAAGAATGAAAGAAAGAAAGAGAAAAAGAAAGAAAGAAAGAAAGGAAGAAAGAAAGAAAAAGAATGAAAAGACATACTGGGAGAAAATATCTGCAAATCACATACTGACAAAGGACATGTTTCCAGCATATACAAAGAAACTTTTAAGGTTGAATAAGAAAACAACCTAATTTTTTTTTAATGAGCAAAATGAGAGAGGGAAATGGTGAGGAGAGAGGGCAGGAGTGAGAGTGAGAGCAAGACTGACAGGAAGGATAGGTTTCAGGATAGAATATGATTACCATTCCCAAGAAGCCTGCTTTTTTTCTGTTTATATATTGGTAAATTATAAAATTATAGATATCCATATAGTGTATTTTTATTTAAGAAAAAAACTAAAAGGCCATCAGTGTGTATAAAAGTGTGGTTACTGTAGTATTTTTCTTGTAGACAAGAAACTGGTATTAATTTGAATACTTTTGAGTAAGAAATGGTTGAGCAAATTATAGCACATATTTCTTATGGAATGAAAACCAGCTGGAACAAGTTAGATTTAAATGTACTGACCTGGAACACTGACTATAATACAGTGATAAGTTAAAAAATAAAAGCAAGTTGCAGAGTAATAATTTTAGTCTAGTTAGGTTTATATGTAAAACATTTCAAAATTATAGAAAAAAATGCATTTCTGTTACTAGAAGCATAGGGGAAAAACCTGCAGCATATGTGTCAATTTGTTAACACCAGTTATTTTAAAAGATTTAGGTTTGGAGCAAAAAGGGAGCATTTATCCTATTTTATTTCCTTTATACACTTCTGTATTGTCTGAACTTTGCTTTGAAATTAAAAATTAAACCTTGATATTCTATTTTTTAGTTCCTACTGAAATAAAAAAAAAAAATGGGCAAAAGATCTATTCGTAGTTACCAACTGCCAATACCTGAGAACAACCAAAATGTTACAATAATGCTACGAACACCATTCTGTGATCAAACAGAAAGAGCCATTAATCTATGCAACAACATGGATAAATCATGGATAAATCCTAAATGCATTATGCCAAGTGAAAGAATCCAGTCTGAGAAGCCTACATCCTGTATGATTTCATTTATATGACTTTCTAGAAAAGACAGAAAACAGATCAGTTTTTGTAAGTGGTCTGGAAAGGGCAGAGGAGTGGCCAGGTAAAGCACAATTTTTTAGAGCCATTAAACTATTTTGTCTTGCACTACAGTGATGGATACATGATGTTATCCACTTGTCAAAACCCACGGAACTTCACAGCACAAGGAATCAATGTAATATTTTAAAATGAAAATTAAAACAAAACTCAACTAAGAGGGCGGAGGGGGGGAATTCCAGCATGGAATGCAGACTATGACAAAAGAACTTAATTGTATTACAAATGTATGTCATAACCCCACTGGAGGGGATGGGGAGAAACGGCTCTAAGTATCTTCGGAAATGACGGGAGACTGCAGGACAAAACAAAAGGAACTGTATATAAACACTATACTGTAGTTGGTAATGTTGTTTCTCGAGGTACTGGTTAACAATTCTGATACTGCTGTACTTGTACACTGCGACTGATAAAATAAGTAAAAAGATGGGGAATGGTAGAAGCTAGATTTCTCACTGTTGGAATGGGAGTTTACAGATAAGTAAGGGGAAGAGGCTAAAATGAACCATGTAATTCTGAACTAGAGTCTGAGACATCAGTGGGAACTCCTGTTTAGCTTAAGTTAGGAACTGATGAGTAATAGTAGAAATAATACAGATGTGTATACATACACAGGTTAATATACATACATTTACTTTCTAACACTGACAGGGCCTAAAGGCAGTGACACCCCAGTTTCAATGATGAGCAGATTAGATCAATGCCTGGTTTCTAATACCATTCTACAATAAAAGGATCTGGGGATCCTTGTTGAAATGGCTGATTTTATATAAAAAAGAATGAAATAATGCCCTTTGCAGCAACATCGATGGACCTAGAGATTATCATATTAAGTGAAGTTAAGTCAGAAAAAGAAAGACAAATACCACATGATATCACTTACATGTGCAATCTAAAATATGACACAAATGAACTTATTTACAAAACAGAAACAGACTCACAGACATAGTGAACAGACTTGTGGTTGCCAAGGGGAAGGGGACTGCGGGAGGGATGGATTGGGAGTTTGGGATTAGCAGATGCAATCTATTATATATAGAATGCATAAACAGCAAGGTCCTACTATATAGCACAGGGAACTATATTCAGTATCTTGTAATAAATCATAATGGAAAAGAAAAAAAATAAACAACAACAAAACCAAACAAAAAGAAATGGCTGATTTCAGGGGTGGAGCAAGGAATATACAAGATGATCCTGGAGCATCCTACAGTGCCAGAAAGTAGGAAAGTGCTCAAAAAACAAACTGCTGGGACTATGCCAACGTTCTTTCAGCCAACTGGAAGAACTCCCAATGGCAAATGCTGGAATAATTTGAGCAACAAAATAAATAATACAGTTTTCAGTTATAACTGTCTGGTAAGAGAAAACTTTGACATCCTCAATAATAATAAAATTAGGTCATCTTTGATATTTTTCCAACTTTCAATCATGTAAAATTGTGTCTTTGTGCAAATATATTTTTTTCAAAGTCAGAAGACAGAACATACAAGGAACATAACTGAAAAAAGACAGATAAACTGGAATATGTTTAGAGGGGAAGAGGCCAGGATAGTTAGGGACTCACATGAACAACAGTCCAATTCAATATAATAAATATTTGAGCTGCTACTAGATGCCAAGAACTATGAGAGTAATGGGGAATATAAGGATAAATAAATAGGCCCTGACCTTTAAAAACATAATTGTCTGGTAGAAAGGATGAAAACATATACTCAGGGAGTAATGAAGTGTGGAAAAGGAGTCAGAGTTGTTCACTATGACCTGAGGGATAGGCTTAGGAAAGAAGGGTGGATATTGTACCAGGCTCCCTTGGTCTCAATGTCTAGCACAAAGTGAATGATTGCTATATGTTAAAATCTCTTCCCCAAATGCCCACAGGACAAGATTCACTCTGCTGAAACCAATAAATTTCACCGCTTACGTGACAAAAGGATATTACTTCTAGTCTATATTGTTATAGTCACCTAGAAAAGTTAGTTTTAAAAAAGTATAAAATTTAAGTCCAAAATTTAATATAAAGAAAAATAGTTCAATTTTATTTCCATCTTCACCAATGTGAGGAATTTTGAAGTTTGATTTGTCTATCTAGGAGGTCTACCACTGATCCAAGTAATAATCAATTAGACAACAAGACTTTGAAAGGTACAAGCTAAAAGCACAATTATTCTACAATCTTTTTATAGCAATTTAGACCATTAATGGCATTCACACTTTAAAAATACACAAATAATCAGAACTGTGTTTTCGCTGTTTTGAAATATCTAATCATTTGCATAAGACAGAAGAGAAGAAAATTATCTAAATGAGAATACTTTTCCCATGTGCACCAGGAACCACACACAAATAGTCACAGAGAGAAGAAAACCTCCCCTGTGGTCCTGCTTATCATCTTTGTTTTCAATGAGCTTTTGCTCAAAGGAAAGAAAACAGTGAACTAGAGTCAGTTGATTCTTTACAGCCTTTTACTGACAAAATTAGGCAGGCTAAATTAGATGCATGGTAGGACCTGTGCAAAACAGACTTATAGAATGGAGGAAATGTGGAGATTACAGGGGCTGAGAAAATGAACTCAGCTATGGGGAAGAAAGGAAGACATAGCAGTCCAATAATAGCATTCACCAGGACATGATAAAGTAAGCTTGTTCAGATAAGCCACCAATATAAAGTACAGAAACATAAGAAGTGTTCAAGAAATGACAGCAATGATGACAATGAATATTATAAAGCATCCATGTCAGGATGATCAACATCTGGGAAGAACCTAGCCTGCAGGAGGATTCAGATGGAGGAGCTGGGAAAGACAGGGGCTAGCATTAGCTGCAGTACATTATATCAGGTGCATATTAAAATATTAAAAATTGATTTAAAGTGGTAAAACACTTCTATTAAGGAAGTCAAATACAAAAACTGTACACATACTTTGTAAAAATAAATAGGCAGAGAAAAAGGACTTGAAAGAAATTGACCAAAAATGGGAGTGTGATTGTTTTCTTCCTTTACACATTTCTATATTTTCCATTATTACTTATTTTTTATTTTGTTATCACTCAGATTATTAAAACAAACTTAAAAAGTTAGTATGCTCACGCTTTTCCCTAAAGACACATGATGGGCCAGATATCTATAGATGCGCAAGGGAAGTTGAAATCTGTTATGGTTTATAAAAAGGGTGGATAAAAGATTTCAACCTTGGAATAGGAATAAGCCCATCCATTCACAAAACAGGTTCAAAAAAGATAATGTATACATATTCAATTCAAATAGAGTTAAAGCACTCACGGGAAAGCTATCATTTGATATGACCATTATGAATAGAATTCACTATAGATTAGGAAAGAGAAAGGCAAATTAGATTAGTAAACTAATGGAATATTAACAGTGGTGGGATGCTAAGTGTTTTTTTCTGTTTGGCCTATTGGTATTTTCTAAATTTTTAAACATTTAATTTTAAAAATTTTCTCCTTTTATAGAAATAAATTTGTCTTCAAAAGATTCTATAGTTGCACTGGTTACAATTATGTACACTTCTGGGTATTTACTTTCATACTACAATTTAAAACCCATTCTACCATTGTTTTTAAAATCCAATATAAACTTAATCTGTGGCTTGAGTCATTTATATATAATTTCTCATAGAGTATAAAGACATTGAGAATGAAAATAAAAAATACTGTATATTTCAAAACAGGGATATTTAATAGTCAAATATATTTGCACATTAGCAACAGATAAAACAAAATTGCTAGAGAGTTTGAAGTAATACACAAAAGGCAAGATGGAATTTAAAAACTGAGCCATTTTCTTTGGAACACAAAAAACTTAAATTTGAATGTCTATTACTCAACCCTAAACATATTTTTATTCAGATATCTCCCCTGCCCCTACAATTCTGAGCAAGAATTCCAGCATATGATTTTTATTTTCCCACATTACTCCAAACCCTCCCAGCTCCACTCTTGATGGGAAGTTGAAATCTGTTATGGTTTATAAAAAGGGTGGATAAAAGATTTCGACCTTAGAATAGGAATAAGCCCATCCATTCACAAAACAGGTTCTCTAGCAAATAAAGTAAAAACTAAAAATGCTGAAGGATTGGCTGAAAAGGTTTGAAAAGATGTGATCTTAAGCGTTAGTATGTAACTGACTAGATAAACCTTCCTTCAGAGATTCCCCCAACAGAACCCTCCTGGGGGTGGGAGAATGGGCAGTGGGGAGTAACGGGGACAGAATTAAGGATGGAAAGGAGCAGAGAAGTGGATTTTGTTGGTAGATTGGGTTTCTGAATTTATCCTGCAGAATAATTTAATAAATAGATTCTTGTAGTCCCTATTCTAGCAATAAAACATCTGCTTACAAAGAACGGGAATCATGTGAATAAAAAAGCATACTTATTTGCCATGTAATACTAGATTAAAAAATACAAGCTGTGAAATAGAATGCAGAGTATGATCTCATTTTTATCAAAGAAATATATAAATAAAATAGGTACACAGAGAAAGACCAAAAGAATATATATCAAAATATTAACAGGGTGTATTTTATTTTATTTTCTGATTATTAATATTTTCTAAGTTTGATACCAAATATATATTACCTTTATACCTTTATTTTCTTCCTAGAAAACATTATTTTTAAAAGTCAATATATATTATATGAAAACTTCTTGGGAAACAGTATTGTGAATAGAATAAAATAAAAACACAGTCACAGAGAGTAGCACTGACATATATACACTACCAAATGTAAAACAGATAACTAGTGGGAAGCTGCTGCATAGCACAGGGAGATCAGCTTGATGCTCTGTGACCACCTGAGGGGTGAGATAGGGAGGGTGGGAGGGAGGCTCAAGAGGCAGGGGATATGGGGATATATGTATACATATAGCTGATTGACTCTGTTGTACAGCAGAAACTTAAAACAACATTGTAAAGCAATTATACTCAATAAAGATGTAAAAAAAAAATCCACAGTCACAACACTAAATTAAACTACTGGGCTATTTAATTCCTAGAACAGAAGATATTTTAAAACGGAGAAAATATAAATTCTCTAGAACATTTTCCACCTAGAGCTGAATTAGTCTTTATAAAGCTATAAAAGTAACATAATCAAGATTGACTTTGCAAAGGCATGTTTCTAAATGAGAAAATGTTTCCATGAGTAGCTAAGATCACTTGGCCCTTCTTAAACTTACAGAAATTTGTCACTGAATCCATAATAACAGATCCATTTAAACTACTATAATGTCTAGCACATAGTAAGTATTCAAATTTTTTTGATGAAATAAAGTCCTGAGTTCATTTATGCAGCCAGACAACCTTGCTTTTGAAGGGGAGAGTGTCACAAATTATTACATCAAGTGTGCAGAAGAAATGGTGCTGCTTGAACTGTAGTGAATAGAAATGACTCAGAGATCAAAAAGGCATGCCTTTGTTTCCCTCAAGTACTATTTGTGGGCTTTCTCCAAACCATTCTCCACCTGCAATGGTCAACTCCTTGTGTTATAAACACAGCAGCATCCAGACAGGAAAGTATGATCCAAAGACTGATACTTATTCACACCCAAGAGAAAGAGCAAAGAGAGGAAGTATTCTTTCATAGCAGTTAGAATGAGGCTGGGTGATGATCTTGAGGTAGAACCTACTACTCAAAAAGTTATGGATTAAAATCATAAAGGTTTATTACCCAAGAGAACGAATGTTAGGTTTTAAACCAAGACAAAAAAAGCATGTCCAAATACTTAACTACATAGCCCAGAAAACATGATCAATAACAAACTGAGAAAATGCTAAAGCTGAATCCCTATTAATATTCTTAAGTTATTTTTTTCAGGCAAGTGTATGTAGATAGGGAGTTTCAAATTTTCATCATTGTAACTAGCCACTTGCAAAATTCAGTTTTTTTAAAAATCCAATTTGCTCAATTTACTGTGATCAGATTGATCACTGATAAACTAGAAAAATAAAGATATGTAACTTCTAAATTATATCTAAAATTACTGGACTTATATCTAAAGTTTCTTAGACACCTGTTTTATAATGGTCAGTCCATACTCACTGTGTGTTAAAATTCCCATGGGCTTAAGAATCAATAAATTTTACAGAAACCATAGAGGAAGATGTTTTTTGGACACAATTTTCTACCAAGCTAGGTACCCATGTTAATTTCTATTAAAGGGAATAATTTCCAAGAAAAATATTATAACTTATTTAAAGTCAAGGTAAAGAACTATCAACATTGACAGTTCTATGGAACCACTGTAAATCACATCTCTTGCATCAATTGTAAAAATTACAGTATTTCAGATCTCGGTAATCTTTAACTGTGATCATTTATTTTCCTTAAGTTCTCCATTTTCTGACACACAATCTACGTTCACAATCTTAACTGAGACTTTTTAGAGAATTTTCTAACCAATATTTGTTACAAATTAAACTCAGTGAGGAACACAGTTCCTTATCATGTTAACACTGAGACACTTTATAGTCTTATTGTCCTGGCATTTATCACAATCTGTAATTACCTTGTTTTATTCATTTATTGTCCTTTTCTTATATAATTTTTGTAAGATAAGGGACGTTGTTTGTCTTCTTCACTGGTATATCCCCTACATTTAGATGCCTGGCACTAATAAGTGTTCATAAATGTTTACCGAATTAACAAATGGATGATTTTGGTCATAGCAAAATGTGATAAAGAGCTAGATAGTCTATGCCCTTAGATTTCTCAAAGAAAAATTTAAAAGGTGGTTCACTATTATTTTTATGGATTTTGTTTACGCCACACATAGAAGATCCCCCAAAAAACCCTCTGCATCTCTTTTGGAAATGAAAATAACCTCAAATATTATACAGCAGGATTGGAACTCACAAATTTGCTCTAAAAAGAGTGAAGGAGAAAGAGAACTAATAGTAGAAAAAGAGTTGTGCTTAGTACTCTGGTGGCTTTATAAATGCTGTCTCAGATAAAACCCTGGTGGCACTGTCCCCATCTTAAAGATGAGCTAAGTGAGAAAAACAGAGGAAGTCAATGGCCCAAGGTTAAAGTGTTGGAATTGGGATTGGAACATGAAGTTTTCCTTAAACCAAAACCCACTTTATTTTCTCTATCCCATACTGCCTCCACAAGAGCCAGAAAACTAAAACCTTTTCAGCAACAAAGTGCATTAAATGATAATAATTGCAAAGAAATGTTTTGATTATTCAACTTATATTTTTTAGAACAGGAAATCTATAAGCAAACTAAGTAATTAAACATATATTTTGGTGAGGCTGAAGTGATATGGGAAAGAACAGATAAAGTTACTAGAGAAGAAATATTTCAGTGTATACATTTTCATTCCCACTATACCATTTATTTTAGAACTAAAGAAAAACCTTCAGATTTTGAGGAATTTGGAAGAAGAATGAGACATGCTTTCAAGAAAACTGTGATTTAAAGTTTATCTTCAGCATAATTTTCTGATTTCCAATAGGAATTGTGAAGTTCAAGCCTATCTCTTGGAAGAATTTTCTAAATTTTGTGAACTTGAACAATCTATGATTGTTCAATGATTAACAAGAGGGAGATCATTAATTAACAGTAGAACAATACAACGGAACATGAACATTGTTAGACTGGTAGCATTATGAGTGAATTGTGGCTTTCAAACTTTTTTTCATGGTGTATTAAAGTTTAATATTAACTTTAAAAGAAATGCCTTGAGCCTGGTTTTTCAGGAGGGTCAGAATAGCACTGAAGGAAGCTCTACAAAAAAAGGAAGGAAGCAAGGGAGGGAGGAAGGAAGGAAGGGAAAGAAAGAAGGAAGGAAGGGAGGGAGGGAGGTAAGGAAGGAAGGGAGGGAGGAGGAAAGAAAGAAAGAAAAAAAAAGCAAAATTGTCAGCACTTTCTCAAACAGAGCTGTGCAACGTGCTGTCTCATAAACTTTGGCTTCTCCCAACAAAGGACTTCCTCCCAAAGCTTGGTTGGTCACCTATCTGGAAGAGGAGATGGAATCTCTGCTCTGGAAGGGGAATTTTGAATCCCTAGGGTACAATCCCATGAGGACATGGGGACTGGGTGGGAAATTAGACTAGAGTAGTTGTTCTCCAAATGGTCCCTGGATCACCAAAATGGAATCACCTAGTAAAGTTATTAAAATGCAGATTCCCGGTCCCGGTCCCAGATACTGAATTCACATTTCTGGAGTGGAGGGTACTGGGAATCTTCATTTTTAAAAAGTCACAAAGTAGAATTCTTGGTTGTGACATAATTGGACCACAGGCTGAGAGGCAACATGTTGTGCAGGCGGGTTTGGAGCCATAGAGACTTGGGTTTAAATTCCAGTTCTTCCATTTAATAGCTCTGACTGCAGCACATCACCCAAATGCTTTGACTCTCAATTTTCTCATTATAGAAAGTGGAATGACAGTTTGTTTTGGAGACCAAGTAAAATTATGTGTGTGTACATGTATGGTGTCACAAAACTTTTCTAATAGTTAGATGACCTCTCAGGTTCTTCCAACTCTGTCTATAAATGCTAGTTTGTTTTAATCCTTTAATATATACAAGTATCACAGGAACGTCTGTTTACCTCTTCCCTTAAAGCAGTGAGGTTGAAGCCTTTTCTCACCTTTTTCTCATTTCCCCACTCTCTCCCCCAGAAGCCTTTCTAGGCATTTTCTCTTCTAATTCCCCCAGCCCCTATTAACATTTTAACGCCACATGTACATCTGCTTATATTCTGTGGCCCTTTGCAAAGCCACAAGCCATTGTATTTTCTAAGACCTTTCTGACCCCCAGGTATATGAGCACTATTACCCATGTTGAGAATGCCCATCCCAGAGAGACGTGACTTGGTCAAGGTCACACCACAAATCAGGAAGAGAATCTGGTCTACATAGGTCACAAACTGATGGTCTGGAATCGGCCCGTCAACAACTTGTTTGGTTCCCCCCGTGTTTACTTATTTACTTTTAATTAGTTACTAACATTTAAAAATCAGGAGCTTCTACAGGAGAATGGCGACATTCAGCTTCTCGAGATCCAGGTCGGGTCCTGGGCGGGGGCTGAGGACGGCCCCTCGCGCCCCGGCCCTGCAGCCCCGAGACCCAGGCCAGTCCCCCTCACTGAGGTGCCCTCCAGCACTCACCACGTGCTGATCCAGACGTTTAGGACGGTGTTGGAGTCGCAGGCGCAGCTACGTTAGCTGCAAGTCGCGCACCTCTTCCCCGACTCCTCATCCAGAGTCCTAGCAGCGGCTGGCGGGTCAGCTTCGCAGCTTCCCCCGCCGGCCCCGCCCCACTCGCTCCCCTCCCGCCGGCCGCAGCCTCAACCGAACCCCACAGGCCGCGCTTCGCCGGGATGTCCCAGAGGCCCCGCCGCCCCCCGCAGCAGAATAGGCAACACCACCGCCCCTCACGGCCTTGCTCTACCAGGCCGCCCGCCTAGCAGACCGCTCACCGCCGCCGGGCGCTCGGGGCTGAGTCAACTCTGCCTCTGCGGTCCCCGGCCCGCCCCCGCCTCCTCGTACCGCACCAATCGCCGCCGCGCGCTGCCGCACGTGACGCGCGCTGGCGAATGGCAGCTCGACACAGCCCATGACGCAGCTGGAAGCTCCGGGCGCTTTCAAAGCGGGCGGCGGGCTGAGGGGGCGGCGTGGCACTAGCTGGCAACAGGGCCGCGAGAGGGGTCCTGATAACGTGGGTGGTCTCGGGCTCGGTTCTGCACGGCTGCGGGTAGCCGAAGTCCGGCTCTGACTCCCTCTGCTCTCCCCGGAGGACACCGGAGTTCGGTGGGAGAAGGAAGGGAAAGGAGTACGGACGAGGGCTGACAGAGTATGGGGCTTGGCCAGCCTCTCCGCCCTGGACCTGGAGTCTGTTACCCGCCTCTTCTCCCTCTATTGTCATCCTGGTCCAGCCCCACTCTTACTGGCCACCTGGCCTCCAGCTAGTCCCAGGATGTTCCCAAGGACACTGCAAGGGATGGGAATACTGGGATTAGAGCAAAGCCCAGCAGTCAATCTCACACTAGCTGTTAACAGATGGACTGATGGGTTCGCCTGCATCCCCAAATTCCAACATCTTAAACACATATGGCTTTTGTCTTCTCTCTCAGAAAGTGTTAAGTAGGTACCCCAGGGATCCAAACTCTACTCTATACTTACTGCTTGGCTTCTATCCCCAAATTTGGGCCAAAATTTTTGTTGGAGCTCCAGACATCACGTCTTTCATTTTATTTTACTTTATTTTGTATTAAACTGTAGTCATTGTATTCTTCACCACTACTCTTTGCAGAAAAAGAAAATAAAAAGCCAGTTTCATTTAAGAAAGTCATAGATGAAACAGTAACAATTATTAACTATATTAAAACTTGACCCTTGAAATTTACATATCTTTAACATTCTATGATGATTGTCTGGAAAGGCATTTGGTCTATTAGGTTGAATGATATGATATGACATTGCCGTTTGTTCTAATCAAATACCATTTGAGTTGTGAGCTTGTAATAGAGCGGGGCAACGTACAGCCATTAGCACTTGGCCAGTTACTGGGCACCGTTATTGCGCAGCCTCGGGTGAGCTGGGAGGCCCAGGAAACAGGCTGGGGGCTGTGTCCTGCAGGACTCTAGAGCCTTCTCCAAGGCCGCCCACTGGCTGCACCCAGGCCTTAAGGCAGTGGTGAACCTCTCCCCCATCCCTGCCCCTTTGGCCCCTTCTGCAACCTCTGCATCTTCAGTCTGTCTGGGTCGCAGTCTGCAGGACCTGGCCCCCGCCATCTGAGCGGCCTAAGAGCCAGGCTCCCTCAGTGATGACAGCTGGGTAGGGTCTGGGGACCTGGCCCTGAGGGAGCTGCCTCTTCAGCCAGGCCTGGGCGCTGGCGGGAGGACCCAGACTGGGTGCTGGACAAATGCTCTGGGGCAGGGTAACCGGCCCCTGCAGGCACCCCCTCCTCTTAGCCAGGACCTGGACCTCGGAGGGTGAAAGTTTTGCTTAGGGACCTTGCCCTTTTCTTGTCAGAACAGAGACTAACGTTTGTTTGGTGGAGATTTACAGAAACGTAGTTACCTGACCATGACCTGACCTCAAGAACAAAGGATCTGACACCAAGAAGTCTGCAACAACTAATCATGTCCCTCCCCCACCTTTCCTGTAAAAGGGCTTTGCTAAAAACTTTCGGGGAGTTTGGGGCTTTTAAGGTGTGAGCCACCCATTTCCTTGCATGGCCTTCCAATAAACCTTTCTCTGTTCCAAACTGTGACGTTTTGGTATTATTTGGCCTCACTGTGCATCAGGCAAACGGGAAAAAGACAAGAAAACAGACAGTTTGAATACATCATGATGCTGTGGGTGGTATGGGAACACGTGAGAAGGGCATCCAACCTGGAGGGGAGGCGAGGGAGAAAAAGGGAGTTGTCAGAGAAGAATTTCTAAAGAGCTGATAACTTAAAAAATAAAAATACAAAATAAAGAGCTAATGACTGAACAGGGTCTTGAAAATTGAACAGGAGACCACCAGCTAAGTGTAGGGAATGGTAGTACAAAAGTATGTAGATGGCAAAGAGTGTGAGTTATATGTGACTACTGGGTATGAAGAGAGAGGGATAGGAGAGCATACTGAAGAGTTAGGCAGTGCCTTATTATGATGGATCATGTATGCATGCCAAGGAGTTTGTATACTATGGCCACTAGAATCCATTCCCTCCTTGCTTTGGGGGGAGTTACATTCTTAATTTAGACACCCTCTGCTTCCCCAGCCAATGGATGGGCAGTTGACTCAAGCAAAGCCAATCAGATCATCTACCAAGAGTGAGAGGGAAAGTTGTGGGATGGGGAGTTGAGTGTTTACACATCCTCACTAGAAAGAGGGTGAGGGAGTTGCTCTTGGATCCATGAAAAGATTCCAAGTTTGGATGGAGAGCACAACTGATCATAGAGGTTATATGTATGGTATTTTCTTTAGCAAACCCAATAACCTAGAGTCCCATTACTACATTTTCACATCTCACAACTGGATATAAATACTGTATTTTATATTTGCAAATGAATCAACAGACAGAAGATTAATCTCCAAAATATACAAACAGCTCATGGAGCTCAATATCAAAAAAACAAATAACGCAATTAAAAAATGGGCAGAATATACACACTAACAAACGTAGTAAGGTAGATAGCTAGTGGGAAGCAGCCGCATGGCACAGGGATATTGGCTCGGTGCTTTGTGACAGCCTGGAGGGGTGGGATAGGGAGGGTGGGAGGGAGGGAGACCCAAGAGGGAAGACATATGGGAACATATGTTTATGTATGACTGATTCACTTTGTTATAAAGCAGAAACTAACACACCATTGTAAAGCAATTATACCCCAATAAAGATGTTAAAACAAAAAAAATGGGCAGAAGACCTAAATAGACATTTCACCAAAGAAGACATACAGATGGGCAAGAGGCGTATGAAAAGAGGCTCAACATACTAATTATTAGAGAAATGCAAATCAAAGCTACAATGAGGTATAACCACACACCGGTCGGAATGGCCATCATCAGAAAATCTACTAACAATAAAAGCTGGAGAGGGTGTGGAGGAAAAGGAAACCGCTTGCATTGTTGGTGGGAATGTAAATTGATACAGCCACTATGGAGAACAGTATGAAGGTTCCTTAAAAAACTAAAAATAGAACTACCATATGACCCAGCAATCCCACTACTGGGCATATACCCTGAGAAAATCATAATTCAAAAGGACGCATGTACCCCAATGTTCATTGCAGCACTATTTACAACAGCCAGGACATGGAAACAACCTAAACGTCCAACGTCAGATGAATGGATAAAGAAGCTGAGGTACATATATATACAATGGAATATTTCTCGTCCATAAAAAGGGACAAAATTGGGTTATTTGTAGAGATGTGGATGGACCTAGAGTCTGTCATACAGAGTGAAGTAAGCCAGAAAGGGAAAAACAAATATCGTATATTAACACATATATGTGGACTCTAGAAAAATGGTACAGATGAACCTATTTGCGGGGCAGGAATACAGACATAGACATAGAGAATGGACATGTGGACACAGGGGGGAAGGGGAGGGTGGGAGGAATTGCGAGATTAGGATTGACATATATACACTACCACGTGTAAAATAGATAACTAGCGGGAACATGCTATAAAGGGCAGGAAGCTCAGCTCGGTGCCCTGGGACAACCTAGATGTGTGGGATGGGGGGCTGATGGGAGGGAGGTCCAAGAGGGAGGGGAATATAAGTATACATATAGCTGATTCACTTCATTGTACAGCAGAATCCAACACAACAATGTAAAGCAGTTATACTCCAATAAAAAAAATACTGTATTTTAGTTACTGAAAAGATATACTTATATATATATATATATATATATATATATATATATATAGTGATCATACTTTCTAACCAAAAGTTAAATACTTCATATTTAATCAGCACTGTTATGGAAAATCTGGACTATGTGGAAATCATTTCACTATGGCAACTTGTGTGGGGTGTTCCACACAAAATTTTTTTCAGTAATGTGTGCAAAAACCCTACCCAATTTTACTCTCATTCCATGTTCACCTAACAACCTTCCTGGAGTTTCAACTCAATAATAACAAGGTTCCCCAGTGGAAAAATGATTACTCTGGCATTACACATGAATTCTTTAGGTTTCGAAATTTCTAAGAGCTTAAAACCATTGCATCCTCTTGCCCGAAACGAGACAGAACTGACTGCCTAGGAAAACTTCTACTTTCAAGACCTCTACCAGTATTATGATTTCAAGACACAGCCAGTAGCTGTGATCCAGAGATAGGAAGCCAGAATTAATAGTAGGTGCTGCTGTTGCAGCTGCTGTAATAACCTCTAGTCCCCTAGGATGGAGAAGGGATACTGGTGAACTGGACAGGAAAACCTTAACATATCCAAGACTTTGTTTCCTAGTAGAAAGAGCTGAAGGCGGAGGCAGAGAACCTATGTCTCACTTCCACCTCCAAATCTCAAAATCCTAATTTATACAAGAACATAGCTTCAAGAGAATGTGGGAAGTATAGTTATCACATCTCCAGCCAAAGGCATATGGAATGGAAATAGTGAATACCAATTCACATTATCCACCATGTAGAGATGTCATTAAATTGCCTGTTCAAGGACGGATAATCAGATCTTACTTTTGTCCTCCATCCTCCCCAGGGATACTCTGATGTGTATGAGGAAACTAGACTGGAGTGGTGCACTTCATTTTTGATCTCTTGAAATCAAAGGTGCATGATTTTAAAAAAAATGAAAGAATGTAATTACATATAAACGCTAATTTTAAGCAGTTTTACATCTCTCACCAAATAGAACTGGCTTTCATCAAAATACTGATGAAGGAAGAAAGAATGATTGGAGAATTAGAATTAAATTCATTCCTGTGAGTCTGAGTCATTTTATCTTAGTGAATAAAGGTGTGAATTTTAAAGCAGAAGGTTTTCTGATGGTGAAAGTCAAATAGAACTCATATGCTAATATATAATTTCTCCCCTTTCACTGCCACCCTAGAGTAAAAGTTTCATCGTTCTCATGATAAAGAACAATAGTGTTGAGAAAAGACAACTTTGTGGGAGGTGTGGAATAAAACCAGAGTTTTGTTCTTAAGTTCCTGGAGGCCCACTAGTTAGAGCTACTTGCAAGCAAACTCTTATTTTCTTTTTTTTTTTTTTTTACATCTTTATTGGAGTATATTTGCTTTATAATGGTGTGTTAGTTTCTGCTTTATAACAAAGTGAATCAGTTATACATATACATATGTTCCCATATGTCTTCCTTCTTGCGTCTCTCTCCCTCCCACTCTCCCTATCCCACCCCTCCAGGCGATCACAAAGCACCGAGCTGATCTCCCTGTGCTATGCGGCTGCTTCCCACTAGCTATCTATTTTACGTTTGGTAGTGTATATATGTCCATGCCACTCTCTCACTTTGTCACAGCTTACTCTTCCCACTCCCCATATCCTCAAGTCCATTCTCTAGTAGGTCTGTGTCTTTATTCCCGTCTTATCCCTAGGCTCTTCATGACATTTTTTTTCTTGGATTCCATATATATGTGTTAGCGTATGGTATTTGGTTTTCTCCTTCTGACTTACTTCACTCTGTATGACAGACTCTAGGTCCATCCACCTCACTAAAAATAACTCAATTTCATTTCTTTTTATGGCTGAGTAATATTCCATTGTATATATGTGCCACATCTTCTTTATCCATTCATCCGATGATGGACAATTAGTTTGATTCCATCTCCTGGCTATTGTAAATAGAGCTGCAATGAACATTTTGGTACATGACTCTTTTTGAATTATGGTTTTCTCAGGGTATAAGCCCAGTAGTGGGATTGCTGGGTCATATGGTAGTTCTATTTGTAGTTTTATAAGGAACCTCCATACTGTTCTCCATAGTGGCTCTACCAATTCACATTCCCACCAGCAGTGCAAGAGTGTTCCCTTTTCTCCACACCCTCTCCAGCATTTATTGTTTCTAGATTTTTTTGATGATGGCCATTCTGACTGGTGTGAGATCATATCTCATTGTACTTTTGATTTGCAATTCTCTAATGATTAATGATGTTGAGCATTCTTTCATGTGTTTGTTGGCAATCTGTATATCTTCTTTGGAGAAATGTCTATTTAGGTCTTCTGCCCAGTTTTGGATTGGGTTGTTTGTTTTTTTGTTATTGAGCTGCATGAGCTGCTTGTAAATTTTTCAGATTAATCCTTTGTCAGTTGCTTCATTTGCAAATACTTTCTCCCATTCTGAGGGTTGTCTTTCGGTCTTGTTTATGGTTTCCTTTGCTGTGCAAAAGCTTTGAAGTTTCATTAGGTCCCTTTTGTTTATTTTTGTTTTTATTTCCATTTCTCTAGGAGGTGGGTCAAAAGGATCCTGCTGTGACTTATGTCATAGAGTGCTCTGCCTATGTTTTCCTCTAAGAGTTTCATAATTTCTGGCCTTACATTTAGGTCTTTAATCCATTTTGAGCTTATTTTTTGTATGGTATTAGGGAGTGTTCTAATGTCATATTTTTAAATGTACCTGTCCAGTTTTCCCAGCACCACTTATTGAAGAGGCTGTCCTTTCTCCACTGTACATTCCTGCCTCCTTTATCAAAGATAAGGTGACCATATGTGCGTGGGTTTTCTCTGGGCTTTCTACCTTGTTCCATTTATCTATCTTTCTGTTTTTGTGCCAGTACCATACTGTCTTGATTACTGTATCTTTGTAGTATAGTTTGAAGTCAGGGAGCCTGATTCCTCCAGCTCCACTTTTTGTTCTCAAGATTGCTTTGGCTATTCGAGGTCTTTTGTGTTTCCATACAAATTGTGAAATTTTTTGTTCTAGTTCTGTGAAAAATGCCAGTGGTAGTTTGATAGGGATTGCATTGAATCTGTAGATTGCTTTGGGTAGTAGAGTCATTTTCACAATGTTGATTCTTCCAATCCAAGAACATGATACATCTCTCCATCTGTTTGTATCATCTTTAATTTCTTTCATCTGTGTCTTATAATTTTCTGCATACAGGTCTTTTGTCTCCTTAGGTAGGTTTATTCCTAGATATTTTATTCTTTTTGTGGCAGTGGTAAATAGGAGTGTTTTCTTGATTTCACTTTCACATTTTTCATCATTAGTGTATAGGAATGCCAGAGATTTCTGTGCACTAATTTTGTATCCTGCTACTTTACCAAATTCATTGATTAGCTCTAGTAGTTTTCTGGTAGCATCTTTAGGATTCTCTATGTATATTATCATGTCATCTGCAAACAGTGACAGCTTTACTTCTTTTCCGATTTGGATTCCTTTTATTTCCTTTTCTTCTCTGATTGCTGTGACTAAAACTTCCAAAACTATGTTGAATAAGAGTGGTGAGAGTGGGCAACCTTGTCTTGTTCCTGATCTTAGTGGAAATGCTTTCAGTTTTTCACCATTGAGGACGATGTTGGCTGTGTGTTTGTCATATATGGCCTTTATTATGTTGAGGAAAGTTCCCTCTATGCCTACTTTCTGCGGAGTTTTTAACATAAATGGGTGTTGAATTTTGTCGAAAGCTTTCACTGCATTGAGATGATCATATGGTTATTCTCCTTCAATTTGTTAATATGGTGTATCACATTGATTGATTTGCATATATTGAAGAATCCTTGCATTCCTGGAATAAGCCCCACTTGATCATGGTGTATGATTCTTTTAATGTGCTGTTGGATTCTGTTTGCTAGTATTCTGTTGAGGATTTTTGCATCTATGTTCATTAGTGATATTGGCCTGTAGTTTTCTTTCTTTGTGACATCCTTGTCTGGTTTTGGTATCAGGGTGATGTTGGCCTTGTAGAATGAGTTTGGGAGTGTTCCTCCCTCTGCTATATTTTGGAAGCATTTGAGAAGGATAGGTGTTAGCTCTTCTCTAAATGTTTAATAGAATTCGCCTGTGAAGCCATTGGGCCTGGGCTTTTGTTTGTTGGAAGATTTTAATCACAGTTTCAAATTCAGTGCTTGTGATTGGTCTGTTCATATTTTCTATTTCTTCCTGTTTCAGTCTTGGCAGGTTGTGCATTTCTAAGAATTTGTCCATTTCATCCAGATTGTCCATTTTATTGGCATAGAGTTGCTTGTAGTAATCTCTCAAGATGTTTGGTATTTCTGCAGTGTCAGTTGTTACTTCTCCTTTTTCATTTCTAATTCTAATGATTTGAGTCTTCTCCCTTTTCTTTCTTGGTGAGTCTGGCTAATGGTTTATCAATTTTGTTTATCTTCTCAAAGAACCAGCATTTAGTTTCATTGACCTTTGCTATCGTTTCCTTCATTTCTTTTTCATTTATTTCTGATTTGATCTTTATGATTTGTTTCCTTCTGCTAACTTTGGGGTTTTTTATGGTCTTTCTCTAATTGCTTTAGGTGCAAGGTTAGGTTGTTTATTCGAGATGTTTCCTGTTTCTTAAGGTAGGATTGTATTGCTGTATAGTTCCCTCTTAGAACTGCTTTTTCTCCATCCCATAGGTTTTGGGTCATCGTGTCTCCATTGTCATTTGTTTCTAGGTATATTTTGATTTCCTCTTTGATTTTTTCAATGATCACTTCATTATTAAGTAGTGTATTGTTTAGCCTCCATGTGTTTGCATTTTTTACAGATCTTTTCCTGTAATTGATATCTAGTCTCATAGCATTGTGGTCAGAAAGGATACTTGATACTATTTCAATTTTCTTAAATTTACCAAGGCTTGATTTGTGACCCAAGGTATGATCTATCCTGGAGAATGTTCCAGAGCACATGAGAAAAATGCGTATTCTGTTGTCTTTGGATGGAATATCCTATAAATATCAATTAAGTCCATCTTGTTTAATGTATCATTTAAAGCTTGTGTGTCCTTATTTATTTTCATTTTGGATGATCTGTCCATTGGTGAAAGTGGGATGTTAAATTTCCCTACTATGATTGTGTTACTGTCAATTTCCCCTTTTATGGCTGTTAGTATTTGTCTTGTATATTGAGGTGCTCCTATGTTGCGTGCATAAATATTTACAATTGTTATATCTTCTTCTTGGATTGATCCCTTGATCATTATGTAGTGTCCTTCTTTGTCTCTTGTAATAGTCTTTATTTTAAAGTCTATTTTTTCTGATATGAGAATTGCTACTGCAGATTTCTTTTGGTTTCCATTTGCATGGAACGTCTTTTTCCCTCCCCTCACTTTCAGTCTGGATGTGTCCCTAGGTCTGAAGTGGGTCTCTTGTAGACAGCATATATATGGGTCTTGTTTTTGTATCCATTCAACCAGTCTGTGTCTTTTGGTGGGAGCATTTAATCCATTTACATTTAAGGTAATTATCAATATATATGTTCCTATTCCCATTTTCTTAATTGTTTTGGGTTTGTTATTGTAGGTCTTTTCCTTCTCTTGTGTTTCTTGCCTAGAGAAGTTCCTTTAGCATTTGTTGTAAAGCTGGTTTGGAGGTGCTGAACTCTCTCAGCTTTGCAAGCAAACTCTTTCTAACTTATTTTTGATAAGTGATGAAGTTTCTGGTGACACTTTCAAAATAATGTTTTTTCTTAAGGAATAAAAAGGTTATGGGCTTCCCTGGTGGCGCAGTAGTTGAGAGTCCGCCTGCTGATGCAGGGGATATGGGTTCGTTTCCCGGTCCGGGAAGATGCTACATGCTGTGGAGTGGCTGGGCCCGTGAGCCATGGCCGCTGAGCCTGCGCATCTGGACCCTGTGCTCCACAACGGGAGACGCCACAACAGTGAGAGGCCCACGTACCACAAAAAAAAAAAAAAAAAAAAAGGTTACAAGTTACAGTACATTAAAATGATAGTTTTTAAAGCATTTCTGTGTATTTTAATCCTTACTCTTTCTTTTTTGCTTCCCAGATTTGAATCTCTGAAAATTAATGATTGATTAGACCTAACTAAGTAGATTGCTTTATGAATTAGAGCATTAAAAAGAAAATCCTGATATAAACATAAATCTGTAAGCCATATTTCCAAACTTCCACCAAATGCATTCTCTAATTAATATCAAAACAGTTTATTCCATGACACCATCTCCTATTATGTTCTCCTCAATAATATACCTTAGCCACTCCTTGACCATCTCTGAATCCACCTACTGTAAGGGAGATAAATGGACAATCATTCTTGAACAGTAAGTTGTTGCTCTTACAGAAGAACTTGCCCTGTTAGTTTAGCTCAAATATTCCATTATTGGGTAGAATGAATGTTCTGGCATAGCAGTTATTCAAGTTGTGATTTTGTTTCCTTATAATCACTTGCAGTTGTGCTTGGAGTAAGCCATAATGCAATTGTCTCAATTTAATGTTAGCTGCTTTTAGCAATGCAAAAGCTCTGATTGTGTTTTTTCATTTTATCCCTTAGTATAAGATGGGAATCCATGTTTAGTCATATACACAGATTACCTTAATGAACAAAAATGTATTACATTATCTTTATTTTTTAAAACATCTTTATTGGAATATAATTGCTTTACAATATTGTGTTAGTTTCTGCTTTATAACAAAGTGAATCAGCTATATGCACACATATATCCCCATATCCTCTCCCTCTTGCGTCTCCCTCCCACCCTCATCTCACCCCTCTAGGTGGTCGCAAACCACCGAGCTGATCTCCCTGTGCTATGCAGCTGCTTTCCACTAGCTATCTGTTTTACATTTGGTAGTGTATATACACCAGTGTTACTCTCTCACTTCGTCCCAGCTTACCCTTCCCCCTCCCCGTGTCCTCAAGTCCATTCTCAACATCTCTGTTTTTATTCCTGTCCTGCCCCTAGGTTCATCAGAACCTTTTTTTTTTTTTTTTTTAGATTCCATATATATGTGTTAGCATACGGTATTTGTTTTTCTCTTTCTGACTTACTTCATTCTCTAGGACAGACTCTAGGTCCATCCACCTCACTACATATAACTCAATTTCATTTCTATTTTTTAATAGATTTTATCTATCTATCTACTTATCTATCTTTCCATTTACTTTTGGCTGTGTTGGGTCTTCATTGCTGCGTGTGGGCTTTCTTTAGTTACGGCTAGTGGGGGTTACTCTTTGTTGTGGTGTGCAGTCTTCTCTCATTGCGATGATGGCTTCTCTTGTTGTGGAGCACAGGCTCTAGAGTGCAGGCTCAGTAGTTGTGGTGCACAGGCTTAGTTGTTCAGAGGATCTTCCCAGATCAGGGCTCGAACCCATGTCCCCTGCATTGGCAGGCGTATCCTTAACCACTGCACCACCAGGGAAGCTCCTTAATTTCATTTATTTTTATGGCTGAGTAATATTCCATTATATATATGTGCCATATCTTCTTTATCCATTCATCTGTTGATGGACAAGTAGGTTGATTCCATGTCCTGGCTATTGTAAATAGTACTGCAATGAATATTGGGGTACATGTGTCCTTTTGAACTATGGTTTTCTCAGGGTATATGCCCAGTAGTGGGAATGCTGGTTCATATGGTACTTCTACTTTTAGTGTTTAAAGGAACCTCCATACTGTCCTCCACAGTGGCTGTATCAAGTTACATTCCCACCAACAATGCAAGAGTGTTTCCGTTTCTCCACACCCTTTCCAGCTTTCATTGTTTGTAGATTTTTTGATGATGGCCATTCTGACCAGTGTGAGGGTGATACCTCATTGTGGTTTTGATTTGCATTTCTCTAATGATTAGTGATGTTAAGCATCTTTTCACGTGTTTGTTGGCAATCTGTATATCTTCTTTGGAGAAATGTCTATTTATGTCTTCTGCCCATTTTTGGATTCAGTAATTCTTTTCTTTGATATTGAGCTGCATAAGCTGCTTGTATATTTTGGAGATTAATCCTTTGTCTGTTACGTTGTTTGCAAATATTTTCTCCCATTCTGATGGTTGACTTTCCGTCTTGTTTATGGTTTCATTTGACGTGCAAGACCTTTTAAGTTTCATTAGGTCCCATTTGTTTATTTTTGTTTTTATTTCCATTTTTCTAGGAGGTAGGTCAAAAAGGATCTTGCTGTGATTTATGTCATAGAGTGTTCTGCCTATGTTTTCCTCTAAGAGTTTTATACTGTCTGGCCTTACATTTAGGTCTTTAATCCATTTTGAGTTTATTTTGGGGTATGGTGTTAAGTGATTTAATTTCATTCATTTACATGTAGCTGTCCAGTTTTCTCAGCATCACTTATTGAAGAAGCTGTCTTTTCTCCATTCTCTTGCCACCTTTATCAAAGATAAGGTGACCAGATGCACGTGGATTAATCTCTGGGCTTTCTATCCTGTTCCATTCATCTATATGTCTGTTTTTGTGCCAGTACCATACTGTCTTGATTACTGTAGCTTTGTAGTATAGTCTGAAGTCCAGGAACCTGATTCCTCTAGCTGCATTTTTCTTTCTCAGGATTGCTTTGGCTATTTGGGGTCTTTTGTGTTTCCATACAAATTGTGAAATTTTTTGTTCTAGTACTGTGAGAAATGCCATTAGTAGTTTGATAGGGATTGCATTGAATCTGTAGCTTGCTTTGGGTAGTAGAGTCATTTTCACAATGTTGATTCTTCCAATCCAAGAACATGATATATCTCTCCATCTATTTGTATCATCTTTAATTTCTTTCATCAGTGTCTTATAGTTTTCTGCGCACAGGTCTTTTATCTCCTTATGTAGGTTTATTCCTCGGTATTTTACTCTTTTTGTTGCAATGGTAAAGGGGAATCTTTCCTTAATTTTTCTTTAGATTTTTCATCATTAGTGTATAGGAATGCAAGAGATTTCTGTACATTAATTTTGTATCCTGCTACTCTACCAAATTCATTGATTGGTTCTAGTAGTTTTCTGGTAGCATCTTTAGGATTCTCTATGTATATTATCATGTCATCTGCAAACAGTGACAATTTTACTTCTTCTTTTCTGATTTGGATTCCTTTTAATTCTTTTTCTTCTCTGATTGCTGTGGCTAAAACCTCCAAAACTATATTGAATAATAGTGGTGAGAGTGGTCGACCTTGTCTTTTTCCTGATCCTAGAGGAAATGGTTTCAGTTTTTCACCATTGAGAATGATATTGGCTGCAGGTTTGCCATATACAGCCTTTATTATGCTGAGGTAAGTTCCCTCTATGCTTACTTTCTGAGGGGTGTTTTATCATAAATTGGTGTTGAATTTTGTCAAAAGCTTTTTCTGCATCTATTGAGATTGTCATATGGTTTTTATCCTTCAATTTGTTAATATGGTGTGTCACATTGAATGATTTGCGTATTTTGAAGAATCCTTGCATTCCTGGGATAAACCCCACTTGATCATGGTGTATGATCCTTTTAATGTGCTTTTGGATTCTGTTTGCTAGTATTTTGTTGGGGATTTTTGCATCTATGTTCACCAGAGATCTTGGCCAGCAGTTTTCTCTTTTTTTGACATCTTTGTCTGGTTTTGGTATCAGGATGATTGTGGCCTCATAGAATGAGTTTGGGAGTGTTCCTCCTTCTGCTATATTTTGCAAGAGTTGGAGAAGGATGGGTGTTAGCTCTTCTCTAAATGTTTGATAGAATTCACCTGGGAAGCCATCTGGTCCTGGGTTTTTGTTTGTTGGAAGATTTTTAATCACAGTTTCAGTTTCAGTGCTTGTGACTGGTCTGTTTATATTCTCTATTTCTTCTTGGTCCAGTCTCTGAAGGTTGTACTTTTCTGAGAATTTGTTCATTTCTTCCAGGTTGTCCATTTACTGGCATTTAGTTGTGTGTAGGAGTCTCTCATGATCCTTTGTATTTCTGCAGTGTCAGTTGTTTCTTCTACTTCTTCATTTCTAATTCTGTTGATTTGAGTCTTTTCCCTATTTTTCTTGATGAGTCTGGCTAATGGTTTATCCGTTTTGTTTATCTTTTCAAAGAACCAGCTTTTAGTTTTATTGATCTTTGCTATTGTTTCCTTCACTTCTTTTTCATTTGTTTCTGATCTGATCTTTATGATTTCTTTCCTTATGCTAACTTTGGGTTTTTGTTTTTTATGCTGTTGTTCTTCTTTCTCTAATTTGTTTAGGTGTAATGTTAGGCTGTTTATTTGAGATTTTTCTTGTTTCTTCAGGTAGGATTATATTGCTATAAACTTCCCTCTTAGAACTCTTTTGCTGCATCCCATAGGTTTTGGGTCTTCATGTTTTCATTGTGATTTGTTAGTAAGTGTTCTTTATTTCCCCTTTGTTTTCTTCAGAGAACTCTTGGTTATTTAGTATCATACTGTTTAGCCTCTATGTGTTTGTATTTTTTACAGTTTTTTTCCTGTAATTGATATCTAGTCTTATAGCGTTCTGGTAAGAAAAGATACTTGATCTGATTTCAATTTTCTTAAATTTACCAAGGCTTGATTTGTGACCCAAGGTATGGTCTATCCTGGAGAATATTCCATGAGCACTTGAGAGAAAGTGTATTCTGCTGTTTTGGGATGGAATGTCCTATAAATATAAATTAAGTCCATCTTGTTTACTCTGTCATTTAAAGCTTGTGTTTCCTTATTTATTTTCATTTTGGATGATCTGTCCATTGTTGAGGTGGGTTGTTATAGTCCCCTACTATTATTGTTTAACTGTCAATTTCCCCTTTTATGACTGTTAGCATTTGCCTTATGTAATGATATGCTCCTCTGTTGGGTGTATAAATATTTACAATTGTTATATCTTCTTCTTGGATTGATCCCTTGATCATATGCAGTGTCCTTGTTTGTCTCTTGTAATAGTCTTTATTTTAAAGTCTATTTTGTCTGATATGAGAATTGCTACTCCAGCTTTCTTTTGATTTCCACCTGCATGGAATATATTTTTCCATCCCCTCACTTTCAGTCTGTATGTTTTCCTAGGTCTGAAGTGGGTCTCTTCTAGACAGTATATGTACAGGTCTTGTTTTTTTATCCATTCAGCCAGTCTATGTCTTTTGGTTGGAGCATTTAATGCATTTACATTTAAGTAATTATCAATATGTATGTTGCTATTATCATTTTCTTAATTGTTTTGAGTTTGTAATTCTTTTCCTTCTCTTGTGTTTCCTGCCTGGAGAAGTTCCTGTAGGATTTGCTGTAAAGCTTTTTCGTGGTGCTGAATTATTTTAACTTTTGGTTATCTGTAAAGTTTTTAATTTCTCCATCGAATCTGAATGAGATCCTTGCTGGGTAGAGTAATCTTTTTTGTAATTTTTTCCCTTTCATCACTTTAAATACGTTCAGCCACTCCCTTCTGGTTTGCAGAGTTTATGCTGAAAAATCAGCTCTTAACCTTATGGTGAGTCCCTGTACATTATTTTTTGCTTTTCCCTTGCTGCTTTTAACATTTTTTCTTTGTATTTAATTTTTGATAGTTATATTAATATGTGTCTTGGTGTGTTTCTCTGTGGGTTTATCCTGTATGGTACTCTCTGTGCTTCCTGGACTTGATTGACTATTTCCTTTCCCATGTTAGGGAAGTTTTTGTCTATAATCTCTTAAAATATTTTCTCAAACCATTTCTTTTTCTCCTCTTCTTCTGGGACCCCTATAATTCAAATGTTGGTGCATTTAATGTTTTCCCAGAGGTTTCTGAACCTGTCCTCAATTCTTTATATTCTTTTTTCTTTATTCTGCTCCCTGGCAGTTATTTCCACCATTTTCTCTTCCAGGACACTTATCAGTTCTTCTGCCTCAGTTATTCAGGTATTGGTTCCTTCTAGAGTATTTTTTTTTATATATACAGCATGTTCTTATTAGTCATCAATTTTATACACATCAGTGTATACATGTCAATCCCAATCGCCCAGTTCATCGCAGCACCACCCCCACCACCCCGCAGCTTTCCCCCCTTGCTGTCCATACATTTGGTCTCTATATATGTGTCTCAATTTCTGCCCTGAAAACTGGTTCATCTGTACCATTTTTCTAGGTTCCACATATATGCGTTAATATATGATATTTGTTTTTCTCTTTCTGACTTACCTCACTCTGTATGACAGTCTCTAGATCCATCCACATCTCAACAAATGACCCAATTTTGTTCCTTTTTATGACTGAGTAATATTCCATTGTATATATGTACCACATCTTCTTTATCCATTCATCTGTCAATGGGCATTTAGGTTGCTTCCATGACTTGGCTATTGTAAATAGTGCTGGAATGAACATTGGGGTGCATGTGTCTTTTTGAATTGTGGTTTTCTCTAGGTATATGCCCAGGAGTGGGATTGCTGGATCATATGGTAATTCTATTTTTAGTTTTCTAAGGAATCTCCATACTGTTTTCCATAGTGGCTGTATTAGTTTACATTCCCACCAACAGTGCAAGAGGTTTCCCTTTGCTCCACAGCATCTCCAGAATTTGTTGTTTGTAGATTTTCTGATGATGCCCATTCTAACTGGTGTGAGGTGATACCTCATTGTAGTATTGATTTACATTTCTCTAATGATTAGTGATGTTGAGCAGCTTTTTATTTTCTTTGCTTTAGGAGACAAATGCAAAAAACTGTTGCTACAATTTATGTCAAAGAGTGTTCTGCCTGTGTTTTCCTTTAGGAGTTGTACAGTACCAGTCTTAAATTTAGGTCTCTAATCCATTTTGAGTTTATTTTTGTATATGGTGTTATGGAGTGTTCTAATTTCATTCTTTTACATGTAGCTGTCCAGTTTTCCCAGCACCACTTATCGAAGAGACTGTCTTTTCTCCATTGTATATCCTTGCCTCCTTTGTCATAGATTAGTTGACCATAGGTGCTTGGGTTTACCTCTTGGCTTTCTATCTTGTTTCATTGATCTATGTTTCTGTTTTTGTGCCAGTACCATATTGTCTCCATGACTGTAGCTTTGTAGTATAGTCTGAAGTCAGGGAGTCTGATTCCTCCAGCTCCGTTTTTTCCCCTCAAGACTGCTTTGGCTATTCGGGTTTTTTTTTTTTTTGTCTCCATACAAATTTTAAGATTTTTTTGTTCTATTTCTGTAAAAAATGCCATTGGTAATTTAATACCAATGGTTTGCTTTGGGTATTATAGTCATTTTCACAATATTGATTCTTCCAATCCAAGAACATGGTATACCTCTCCATCTGTTGGTATCATCTTTAATTTATTTCTTCAGTGTCTTATAGTTTTCTGCATACAGGTGTTTTGTCTCCCTAGGTAGGTTTATTCCTAGGTATTTTCTTCTTTTTGTTGCAATGGTAAATGGGAATGTTTCCTTAGTTTCTCTTTCAGATATTTCAATGTTAGTGTATAGGAATGCCAGAGATTTCTTTGCATTAATTTTGTATCCTGCAACTTTAGCAAATTCATTGATCAGCTCTAGTAGTTTTCTGGTGACATCTTTAGGATTCGCTATGTATAGTATCATGTCATCTGTAAACAATGACAGTTTTACTTCTTCTTTTCCAATTTGTATTCCTTTTATTTTTTTTCTTCTCTGATTGCTGAGACTAGGACTTCCAACACTATGTTGAATAATAGCGATGAGAGTGGACATTCTTGTCTTGTTGCTGGTCTTATAAGAAATTCTTTCAGTTTTTGACAATTGAGAATGATATTGGCTGTGGGTTTGCTGTGTATGGCCTGTGTTATGTTGAGGTAGGTTCCCTCTATGCCCACTTTCTGGAGAATTTTTATCATAAATGGGTGTTGAATTTTGTCAAAACATTTTTCTGCATTCATTGAGATGACCATATGGTTTTTATTCTTCAATTTGTTAATATAAGTTATCATGTTGATTGATTTGCATATATTGAAGAATCCTTGCATCCCTGGGATAAATTCCAATTGATCATGGTGTATGATCCTTTTAATGTGTTGTTGGATTCTGTTTGCTAGTATTTTGTTGAGGATTTTTGCATTTATATTCATCAGTGATATTGGTCTGTAATTTTCTTTTTTTGTATCTTTGTCTGGTTTTGGTATCAGGGTGATGGTGGCCTCATAGAATGAGTTTGGGAGTGTTCCTTCCTCCTCAATTTTTTGGAAGAGTTTGGAAGGATTGGTGTTAGCTATTCTCTAAATGTTTGACAGAATTCACCTGTGAAGCCATCTGGTCCAGGACCTTTGTTTGTTGGAAGATTTTTAATCACAGTTTCAATTTCATTACTTGTGATTTGTCTGTTCATATTTTCTATTTCTTCCTGGTTCAGCCTTGGAAGATTATACCTTTCTAACAATTTGTCCATTTCTTCCAGGTTGTCTGTTTTTTTGGCATAGGGTTGCTTGTAGTCATCTTTTAGGATGCTTTGTATTTCTGCAGTGACTGTTGTAACTTCTCCTTTTTCATTTGTAATTTTATTGATTTGAGTCCTGTCCCTCATTTTCTTGATGAGTCTGGCTAATGGTTTAGCAATTTTGTTTATCTTCTCAAAGAACTAGCTTTTAGTTTTATTGATCTTTGCTATCGTTTTCTTTGTTTCTATTTCATTCATTTCCACTCTGATCTTTATAATTTCTTTCCTTCTGCTAACTTTGGGTTTTGTTTGTTCTTCTTTCTCTAGTTCCTTTAGGTGTAAGGTTAGATTATTTATTTGAGATTTTTCATGTTTCTGGAGGTAGGCTTGTATAGCTATAAACTTCCCTCTTAGAACTGCTTTTGCTGCATCCCATACGTTTTGGATCATCGTGTTTTCATTGTCATTTGTTTCTAGGTATTTTTTAATTTCCTCTTTGATTTCTTCAGTGATCCTTTGGTTATTTAGTAACGTAGTGTTTAGCTTCCATGTGTTTGTGTTTTTCACTTTTTTCCCGTTATTCATTTGTAATCTCATAGCATTGTGGTCAGAAAAGATGCTTGATATGATTTCAATTTTCTTAATATTACTGAGGCTTTGTTTGTGACCCAACATGTGATCTATCCTGGAGAATGTTCCATGCGCACTTGAGAAGAAAGTGTAATCTCCTGTCTTAGGATGGAATGTCCTATAAATATCAATTAAATCTATCTGGTCTATTGTGTCATTTAAAGTTTCTGTTTCCTTATTTATTTTTATTTTTGATGGTCTGTCCATTGGTGTAAGTGAGGTGTTAAAGTCCTCCAGTATTATGGTGTTACTCTTGATTTCCTCTTTTACAGCTGTTAGCAGTTGCCTTATGTATTGAGGTGCTCCTATGTTGGGTGCATATATATTTATAATTGTTATATCTTCTTCTTGGAATGATCCCTTGATCATTATGTAGTCTCCTTCCTTGTCTCTTGTAACATTCTTTATTTTAAAGTCCATTTTATCTGATATGAGTATTGCTACTCCAGCTTTCTTTTGATTTCCATTTGCATGGAATATCTTTTTCCATCCCCTCACTTTCAGTCTGTGTGTGTCCCCAGGTCTGAAGTGGGTCTCTTGTAGACAGCATATATATAGGTCTTGTTTTTGTATCCATTCAGCGAGCCTGTGTCTTTTGGTTGGAGCATTTAATCCATTCACGTTTAAGGTAAGTATCAATATGTATGTTCCTATGACCATTTTCTTAATTGTTTTCAGTTTGTTTTTGTAGCTCCTTTCCTTCTCTTGTGTTTCCCACTTAGAGAAGTTCCTTTAGCATTTGTTGTAGAGCTGGTTTGCTGGTGCTGAATTCTCTTAGCTTTTGCTTGTCTGTAAAGCTTTTGATTTCTCCATCGAATCTGAATGAGATCCTTGCTGGGTAGAGTAATCTTGGTTGTAGATTTCTTCCTGGTTCAGTCTTGGAAGGTTATACCTTTTAAGAATTTTTCCATTTCTTCCAGGTTGTCCATTTTATTGGCATAGGGTTGCTTGTAGTTTTTCCTCCCTTTCATCAGTTTAAGTATATCATGCCACTCCCATCTGGTTTGCAGAGTTTCTGCTGAGAAGTCAGCTGTTAACCTTATGGGAGTTCCCTTGTATGTTATTGGTCGTTTTTCCCTTGTTGCTTTCAATAATTTTTCTTTTTCTTTAATATTTGCCAGTTTGATTACCATGTTTCTTGGCATGTTTCTCCTTGGGTTCATCCTGTATAGGACTCTCTGCACTTCCTGGACTTGGGTGGCTATTTCCTTTCCCATGTTAGGGAAGTTTTTGACTATAATCTCTTCAAATATTTTCTCGGGTCTTTTTTCTCTCTGTTCTCCTTCTGGGACCCCTATAATGTGAATGTTCTTGCATTTACTGTTGTCCCAGAGGTCTCTTAGGCTGTCTTCATTTCTTTTCATTCTTTTTTCTTTATTCTGTTCTGCAGCAGTGAATTCCACCATTCTGTCTTCCAGGTCACTTATCCGTTCTTCTGCATCAGTTATTCTGCTATTGATTCCTTGTAGTGTAGTTTTCATTTCAGTTATTTTATTGTTCATCTCTGTTTGTTTTTCTTTAATTCTTCTATGTCTTTGTTAAACATTTCTTGCATCTTCTTAATCTTTGCCTCCATTCTTTTTCCGAGGTCCTGGATCATCTTCACTATCGTTATTCTGAATTCTTTTTATGGAAGGTTGCCTATGTCTACTTCATTTAGTTGTTTCTCTGGGGTTTTATCTTGTTCCTTCATCTGGTACATTGCCCTCTGCCTTTTCATCTTGCCTATCTTTCTGTGAATGTGGTTTTTGTTCCACAGGCTGCAGGATTGTAGTTCTTCTTGCTTCAGCTGTCTGTCCTCTCTAGAGTATTTTTAATTTCAGCAACTGTGTTGTTCATCACTGTTTGCTTGCTCTTTAGTTCTTTTAGATCCTTGTTCAATGTTTCTTGTATTTTCTCCATTCTGTTTTGAAGGTTTGGGATCCTCTTTACTATCATTACTTTGAATTCTTTTTCAGGTAGGTTGCCTATTTCATCTTCATTTATTTCATCTTGTAGGTTTTTACCCTGATACTTCATCTGTAACATATATTTTTGTCATTTGTTTTTTTAATTTTTGATGGGTGGTGCTATATTCCTGTCTTATTGGGTGTTTGGCCTGAGACATCCAGCACTGGAGTTTGCAGGCAGTTGAATAGAGCCAGGTCTTGGTGCTGAGATGAGGATCTCTGGGACTTCTCACTCCAATTGATATTCCCCTGTGTCTGAGGCTCTCTGTTAGTCCAGCAGTTTGGACTCAGAGCTCCCACCATAGAAGCTCGGGCCTGACCTCCAGTCTGGGAACCAAGATCCTGCAAGCTTTGTGGCATGGTTAAAAAATAATAATAATAAAAAATAAAAGAAAGTAAGAAAGAAAAAATGGAGCAGTACAATATTAAAGAATAAAAAACAAAATAATATTAGAAAGATAAAAAATATATTCAAAAAAATAAAACTATAATTGAAACAAGTGCAACAATGTAAAATAAAACCACAAGAGAAAAAAGAAAGAAAAGGAAAAGGTGGAGGGGTGGCGTGCGGGGGACAGGAACAAGCCAAAAGGAGAGAACAATAACAAAGTATAAAGAATAAAGTAAAATTAGAAAAATAAAAGATTTATTAGGAAAAATAATAATGTAAAAGAATTAACAACAATGAACCAACAAGGTAAAATGGAACCTCAATCTAAAAGGATAAAAAAGAAGAAGAAAAATTTTAAAAAGCCTTGGCGACGGGGGCGGAGTTTAGCTGGGGGTGGAACTTAGACAGGGGCGGGGTTTAGGGTCGGGTGGGATCTAGGCAGGTGGGGGGGTGACGTTTGATCATGAGGCAGGGCCTAGGCGGGGCGACGTTTAAGTATGTGGCAGGGCCTCTGCTTAGGACCTGCGGAGAAGGGGAGAGGCAGCGTATAGAAAGGATGGCCTCTGGAGTGTGGAATTCCAGAGTTTGGAGGTAGGGCCCTGGGTGGGGGTGTAGGGGCGGGTCTCAGGTTCTGCACAGCAGGAGGGTGGCTCCGAAGGCAGAGGATTAGGCCTGGGAGCCCAACAGGCTTCCTGGTGCCTAAGTGGACAGGGAAAGCACTGTCCGCGTTCCCTTCCGTTTCTTCACACCCCTCCCCCACTGTCTTCTCCAGGGTCTTCCGTGGCCGCTGGACCCCTAACCATGGGGGGGTCCCGCTGGGTGTAGGAACTCCTCTTCTCCCCCCGCCACTCCGCAGTGGTGCTGGTCCCAGAGGTCCACCTTTACTTTTGCTCCCTCTTCCCCCTCTTCCATTCCCTCAGGACCTCTGCTGCTGGAGGGGGCCTAGGTGGGCAAAGGATCAGGCCCAGGATCTCAACAGGTTCCTGGAGGACCAAGTGGACAGGAAAAACCTGGCCACACTCCCTTTCGATCCTCTGCTCTCCCAGTGGTTCCCCAATTTCCTGCTTTGGCATAGGATCCCTTCCCCTCCCCAGCTTCCCCTCAGGGGCGCCAGTCCCATTGCATCTCCACTTCTCCACCCCCTTCACTCCCCCCATGCCCTGGGTCCTACCAGGTTGCTGGGGGTTCCTCCTGTTCCCTTAGTTGTCCATGGTCCCCCACTGGTGCCTAGTAGTTGCTCTAGTTGTGAGGAGATGCGAATTCCATGTCCTCCTAGTGTGCCATCTTGACTCCACCCCACATTATCTTTTAATCAATGAATTTCAGTATGTTCCAAGGTTCCCCCCAAAATGTTGTATCATTATGACACAAATATGACACCATCACAGATAAACTTTCCTCCCAAGGTTTTGAATATATTTTTTTCTTTGAAAATGGGAATACATCTATCTTTAATTATAAAATAAATGTTCATTGAAAAAATAAATTTCAAGACAGGCAGAAAAGTATGAGGAATACTTTTAAAATATATACATTTTATATATATAAAATATATAAATTTTAAAATATATTAAAGTGCTTTATATTGTCCAAGACATTTTTCTACAAATATTTTTTCAAACATAAGCTTAATTTTAAATAAGATCATATAACATACTGTTTCATAACCTATTTGTTATTTAACATAACATAGACAGGTTTGAATAGCAAAACCACAAACTTAGTGACCTAGAACAACACTTATTTATTATCTCACAGTTTTTTGTTGCCAGGCTACAATCAGGTGTTGGCTAGGACTGCAGTCTCATCAGAGGCTTGACCAGGGCAAGATTTGCTTCCAAGCTCCCTCAGGTTATTGGCAGGATTCATCTCTTTACAGCTCTAGACTGTGGCTCCATTTTCTTGCTGACTGTCAGCAGTGGGCTGCTCTCAGCTCCTAGAGTTATATCAAATATCCACCCTCAGTTCCTTGCCATGTGGTTCTCTCCATTGACCCTCTCACAACCTGGAAGCTTCTTCAAAGCCAGCAAAAGAGAGAGAATCATTATCATTTTAATGGTAGCATAATATTCTACTGTACAAATGTCACGTAATTTAACTACCCTCTATAGATATAAGGTTGTTTCAAATTTTTCTTTATTATAAACAATACTACAATACATCTTTGTGACTTCTCTGGTTACTTCCTTAGCATAATGCCCAGAAGTGGAATTGCTGAGTCAAATGGTATGCACTTTTAAAACTATTTAAATATTACAAAATAGTCATCCAGAAAACTAATCCCATCATACTTCCAGTAAGAATGTATGAGAGTGCTGGTTTGTGCACATACTTGCCAACACTGGCCTTATCCATAAATTTAAGCTTTGTTAATCTAATGGTGAAAAGTTATATTTCATTGTTTTAATTTGTATTTATTTGATTGGTAAGATGAAACATGTTTATATGTTTACTGGACATTGTGTTTTATGAATTGTCCTTTCATGACTTTTGCCCATTTTTCAATTGTGAAACATTATATGTTAAGTGCTCTTTGTGGACTGCAAATATTTCTCCTAATTCATGTTTGTTAATACTTGGGGGAACTGTTGGCCATATGAAAGTTTTAAACTTTTTTCAGAAATCAGTTCTATTGGTCATTTTCTTAATGCTTTTGCCTTTGATGTCATACTTAGAAATAACTTTCCCATCTGAGAAGTGTAAAAATTTTCACACATTTGTGGTTCTAAAATTCTTATAGTTTTATATCTCATTTAACTTTTAATTGTTCTGGAATTATTGTGTTGTAAGATTGATTAATTGTGACAACCATGACAAATGTGTGGGGTTTTTTTTCTTGAGTTATTCTATGAAAGTTTATTATTATTATTATTATTTTTTGCGGTGCGCGGGCCTCTCACTGTTGTGGCCTCTCCCATTGCGGAGCACAGGCTCTGGACGCGCAGTCTCAGTGTCCATGGCTCACGGGGCCCAGCCGCTCTGCGGAATGTGGGATCTTCCCGGACTGGGGCACAAACCCGTGTCCCCTGCATCAGCAGGCGGACTCTCAACCACTGTGCCACCAGGGAAGCCCTACCTGTGTTTTTGAAAGTGTGTACCATTTTATATCCCCACCAGCAGTGCACGAGAGTTCCCGTACTTTGCATCCTCACCAACACTTGGTATGGTGGGTCTTTTTCATTTTAACCATTCTGAAAGGTGTGAAGTGATATCTCATTGTGGTTTTCATTTGCATTTCTCTGACTAATAATGCTTAGCATCTTTTCCTGTGCTTATTTGCCAACTCTATATCTTTGGTGGTGTATTCAAATCTTTTGCACTTTTAAAAGTTTGAGCTGATTTTTCTTTTGTCATATTGTTGAGTTTTGAGAGGTTTTGTATAGTCTGGATTCAAGCCCTTTATCAGTTATATGCTTTGCAAAATTCCCTCCTAGTCTATGGCTTGTCTTCTCATTTTCTTAACAGTGTCTTTTGAAGAGCAAAAGTTTTTCGGTTTTTTAAAAAATTTATTTTATTTATTTTTGGCTGCATTGGGCCTTCGTTGCTGTGCGGGCGTTCTCTAGTTGCAGTGAGTGGGGACTACTCTTTGTTGCAGTGCGTGGGCTTCTCATTGTGGTGGCTTCTGTTGTTGCAGAACACGGGCTCTAGGCACGCGGGCTTCAGTAGTTGCAGCATGCAGGCTCAGTAGTTGTGCCATGCAGGCTCTAGAGTGCAGGTTCAGTAGTTGTGGCACACGGGCTTAGTTGCTTCCGCAGCGTGTGGGATCTTCCCCGACCAAGGCTCGAACCCATGTCCCCTGCATTGGCAGGTGGATTCTTTTTTTTTTTTTTTTGCGGTACACGGGCCTCTCACTGCAGTGGCCTCTCCCGTTGCGGATCACAGGCTCCAGACACGCAGGCTCAGCGACCATGGCTCACGGGCCCAGCCTCTCCGCCACATGTGGGATCCTCCCAGACCAGGGCACGAACCCGTGTCCCCTGCACTGGCAGGCGGACTCTCAACCACTGCGCCACCAGGGAAGCCCTCTTGAGTTATTCTAGATGGGCAACTCTAGAGCTATTTTAAAAACAAGTCACTTGTTACTATAGATTTGCAGGAAATAGAGAACAAATCAGCACTGTGGAATGTTTTCTTCATCATGTGCTTCTCTGAGTACTTTTATTTCCAGCAATATCCACTTTTTCCTGAAGTTTGATGGAACTGTGTCACTTGTGCTATAATAACATTGTATAAGAGGATGTACTTAGTGATGAAATTGACAACAGGGAATAAATTAAGAGGACCTAGGACAAGGACCAAACCACAAAAGCCCTTAATTAAGAGGTCAGGATGATCTTGCCACAACACAATTACTTTCAAAAGTAATAATGGTGAGGCCAAGGGCACTGAGGCTTCTGTTGAGAAAGTGGAGTTATTCATCGCTACAAGTGGGAAACCAAAGATAGTCGGGTAGCAGAGGGACGCCAAGACTGAGATTAGGCCTGGCTGGAGTGTAAAGCAAGTCTCTTAGGTACATTCTTCTGCCCCAGTGAGATTCAAAGAAAACTGATTCAAAAGGAATTTTGGTGACCAGAAAGCCAAAGTAGCTTTTGTGAGCTTTGATGTCTCTTAAATGAATGAATGTGTGAAATGAAGAAGCAAAAGCAGATATGAGATTCAAATGCTGTGACTTCTTGGCCTGCAATTCCCAACACTTAGCACAGAGCCTGACTCAATGTGGGTTCTCAATCAATGTTAATTTCCTCTGCGCCATCCTCTTGCTTGTCTCAACATCTATCACTTAGCACAGTGACTGGCATATTATTGAGCACTTAGTGAATGTTTATGGAATAAATGATTGCAGGGTTTGAAGAAATAAATGTGTAGGTATCCAAGAGGAAGTTTAGTCACATACCAACAATTATAGTAGCCAATTTATGAAGTGCCAATTTCTAAACTAAGTGCTTTGCACACTTAGTTCATTTAATCTTCATGATAGCCTCATGATATAAATATTATTATAATTCCAATTTTACATGTGAAGAAACAGAAGATCAGAGAGGAACCAAAGTTATCCAACTAAGTGGAGGAATCAAGGTCTAAAACCCTGAGCTGTCTACATTACAAAGCCCAAGTATTTTCGCAGTTTCCCTTATAGCCTCTAAAATGCTCACAAATCAGTATGGTGAGAAAACTCTAATCATTGTATAGGCATGTACACTCCCAAGGCATTTCATGGGGGTGTTTATCTTCCAAAATGGACAAGACCCACACCCAAAGATTGTGCAAGACCACACTAGCCAGAGAGACATTAACCTTCCAAATTCCTTCAACTCAGCTCCCCAGGGAAGAAAGAAAACAGATGGTCAACGTGCTGTTCACTTCCTCAGCTGCACAACTATTTCTAAAGACATTTAACTTGACAGGCTGGTTGGACTTTCTAGTGGCTGTGGGAGCTGGAGCATTCAAGTTTAGCTTGAGCCTTCACACCTGCTTATTAAATCTGTTCAAAAGGCAGCCACCAGGCCAATATAGTGGGAAACAGTTTTCTAGAAAGAGTGGTGAGAAGGAAATAGGAGATCTGGGTCCAGCTCACTGTTTATTATCATTATTATTACTTTCATTATAAATTTGTTCATTCAGAAAATGCTTTTTGAAATGTCTGTTATATGCCAGACTGTGTTCTAGTCTATGAATTTAGCAAGAAAGGGTTGAGGGAGACCATCACATAATGATTTCTTCTGCTGAAGGGGAAAACATATATGTAACCATCATCCTTAAGCAAGTTACATCCTGGTCTATGTGCTCCTTTCTCAGAAAGTAAGCCACACTGAAGGAAGAGAAAATGGGGCTCCTACAGATGAGTGTGCTGACTTACTTTCAATGTTTCTTTCAGATAATAGACAACCTTGCCCCTTGGTGTTCTATAAGAGAGTTATAATTAGATGTTATCATAACTCATAATTTCTGCCCTAAGGAACATTGGAGAGCGGGGAGGTATAGACAAGCCGTCTTCCCTGCTGAAACATTTGCCTGGTCATCTCTGCTGTGCCTACCTCCTTCTGAGTTAGGCCCCGACTTTACCAGATGAACCATGTCAGCTTGGCGGTCCAGTTCGGTTATTTGAAGAAATCCCAGCTTCAGCCGAGGGCTAGAGCTGTCCAGATACATCCAAATACAGTTTAGCATTGTCCTGGATAGGAAGAAATGGCCAGTTAAACCCTGTAGCTTCTCTCCATTTTTGGTGCCCTCAACTAACATGTCATTGTGACTAAGAGTAAGGCTCACACTACAGAGGAGGAAGCCCCTTATTTCTGGCAGGTCTGAAGAGACAAACTTTCCTCTAACTTTTAGGAACTTTGAGTCTAGGGATGCCACATGCTTGTACGTATTAACTTCAACTAGACCCTGCCAGGTTGTGCCTTATACCTTAAAGCCACTCTCATATTCATCTTCTCATTAAGCCCTACAAAAGGCTTGTGGGGTATTTACTATTTTCATCCTACCAATGAAGAAACATGGGCTCAATCAAATGTAATGATATGTCCAACTGCAGAGATGGTGAGTGGTGAAGCTGTCAAAACCATGTCTGTGATTCCCATGCCCTTGTGTGTTGGCAGGATTATCACTTGTTTTCCAAGAGTTCTTGCCCACCTTCCATATATACATCCTGAATAATCCTTGGGATTGAATCTGATGGGTTTTCCTGCCATAATTAAGTTATGTTACCCAGCACAGTTGATGTTAAGGAAAAGAGAGAGGATCTTGGTGGGCCAAACCTAATTGCGTGAGACCACTGAAAGGAGAGGATTTTCTGTGGCTGGTAACCACAGCAGAAGTCAGAGATTTGAAGTATGAGAAGGATTTGATGCACTGTTTTTGGCTTAATGATGGAGGTGGAAAGGACTTGAGAGAGGCCTCTAGAAGTGAGAGCCAATGGCCAGCAAGGAAACTGGGCCTTCAATCCTGCAACTGAGAGGAACCGAGTCCTGCCAATAAGGATGAGCTTGGGAGTGGATCCTTCCCCAGAGCCTCCAGATGGAAACTCAGCCCAATGATGCCTTAATTTCAACCTCATGAGACCCTGAGCAGGAAACCAGTCATGCTGGGCTGAGCAGGGCCTCTGACCCACAGAACTGTGAGTTAATAAATTGGCGTTGTCTTAAGCCACTAAATTTGTGGTAATTTGTTTTGCAGCTTGCTTTTCTTGCTAAATCATAGGACTTGGAGCAAGTCTTTTAAATTTTCTGGTCTTCATTTTCATTTAAAAGAGAATTTATGTGATCTTTAAGGTCTTTCCAGCTCAGATGATTCTAAGATTCTTAAAACTGTGTTTTTATAAAGATAGAAAGAAAATAGTGCACATGAAAGCACTTTAATCTTGAGAAAGTATACAAATTGAGAATAGTAATCAATCTAATAACGTTACGAGTCATCTGATGCCCTCCTGGGATCTTCTAGGACAGTTTCCCATGAAAAGTAATCTGTATTTTAGGGCTACAGCTGTGAACATATATGGAAGAAAGAATTCCTGACTCCTGAGGGCTTTCTTTCCACTGTGGCAGACATCAGGGAGCACATAGAGGGAAAGACACCCCCCAGCATCTTGAAGCACCCGAGCTATGGGGTTGGAGGTGCTGTAGGAATGAGGTGCATCTCCTGCCTTGCAGTGTGGGAGGGTGGTGTCCACATGAATAGGCCGAGACAACAAAGTGATCGGAAGCTACAGAGGAGGAAGAGGCATTGTCAGGGGCATCTATGAGCTTGGGCTGTGTTTTGAAAGGAAGGGGTTTCCCAGCCACACTGTGTTGGAGCAGCCCAAATAGAGGCAGCAGCACATGGGAAAGTGTGGATAACAGTTGCTGATCCTAAAGCCCAGGTGGGTATTCAGTTGATGGGATCTGTTAGTTGATTATTGCTGGAGAATTTGGAGTGGGCACGCTGGAGGGGGATTAGGGTGACTCTGTGCTAATATCCGAGTCTGATATCACCTCTCTAATTTTAAATTCACATAACTGATACTTATTCAACCTTGTGCACATTCCTTCTGAAGGATAGTTTTATTGTGTTTTACTTTCTGTAGTTAGAATTATCAAATCAGTAAGCACATATCGAATCTACCCTTTCCAATGACCTCACCATCACCCCTTTCTACCACCCAGCTCAAGATCCCATTAGGGTCTCCTGAAGATTAGGAATCATTTATCCAAAATACGAACTTAATGTGAATTATGACTAATAGTGCTGACATAAGAACTGCTGGACTGTAAACTCCTTGAGGACAGGAGTCTTGCTTTGCACATCTCCATAGCACTCAGCACAGTTTCTTGCACACAGCAAATTCTGTGTTGAATTAAATTTAGTTGGAGATAAGCTGTATTAGCATGCAGATAAAAAAGGAGCAGAGATCATAACAAAACCTCCCTGATAGATAGTGCTCAGGCTTTTTGCACACACCAAACCACAGCGGCTTCAAAGCACAGAGCCAATTGGTTAGAGCATGTTTCTCTGAGAGAATACCACATTTCAGGCCGTTGTTCCTGGGAGAAAGTCATTCAGCTGCCAGAGGTGAACTTGGAGGAAATCCCATCTCTGCACTAGATCCAAGTTGTTCTCATCAGTCACAGGAGACTCACTTATTCCTACTCTATATGACAGCTTTATGAGTTGATAGTTAAATTACACAACAATTATGGATGATAGTGTGACATTAACTGAGGAATTATCAAAGTAGTTCTAATCAAAGCATTGCTAATCTCCTCCCACCATTATACAGAATTAAAGACCAGACATGATGGAAACTTGGTTGGTCAATCTTTTGTTTCTTTTTGGTGGGAAAAAAATTTCCCCTGAAATCTTTTAATTTTCAATCTGGAAGAAACCTTAGAGGTTATCTATTTCTCTATCATTTAGTCTACCATTAATTTATTCATTGAAAAATGTTAATTATTGAGTGCTTACTGTGACTCAGACACTAGGCTGGCCTCTAGGTTGGAGCTGCAGATGAGATCAATGTCTTTCCTTGTCCTTATATGAAGCTTCAAATCTAGAAGTAAGACATTTCAAGAGTGTAAAGTATTATGATGGCCAAGGGCAAGATGCTCCAGGAGTGTGTTCTCAGGGAACTAACCTAGTTCAGGGAGATGAGATTCTCTAAGGAAATATTTCAAGTGATAAGTAAAGATGAATGTGAGTTAGTGAGGGAAGGGAGATAAGAGAGGGTGGGAGGGATTCCAGATTAAAGGAATAACCACATTCTTGTAAACTAGGCCTTAGGAAATAGAAAACTCAAGACTCAGTTTCTTAAAGAGAAAGGATGCTGTAAGTGGAGAAGGCAAATGTGAGATCTTAGACTTAGACCAACCTCATTGCATTTACTGAGAATTGTGCCACCTTGTGGCAGCTAATTATGAATGCACATACTGTGTGTCAAATTTTCTTGGAATCCTAGGGTTTTTTTGAGCTGGAAGGTCTTTGCTTTAGAAAACAGCTATTACATAGGTTCCTAACTTTATCAAGAAGGTTACACATGATTATCTGCCTCTCCTTATGGGTCATGTTTTGAATGATATCTGTCAAACAAGGATACACTTCTTGTTCTTTTTTTTCCCCCCTCTGTTAACTGGATAATCCTAGCTACATTATTAAGTTGATATAATTCAATTTAAAAGCAAAGAAACTTAGTTTTTCATTTTATTTAGCCTTGTAAAACCCCAGTTCTGCCTTAGGAAAGTTATCTCCACTCTGTGGACTATTTCATCATCTGAAAATGGAAATGGCAAAATAGATATAAGAATACCTACTTCATTAGGTAACTTCAAGGAAACGTGAGCCTAAGACATGGGTACTTAGTAAATGTTTATTCCTTTTGTAGCCTTTTCGTGGGCAAAAGTTCCATTTTATTAGCTTACTGATTCCTGTTCATATCACTGAAGGCCCCCTGGGAATCCAGGGGTCCAATTCTTGGCATCTAACTCCAATCAAGTTCAACCTTCTTATTTTACAGACGAAGAAACTATGATGGACTTCCCTGGTGGCGCAGTGGTTAAGAATCCGCCTGTCAATGCAGGGGACACGGGTTCCATCCCTGGTCCGGGAAGATCCCACACGCCGCGGAGCAGCTAAGCCTGTGCGCCACATCTACTGAAGCCCGCGCCCCTAGAGCCCATGCTCTGCAACAAAAGAAACCACCACAATGAGAAGCTTGTGCACCACAACAAAGAGTAGCCCCCGCTCACCACTACTGGAGAGAGCCCATGCGCAGCAACGGAGACCCAGTGCAGCCAAAAACAACAACAACAACAAAAAAAAAAACTATGACACAAGAGAAAGGAATTTGGAAACCTATGCCTAATGGCGGAATGAAGACCAGGGAGAATTCGCATCTCCCCCCCACGGTATCTATGACCACCTTGACTCTGGCACACTAGGACAGATAGTTCAGCCGAGGACTCAAATGGAAGGGCTGATGGATTTCTGCCTCCCTGTACTTTGCTGTCACATTTATGGGAGAAGAAAGGAGAATTTAAGTTCTTCTTTGCTAGTGGGTGTCCCATTGACTTTTGCTTTGTCTTCTTACGTTTATTGTATTTAGTTAACAAACAAGTATATATTGTTCAATAAGGTATCAGGTGCTGTTCTATGCTCAGTAAGGTATCAGGTGCTGTTCTAAGGATCTTACAAGCATAAATTATTCCATTTAGCTTGTAACTTTGTCAAGGACAGGGAATTCTTCTCCCTTATGCACCTTGGCACATGGTAGACTCTAGGTAACTTTGATTTGCTTACCCATCAACATGATTTAGAATACTCAAGAAGAGGAGGAAAGTCTATTGGGTTTACCCATACTTTTTTTTTTTTTTAGAGGGTTTACCCATACTTTTACTCCTACTGTTTTCCTTTCTTCCTTCCTGGAATTCCCAAATTCCTTTTTTTATTGTTTTGGTCTCAACAATACCTTTTAGTGTATGTCTGCTGGTGACAAATTTTAGTTTTCCTTCCTTTAAGAGTATTTTGATTTCCCATTTATTCCTGAGGGATAATTTCACTGGATGTAGAATTCTGGGTTCATAGTTCTTTTCTTTCTGTATTTGAAGCGTGCTGTGCCACTTCTGTCCACCATGGTTGCTAATGAGAAATATGGTCATTTGAATGGTTTTCTCCACAGACAAAGTGTCATTTCTCTGGTTGCTTTCAAGATTTCTTGGTCTTTCATGTTCAGGAGTTTGACTGTGTTATTTGGCATGGGTTTCATTATGTTTATCCTATTTGGAGTTAGTTCAGTTTCTTGAATCCGTAGGGTTATGTCATCTGTTAAGTTTGGGAAATGTTCAGCCATCATTTCTTTGAAAACTTTTCAGTCCTATCTTCTTTCTCCTCTTCTTCTGAGACTCCAATGGCACATGTAAGATATATTACAGCTCCACAGGAAATGAGGGCTCATTCATTTTTTAAAAAATCTGTTTTCTTTCTGTTGTTCAGTTTGGGTAATTTCCTTTTCTCTACCTTCAACTTTATTGATTCTTCACTCTGTCCTTTCCTCTCCATTTTCCATGGTACCCATTCATGGAGTTTTTCATTTGTATTTTTCAGTTCTAAAATTTTCATCTGATGTTTCTTTACATCTCCTGTTTCTTTGCTGAGACTTTCTATTTTTTTCATTTGTTTCAAGCATGTTTATATTTGCTCATTGAAGCATTTTTATTACGGCTGTTTTAAAATTCTTGCCGTATAATTCCAACATGTGTCCTCTTGGTGTTGGCTTCTGTTGTCTTTTCTCAATCAAGTTGAGATTTTCCTGGTTCTTGGTTTAACTGGTGATTTTCTATTATATTCTGGACATATTGAGTATTATGCTATAAGACCCTGGTTCATATTTAAATCCTTTATTTCAACAGGCTTCTCTGTCACTGCACTGGTGGAGAAAAGAGGGTACCGCCTTGGTACTGCCAAGTTGGGGTGGAAATTCAGATTCCCCACTTGGCCTCCACTGATATGGTGGAGGAGGGTTTCATTACCATCAGATGGGGATGAAAGTCCCAGCTCCCCATTCAGCCTTCTCTGACACCATGCTGATGGTTGGGAGGGGCTGTCTTGTTACAGCCAGGTAGGTGAGTGTTCCCCACTAGTTCTTTGAGGATGGGGATGGCAATAGAGCTGCAGTGTTTTCTGTGGTGTTTGACTGGAGTTTTTAATTTGCATTTTCTAGTTCTAAGATTTCTATTTGGTTCTTCTTTATGGCCTTAAAGTTATGGTCTAAAAGTTTTCTGTCTTGCTAGGCTGTTGTGTTCCAATTCCTTTGGCTAGAGAGAATTGGCTTTTTGGAAGCCTTTTGTTGTCTGTACTCATTGGCATTTGCAAGTTGTCAGCTTCTGTAGCTCCAAGTCTTGAATGTAGGAGGGAACCTAGGGAAAAGAAGAAGACCCAGGGAATACTCCACAGTGCCATTTCTCAGGTCTCAAGATCCCTAGTTGATCCCCCTTCCTTTCTACATCTTTCAGATTATTCTCATGTTCATTTTATATGTAATGTCCAGGATTTTTAGGTGTACTTAGTGAGAGGAACAGGGATAAGTGAGTCTACTCCACCTTGTGTGGAACCAAAAGCCCCCCCCCCCCTTTTTTTTTTTTTACTTTTGAAGTGGATCTTAGAAGATATGTTCCTGTTACCTTAAATAGGTATTAATGGGGAGAACAGTTGCATCCTGTTGGAAAAGCATGAAATTTTTGTCACCTTTGCTGAACACAATCGTAAATATGCATAGTGAAGTGGGTCATAATGCTGAGTGCTATGGGGCAGGCTGCGTGGATTATTTCTATTGTAGCTGAGGTCCCCACCTGCTTTTTGTCCTTCACTTTTGACTACTGGAGCTGAAAGAAATCTGCATTTCCTAGATTTCACTTGACAACTGGCTTCTGGTTCTCACAATGGAGGCACTAGCAGGAGATTGAAATTGGGGGAGAGAGAAGCTTCCTGTTCCTGCTGTGACAGCACACAGTTGCTCTGCAGGTGGGAGGGGCATCACTGTGCTCTCACATCCCAGCACAGGCAGCATAGGAGTGAGTGATGGTTTCAGAGCAGGAGTGATGGTGGCCCCTTGGTTCCTGGTTATCACTTTCTTTTTCACTCTTCTAGCCCTTCTAACTCATTTGTAACCAATTCCCTATATAAATTATTTTCTGTTTAAATACCTAGTTTGGTTTCTGTTTTCTTTCTTTCTTTTTTTTTTAACATCTTTATTGGAGTATAATTGCTTTACAATGGTGTGTTAGTTTCTGCTTTATAACAAAGTCAATCAGCATCTCCCTCTCTCCCACCCTCCCTATCCCACCCCTCTAGGTGGTCACAAAGCACTGAGCTAGGCCATGACTAATACAGTAATCTAGAGTACCAGAAATACTGGTCTGACATAACACAATAAACACAACAGCCCAGCCCAGGGCCAGGTGGGGAGAGGGTAATAATTTGACAATGTTTAAATGGGTGGTTTTAAAACATTTGTTCAACTTTGACTTAGAGGAAAGGCTCAGTGCTCTTAACAAATAAAGGAAGGGCCCATAGGAGGAATGTCCCTGGGGGGTTGACCCCAGCCTTTCTGCCACCTCCAGGAAATTCATTTCTGGCCCCAAATTTATAGTCCCCTCTCAGCAAAACAAAAGCCCCACAGTTAAGGGCACCTGTTATCTTAGGAGTCAATGTCCTGGTGCAGGCCCCTCAGAACCTTCTTTCCAGGCCCTAATCACATATTCCTTTCCTTGCCCTGCTGTTTCTCTTGAGGGAAAATCTGGAAAAGACTATTATGTCTCTATCTTGGTACTGTTTTCAGTGATATTCAACTGGCCTACCCCAGCTAAAAGGAAACATTGTTTTTTTTCCAAGTGAACTGGGAGGGCTGAGTACTCTGGTCTTCCTATAAGGGGTGGCTTGTACCTTGATACCCACTGCCCACCACTCCTAGTTCCACTGTGCCCCCCAATTTATCTGTCAGTAGGGCCATGACATAGAATGTGCACAGAAGTTAGAAAGGATTGCTCTTTGGGTCTTTATAAGTTTAATTCTGGCTTCTAGCTTGGCACCCCCTTCACACGACCCCCTTGGTCACCTCTCCCAGCCTTGGAGTGCAGCTTATGATGCTGTTACTCTTGCTAAGGGCTTCCTCCTGCAAAGGGCATGGCTCACTGAACTTTACCCTCCACTTCCTCCACCATTTCCATGATGGCAACTTGAGCTGCCTGGAAATTGGTTTTTTGACATTAAGTGTAATAGTCTTCCTTTTTCTCTTTGAGGCGAGTCCAGAATGATCACTTGAATACCTTTTACCCACAACTATGGGTCAAAATTATTCCCTAGAACATAAGTGGCAGAAAGAAAGGACAAAGCAGAGTAAACAGTGTGTTTCGCAGAACACAGTCAACTTTGAATGGCATGGAAAGTACTCATTAGCCAAGAGGATTTATAGAGCAGCGTGCAATGTTCAAGGCACCAAAATGGATGGGGTGCCTCCTTCCTCAGCTTGCATTAGTTGAGAATACGGAGTGTGATGTGTGTGTGTGTGTGTGTGTGTGTAGTATATACAACTTTTAAGAAAAGTATTTCTGAGACCAATAGTATCATAAAGAATTAGCACACTTAAACAGGAACTGTATGTGACCTATTTGTAAAAGTAAAAAAAAAAAAAGAAAACTGATGTGGTCAAGATGGTGGATTGAAAAGATATATGTTTAATTTCCTTATTTCCCAAAACCCAACCAAAATAGAAGTGGAGACATTTACAAAAACTTATTAGCCCAAACAGCAAAGAGAACACTGGGAAGAAATATCAACATGTGAGAGAGTTTAATATGTTGACTGCAAATTAAATGTGGGTCGAACTCTGTCCTTGAAGGAAATAGGAGAGAAAACCACTGTCCAGTGGCTATCAGTGGTTGGACCACACAAAAGGCACCCCATAATTCCTACCTCCTAACACTCTCAGATTCCAGGGGAGTTTGAGCATCTTACTGTTATTTAATGCAGTTTGTTGTTGGACCAGGTGTTAGTCAATCAGACAAACAAACTTAGAGTCACTCCACATTTAATCTAGGATCTCAGGTACTGGCATACCACATTGATACCTTTTCTTGATTCAACTATCCCACCCAGCCATTTTGCACGCTCACATTCCTTCCCCCAAAAGGGGACACACAAAGTCCCATTACTCCCATGACAATGTCTGGATGGTCATTTCTTTTCTGACTTAATTAATATCCCACCTGGAAATTCTGTGACCCAAAAAGTAATAGAAATTAATCACTATCAAAACTGCTGAGTAAACAATAGAGAAGAAGAGAAGGCAAAACTTGGTTTACACACACATACACCAGGAAAAAAACAAGAAAATGTGTGTAGCTTTTACAATTTTCATTTGTACAACTGGTCTTGAAGCCATAGTCAGTATTTGAGTTTTCATCCTTCACTACCCCATCCATGTTCTCTTTGCTCTCAGCCAACCAACCTTTCAGCTGGTTGGGATCTAGCCCCAGTGGTGATCCAAACCTTCAGTATTTGAAACTTTGAATTCTTAATGGTCCTGCTTTTATTGAGAGGCCATAGTTTTCCATTCACTTATATATATATAGTTGTGGCATGCGGGATCTTCATTGAGGCATCTGGGATCTTTCACTGCAGCGTGCGAACTTCTCTCCAGTTGCAGAGTGCAGGTTTAGTTGCCCCGTGGAATGTGGGATCTTACCAGGGATCAAACCCATGTCCCCTGCATTGGAAGGACAATTCTCAACCACTGGGCCACCAAGGAAGTCCCTCCATTCACTTTAAAAAATTAGCCTTATTGTTGCATAATTCACATGAATAAATAGCACTCATTTTAGTGTGGAGCTCTATGAATTTTGAAAAATGTACACATCCATGTAGTCACCATGACAATCAAAATAGAGAACATTCTCATCAGCCCAGAAAGTTCCACATGCTCCTTTGCAGTGAATCTTCCTTGCTGGAGCCCCAGACACTGCCGGTTTGCCTGTTAGGGTATTTCCTATAAATAGAGTCACATAGTGGGTGCCCTTTTGTGTCTGGCTGCTTTTTTCTCAGCAAAATGTCTTTGTGATGCATCTGAGTTGTGTGTGTGTCAGCTGTTCATTAATTTTTATTGCTGAGTGGTGTTTTCCATTGTATAGATTCACCACAGTTTGTTCATCCGTTAACCTATTGATAAACACTGGTGTCATGTCTATATTGGGGTATGTGCAAGATCAATTTATTGCCTCTGAACTCCAGATTCACCCCAAGAGCACTTTTTCTTGTGATAATGGCCTGGGTTCTATCAGCATTTCTCCTTTGCAGGGAGCATAATGCCAACATTGTCAGCAGATGGCACTAGAGGGCCAGTGTAGGAGGGAGGGGCCCCTCCTGTTGTCACCCACGTGCTGCATCCTGCTTTTTCTTGCTTCTGCCGCACCCTCGGGGAACACCCAGAGGTGTTCATATGCCCAGAGGTGTCATATGCCCAGAGTGTGTGTCCCTTGAAACTTCTCTGCCTAGAACAGGCCCAGTAGTCACTATGCTGTAGCCCTTCCAACATGGACTCCATGCACCAGAGACCGTGTACTGTCCTGTTAGTGAGCAGGCAACCTCAGAGGGTCATTTCCTGCTGTCCAGGGACTTTGGATCAGCTCTGGCCAGGCAACCAGCAAAATCCTGTGCCATCTAGTGAGCTACAACCAACACCTCCAACAACAGTGCCTGAACCTCATGCTTGGGGAAGCAGGGCCCCTTCCAAGTTCGTTCTTCCTTACGTGTCCTTGCTACATACAAGAACATGTGTGTCGTGTTTTTCCTGCAATGTACCACAGTTTGTTTATCCAGCCTTAGGATTCCCTTTAGAGTTCTCTCTACAACTTTATACTTACTCCTCTAATCACAGCTTAAAAATTCTTTATACTAAACTTTCCCTGTTTATACTATGTGGTTTCTGTCTTTTGCTTGGATCCAAACTAATATAGAATTGGTTCTGGGACTGGTCTCAGGAAATAGATATGTAAAAATGGAATTTGGGGATTGATGTAATTGTGCCCTCAGGTTCCTTGCCAATGGGAAACAGGAGGCTGGTAACCATGACATGGCAGCATCACAGCTGATGATGGTGACCCAGGTGGCTGCTGCTCCTGACCATTAGGGCAGTAATGATTCCTGCAAGGACTCTGGGGTGGGATGTATCCTTTCAGGTGTACTTGAGCTCTCACAGAGAGAAAATGAGAAGCTCAGATGTGTTAACTCTCAGCTCAAGCCATCTCTGAGAACAAGAAGAGTCCATGGCAGCCCCTGAAGAGTCTCACTCCTTGTAGACATAGAACTGATACTGATGGAAATCAAGCACAAAATTTAGTTGTGCAGGTTGATGGATGACGATTGTTGAATTCACAGTCTTGCCAAGTTTCTCATTTGAAAGTTAGGGTATTGATCAGGAAAGAATGAGATCTTGAAACTTGGAATAGAGAAATCTGGTTGGACCCAGATGAAAACAACAATATCGAACCCCCAAATCATTCTGAGCCTCTCTCACCAGTGGAAGCGGCTTGCCTTTTAGTGGCCAGGGAGAGCTTCTGGGTTAAACGTTGTGATAACTTCACCTGGTCAAATGTCTCAAAAAGGAGTACTCATTCTTTTCAAGACCCACCACAACCTCTCCCTGTTGTCACTAGACCCCAAAAGTAAGGTCAGATCTCAGCATGATTTCTAGGAACAGATACACACTCTGGCCCAGGAGGATATAGTGCAAACATCGAAAGATTCCCAAGATTTCACTAATATATATTGGAAACCTGGGGAACACGTGGAGATAGATTCTAAGCTGTTAGACCAAGGATAATAGACTAGAACACCAGATCAGGCTGAATTTGTCGATATGGATGTTCTTACTAGAGAGTCTGGATTTAACATATTAACTGGAGGTTGCTTTAACAGTTTATCTAGTTGGTTGGCTCAATGTCGACTCAGCAGTGGTCTACACTTAATGAGGTTGAGATGCTAGTGCTTTCTGGTACAACGTGAAGGAGGGAATCCAAAGGCTTAGGGAGATAGAAATGCAGGACTGGGTTTATCATGTGCGTACCTACCCCCAACTATGCTCCACAAGAGGATCCAGAAGACACTCCCTTCACTAATACATTAAGAAATATGGTATGTCTGGGAATAAAATAGATGGGCAACCTACTGGAGTGATGCCTGATCTGTATAAAAAGAAAAACTCTATGTCTGGTAGACCAAAGCCTAGCTCGAGGTGTCACAGTGAAAAGCCATGGCCCATCACCCAGTTTCCAGATATAAGTCAGTTTACAGGCCCTAAATCCGTTGAGTCAAGGGCAGGCTGAGTTCCCTTGAGAAAAGACCCTGTGCTATTACTGCAGGTTCACACACACATATTCCTCGGAGCCTTCGCAAGGGATCTGTGGCTATTTACTAAAGTGGCTGTGCATTGGAGAAAGAGAAATGTGCAGACCTTTTATGGATGAATGGAATCTGGCTCTGAATTGACACTAATTCCTAGGGACTCAAAATGCCACTGTGGCCAATGAGTCAGAGTGGTAAGGCCATCAATGGAGTCCTAAGTCTCACAGTGAACCTGGTTGGTGCACAGGCAAGTGACACATTCTCCATATTGGCTTCTTGACCCATGGAGTGAAGGCCATTATGGTAGGAAAGGCTAACTGGTGGCTCCTGGAACTTCCCTTCCTTACCAGGATAGTAGAAGGATAGTAAACTAGAAGCAGTACTGCATTCCTGGGGGAAATGGAGAAACTACTGCCAGCATCAAAGTCTTGAAAAAAGCAGGGATGGTGATCCTATTATATCCCATTTAACTCACCAGGTTAGCCTGTGCAGAAGCCCGATGAATCTTGAAGAATGACTGTGGGCTGTCATAAACTTACTCAGGTTGTGACTCCAATTTCAGCTTCTGTCTCAGATGAAGTGTCTTCACTGGAGCAAATCAACATGGCCTCTGGCACTTGGTTGCATTTCCCTCTATATCAATTTCCAAGAGCACCAGAAGCTGTTTGCTGTTACCTGGTAGGGCCAATAGTATGCCTTAACAGTGTTTTCCACAGGGCCCCATTGATTCCTCTTCTTTTTGTCAGTGTATAGTCCAAAGTCATCTTGACTGTCTCAACATTCCACAAAACATCACACTGGCTCACTCTGTGATGACAGTATGCTGATTGGGTCTGATATGTAGGAAGTCACAAGTACTTCAGATGCTTTAGCCCTATGCAAACTAGAGGGTAAGCAATAAACTCCACAAAAATTCAGGTGGTGACAGGGGCCCACCACCTCAGTGAAATTTCTGGGAATTCAATAGTCTGATGCTTGTTGAGACATCCTCTCTCTGGTAAAAGACAAGCTGTTGCACCAGCTGCCACAAAAAAAAAAAAAAAAAGAAGAAGAAGAAAGAAAGAAAGAAAAAATGAGGCATCATGTTTGGTAGGTCTTTGGGACTTTTAGAGGCAATATATATCATATTTGAGTATGCTACTTTGACCCATGTACACAGCCACACAAACGACTGCCAGTTTTACATGGGGACCAGAATAGCAGAGGGCTCTGTATCAAGTTCAAGCTGGAAGGAAAGCTACTTTCCAGTTGCTCCTTATGATCCAGCAGATCCCATGATAGCTGAAGTGTCTGTGGAAAATGCAGTTGCTGTATGGAGCCTCTGGCAAGCACCAGTAGGAGAATCAAGGTGCTGTCCTTTAGAATTTTGGAGTAAATCTGTGCCCACTTCTGCAGAAAACTATTCTTTTTTGGGGAAATAGCTTCTAACTTGCTACTGGACCTTCATAGAGGCTGAATGTCTAACCATGGAGCATTGGTGGCCATGTGGCCTGAGCCTTCTTTCATAAACTGGGTGTTGTCTGACTCACTTAGTCATGGAGCTTAGTGTGCACAGTAGCAGTCTATCATTAAGTGGAAATGGTAGATAAGAAACTGTCAACTGAAAGAAAAACACACAGCGTGAGAGTTATGAATTAAATTTTATTTATGGTCTTACTGAGGACTATAGCCCAGGAGACAGCCCTTCAGAAGCTCTGAGAAACTGCTCTGAAGAGGTAGGGAGGGGATTAGTTTATATATGATTTTTTGGCTAGGGAATACATGCAGTCAAGCATGCATCTTTGTAAAAGATGACTGCTAGTCACAAAGAATAGATATCTAAAGTTAATCTATGTATGGGAATATTCAAGAAGCTGGGTTCATTAAAATTCTTCCTGAGATACACCTAACTAAGGGGACTGTTTGTCCAAAAGGACAGAGCATCCTATTATCTCCTTATTCTTTTCTGTCTAAAGCACAGGGTGTACTGTTGGTCAGCAACTGCAGTGGGTTAATATTTGTAGACTTGGATGGTGAGCAAAATGCTCTCATTGCTCTTCTTTTGTTTGCAATTCTTGCATTTTGCTCATAAATTTGACCAAAGTTTGGAAGGCATTCCATGTCCAATTTGTTCCTCGGTGCTAGGAAGACTCATTCCTAGGTCAGGTGAGGATTTCATTGATAAGTCACTCATTGTACTATAACTAAACTGGGCCCTGTTAATGGTAGCCATAAAGGTCTCTGGACTACCTGTCTTAGTAGTCTGTTATGGTCCAGGAAATGATTCTCCCTTGTTGCTTCTTCCCATATATAAAGTTATGCTATTACATTCAATTTTAATCTTGTGTAGAGGTAAATAGCTGGTCAATTGTTTCAAGTCACTTAGTCACCATTATTTTTGTTGAAGGCTCAGTTTTATATTATGAAATACAAGAAACAGCAACTTGTAAAATAGGCAGAATACAAATAACTAGTAGCATTGATAAAGTCATAACTAAATATTTAAGCCAAGAACTTCCAGCACCAAATCAATTCTTTAAGAGATCACCAAGACTACAGAGTGGATTGTTTAAGGCAGAAATCTGATTTTTTCATGTAGGTCATTAAATGTGTCGTATTAAAGACTTCATCTGGTATGAAGATGCAACATTCAGTTTGAATTATGGTGCAGGTGACTCTTTGAGATGCTGTAAGGATATTGAGGGCCATGTGATTTTGTAATACCACTTTTCTCATCAGAGAGACTTCAGAATTCAGTCGGCTAATAGCCTGATTACTATCATTTAAGGCCTATTCAGTGAATTTGTTAAGGCTTTGATGTGTGCTATTACATCTTCCAATCCTACTGAAGGCACAAAAATAGCTGCTGAATGGCCATACCAGTGAAATACAGATCTCTTGATCCATTGGGCTAGTACCAGTGGCAGATTTCCTGGAGTCATATCAAAATTGGCATGAAAGTGGCCTTGAGACCAAGGGAATCTTAGGGTGCACCTTCCTATTTATCCTGGCAGAAGCCAGGACCATAAGTTGGTGCCACAAAACCACTGAGTTCCATCAGTTGTGAACTGTTATACTTCTGGTTGACTGACCCAGTCTGTTCTGTGTCAATCACTACCTTTAAGGGTAATGATATATTGGGGTACTGTTCATAAGGCACCCAGCCAAATTTCCAAGTGTTAATATGCTGATTATCTTTAGCATGGTTTCATCATTCCCAACATAAGGGGGCCTTTAAACTTAAATGACTATAGGCTGGTATTATCCATATAAATCAATCCCATAACTGAGACAGGATCCCTCCTAATAAGCAGGAGGTTGTGGTTTTTGACTAAAATTTAGCTCTTTGCTCTTATTGTACTCAAATAACAGTTAAAGAAAATTCATATTTATGGCCACGGTCAGAGTAAGTGAGTATTGATTAACCAAGTGAGGGGATCCCATCTAGTAATATCAATAGTGGCCCGAACAGAACTATGACTTCTCTCTTCTAATATAAATTTACTAAGGGCCATCCAATCAGATCCTTGAAGAGGTGAAACTCACCAAGGTAAACCAGAAGTACTGGACATAGGTAATTTACCACAAACACAGCAATGTGATTGATTTTTAAAATTTGCATAGGATCCTGCCCACAACAGAAAGACATTTGATTCATAAGCAAAAATCCAAGAAATCAAGAGACCATTATAAATAATCATAAGGAGGGTTAGGGTTAGGGTTAGGGACTTTCCACGAAGTCCTTGCAGATATGACTAATCAGTGAATAATACAAGATCAGGATTATCCATACAGATTTCTTGAAGATCAATTCTGGAAGATTAAAGATTGAGATAAAACAATACAGTCATGTTTCTTCATTATTGACATCTGATTCCTCTGGTAGCAAGGTAACTGGATTAACCTTGTTACACCTGTGGAGAGTTGTGTTCAGTGAGAGGAAGAAAATTTCAGTAGAGGTTAGCTGACCTGCTGAACGATGTTGTGTGTGATAAGAGTTTAGTAAAGCTTCCAAGGAGTGGGGAACAAAGATGGTGAGAGGGTGACTCATGACTGTGTCTTCTGTGGTCTGATATAGCACAGCCATTGCTGTAACAGCCTGGAGACCAGGGGGAGACCCTTAGCTACTGAGTCTGGTTGCTGGCTCTAATGTCCGATTGGCCAGTAGTAACCACATGTTGCTGGGTTAATACTCCTAATGCAGCACATTTGTTTTCATGTACAAAGAGAAAGAAGGGTAAATCATAATTTGAATGCCCCAAGCCTGAGGCCTCTGCCAGGAGGTTTTTAAGAGTTTCTATAGCTTCAGAATGTTCTGTTTCCCAACAAAGAGATTCAGGTTGGTCTTGTTTAAATGGATGAATCATTAAGGGAAAATTTGAAATCCAGTTCCTGGAATAACTTGCAAGGCTTAGAAATCCCCTTAATCACCTTTTTGTCTTAGGAGTAGGGAAGGCCAAAATGACTTTCAACTATATCTAGATCAATGAAAAGTCCTTTTTTAGATATAATATGTCCTAAATATTTTACACTAGTCTTGCAAAATTGCAATTTTTCCCTGGACACTTTATGTGCCTTTGAAGCTAGCTTCTGAAGTAAGTACAGGGTATCTTTCTGGCTATTTAAAAAGAACTCGAACACAACAGCAAATGGTCTACATATTGTATCAGAACTGACTTATGAGGGAAATTTAGATCATCTAGATCTGCTTTTAATATCTGAGAAGAGTAAGTGGGGCTTTCAGTATAGCCCTGTGACATTACAGTCCATGTATATTGCCATTCATTCCAAGTAAAGGCAAAAAGATATTGGTCATCAGAATGTACAAAGATACTAAAGAATGCACTGCAGAGATCTATCACAGAAAACAACTCACTATTTTTAGGAATATAGGACAGTTTGGCATTACAGAATGGCAAGGAATAATAATAGTTTTGGTAGATCTCAAGTCTTTTTACAAATCTCCAACCTTTGCCATTAGGTTTTTTAACTGGCAAATTGGGAGTGTTACTAGGGCTGGTGCAACGCACAATGAACCCTTTCTCAATGTAAGCTGACAGCAAAGCTTGTATTCCGTCTATAGCCTCCTGCCTTATTGGGTATTGATGAATACTGGGCAGGGGTTTATTCTGGTCTATGGTAATTTTAATGGGAGACGTGGAACGTATTTTTCCAATGTCAGTAGAATCAAGTGACCATAATTCTTTAGGTACTAAGACTAGCAATTTTTCTTGTTCTACATCACCCTCATCATGGGTCACAGACACTATATGATGAAGGAAGCCTGGCAGATTCTTCAGGTCTAAAAATAGTTTCCCCTTAGGAGTAAAAGAAATATGGTCTTCATAAGTTTCTAATAGATCCCTGCCTATCAGGTGAACAGGAGCACTTTCCACCAGGAAAAAAGAATGCCTTCCTTTAAGTTCTCCTAAGTAAAATTCTGAAGATAATGATTTAAAAGCCTTAGTAGGTGCATTAGAAACCCCTACCATCTGTCCTGAAATATTACTCCGAGGGAGGGGGCCTTTAATTTTGGTAGAGTTAAAACTGAAAGGATGACTCTGTATCTACTAGTGCTTTGTTTCTCCTAGTATATTCACTTCAACTTCTCCTAGTGTATTCACTTCTACTCCTCCTGGGGTGTTAGGAGAAGAGGAAAGTCTTCCAATGTACCCTCGGAGCAGTCCTATTCTTTTTGGGTTTTTTTAGGGTGGAAACAAAAAGACTCATTTGCTTCCATTCCAGGACAAAAGTACAATGTCACAAGTCACTGGAACTATGATACGGGAAACACTGATGCCTGATTAATAGTGCATGGTATCCCATTTACCACTGCAACAAAAAGAATAAAATATCTAGGAATAAACCTACCTAAGGAGACAAAAGACCTGTATGCAGAAAATTATAAGACACTGATGAAAGAAATTAAAGATGATACAAATAGATGGAGAGATATACCATGTTCTTGGATTGGAAGAATCAACATTGTGAAAATGACTCTACTACCCAAAGCAATCTATAGATTCAATGCAATCCCTATCAAACTACCACTGGCATTTTTCACAGAACTAGAACATAAAATTTTGCAATTTGTATGGAAACACAAAAGACTCCGAATAGCCAAAGCAATCTTGAGAACGAAAGAAGGAACTGGAGGAATCAGGCTCCCTGACTTCAGACTATACTACAAAGCTACAGTTATCAAGACGGTATGGTACTGGCACAAAAACAGAAAGATAGATCAATGTAACAGGATAGAAAGCCCAGAGATAAACCCATGCACATATGGACACCTTACCTTTGATAAAGGTGGCAGTAATGTACAGTGGAGAAAGGACAGCCTCTTCAATAAGTGGTGCTGGGAAAACTGGACAGGTACATGTAAAAGTATGAGATTAGATCACTCCCTAACACCATACACAAAAATAAGCTCAAAATGGATTAAAGACCTAAATGTAAGGCCAGAAACTATCAAACTCTTAGAGGAAAACGTAGGCAGAACACTTTATGACATAAATCACAGCAAGATCCTTTCTGACCCACCTCCTAGAGTAATGGAAATAAAAACAAAAATAAACAAATGAGACCTAATGAAACTTCAAAGCTTTTGCACAGCAAAGGAAACCATAAACAAGACCAAAAGACAACCCTCAGAATGGGAGAAAATATTTGCAAATGAAGCAACCGACAAAGGATTAATCTCCAAAATTTACAAGCAGCTCATGCAGCTCAATAACAAAAAAACAAACAACCCAATCCAAAAATGGGCAGAAGACCTAAATAGACATTTCTCCAAAGAAGATATACAGACTGCCAACAAACACATGAAAGAATGCTCAACATCATTAATCATTAGAGAAATGCAAATCAAAACTACAATGAGATATCATCTCACACCAGTCAGAATGGCCATCATCAAAAAATCTAGAAACAATAAATGCTGGAGAGGGTGTGGAGAAAAGGGAACACTCTTGCACTGCTGGTGGGAATGTGAATTGGTTCAGCCACTATGGAGAACAGTATGGAGGTTCCTTAAAAAACTACAAATAGAACTACCATATGACCCAGCAATCCCACTACTGGGCATATACCCTGAGAAAACCAAAATTCAAAAAGAGTCATGTACCAAAATGTTCATTGCAGCTCTATTTACAATAGCCCGGAGATGGAAACAACCTAAGTGCCCATCATCGGATGAATGGATAAAGAAGATGTGGCACATATATACAATGGAATATTACTCAGCCATAAAAAGAAACGAAATTGAGCTATTTGTAATGAGGTGGATAGACCTAGAGTCTGTCATACAGAGTGAAGTAAGTCAGAAAGAAAAAGACAAATACCGTATGCTAACACATATATATGGAATTTAAGAAAAAAAAAATGTCATGAAGAACCTAGGGGTAAGGCAGGAATAAAGACGCAGACCTCCTAGAGAACGGACTTGAGGTTATGGGGAGGGGGAAGGGTGAGCTGTGACAGGGCGAGAGAGAGTCATGGGCATATACACACTAACAAACGTAGTAAGGTAGATAGCTAGTGGGAAGTAACCGCATGGCACAGGGATATTGGCTTGGTGCTTTGTGACAGCCTGGAGGGGTGGGATAGGGAGGGTTGGAGGGAGGGAGACGCAAGAGGGAAGACATATGGGAACATATGTTTATGTATGACTGAATCACTTTGTTATAAAGCAGAAACTAACACACCATTGTAAAGCAATTATACCCCAATAAAGATGTTAAAAAAAAAATAGTGCATGGTAGAAACAAATTATTACTGATTTCAGATCATATGCATAACTATTTATTAAAACCCAAGTCAAATAAAAATATTAGCAGTAGGCAAGATTTGTAAAAGATATGAAAATACAAGACACATGCAAAATCGAATGTTAAGGCGAGCAACTTGTGTACTCTATAAATGCCATACACTTTTTGGATCAGTATCATAATATTTATAAGCAGCAGAAATATCACAGGATACATTTGAGCCTAAAAATGGTATCTGAAACTTACAAAGTTCTATTTTTCTTAAATGCTACTTCCCTAACTTTTAGTGAGAAGAGTCTCTCCATAATCAATAAAGACACAATTATTAAATCTACTGGGAGGGAGGCTCAAGAGGGAGGGGATATGGGGACATATGTATGCATATGGCTGATTCACTTTGGTGTACAACAGCAACTAACACAGTATTGTGAAGCAATTATACTCCAATAAAGACTTTAATAAATAAATAAATAAATAAATAAATCTACTAAGCATTTCATACAGCCAGAGTTAGAAGCATTTACATTCCAACAATGGCTGCGAGAGACACTGTTTCTGCACAGGATCAGCTGAGTCCTGTAGATTCATCCCAGTGTTAGTTACAAGTATGGAGGTATTACAGGCTCACCTATGAAACCTGAAATTTATGTATGCGATTTTTGTAAAGTAGACTGAACAGCAGACTGAATTGGGAAATACAGTCCTTAAGCACATGAAAAATCAGATTTCATTATCACTTGCATTAAACCACAACAATCACCGTCAGTGAGAAATATTACTTTAGGAGCCATCAGGGATTGGTGGAAGGTCTAGGACTCCATCTCTCTTGACTATCTCAATTCATGCCTTAGGATTTATCCCACCTTCCTGTATGGTTTTGATGTGGGACCAGGTTCATACACGGGAGATTTCCTTTGTCCAATATGCTCACTTACCCAATTTCCTGCACAAATCCTTCCTTTATAGATTCCACCTCCTTGATGAATATAGAGAAAACCCACTGACCTTTTCCTGCTGCCTGGATGGTGGGCTCAACGTGAAGGTCAAAGCAATCAGTACACGTGTGGAAAGGGGTAGCTCCACCCTGAGATATGAGTTTGTGATCCTGTGACCTCCCCTCCCCTTAGAACTGCAATTATCATTTCACCTGGAAGAGCACTGGCAGGAAGAGGCTTGGGAGCTGTGATTATTTCTTAAAACATTTGCCTAGCTGCTAATTACCAAGGCCAATTATCACTTTCTAGCTAATATATCCTAAGACACTATTGGCATGTTTGTGACAGATGCTTACTTTTCCATGATCCCTGGAGGCAGACAGGGCTCATATGTAGGGAGCAGGAAGTACTTAGGTTTGACACGTACAGGAATAGCTGAAAGTACGTGTCTCAATGGATGTTTGCTTCACTGGGAAGTACTCCTTGGTGTGAGCCGTCCCAGAGTCTGCCATTAGCCCCACCAAAGAGCCCAGGTAGGCTCCAGTGTTGGGTCGCCTCAGGGCAAACAACCAACAGGGAGGGAACCCGGCCCCACACCTCAGCAGACAAGCAGATTAAAGTTTTACTGAGCTCTGCCCACCAGAACAAGAGTCAGCTCTACCCACCACCAGTCCCTCCCATCAGAAAGTGCACAAGCCTCTTAGATAGCCTCATCCACCAGAGGGCAGACAGCAGAAGCAAGAAGAGCTACAATCCTGCAGCCTGTGGAACAAAAACAACATTCACAGAAAGACAGGCAAGATGAAAACGCAGAGGGCAATGTACCAGATGAAGGAACAAGATAAAACCCCAGAAAAAACAACTAAATGAAGTAGACATAGGCAACCTTCCATGAAAAGAATTCAGAATAACGATAGTGAAGATGATCCAGGACCTTGGAAAAACAATGGAGGCAAAGATCAAGAAGATACAAGAAATGTTTAACAAAGACATAGAAGAATTAAAGAAAAAACAGAGATGAACAATAAAATAACTGAAATGAAAACTACACTACAAGGAATCAATAGCAGAATAACTGATGCAGAAGAACGGATAAGTGACCTGGAAGACAGAATGGTGGAATTCACTGCTGCAGAACAGAATAAAGAAAAAAGAATGAAAAGAAATGAAGACAGCCTAAGAGACCTCTGGGACAACAGTAAATGTGAGAACATTCGCATTATAGGGGTCCCAGAAGGAGAACAGAGAGAAAAAGGACCTGAGAAAATATTTGAAGAGAATATAATTGAAAACTTCCCTAACATGGGAAAGGAAATAGCTACCCAAGTCCAGGAAGTGCAGAGAGTCCCATACAGGATAAACCCAAGGAGAAACACATCGAGACACATAGTAATCAAATTGGCAAAAATTAAAGACAAATTATTGAAAGCAGCAAGGGAAAAACGACGAATAGATTCAATACAAGCCCTATCAAATTACCGGTGGTATTTTCTACAGAACTAGAACAAACAATCTTAAAATTTGTAGGGAGACACAAAAGACCCCAGATAGCCAAGGCAGTCTTGAGGGGGAAAAAAAGATCTGGAGGAATCAGACTTGCTGACTTCAGACTATACTACAAAGCTACAGCAATCAAGACAATATGGTACTGACACCAAAACAGAAATATACATCAATAGAACAGGATAGAAAGCACAGAGATAAACCCACGTACCTATGGTTAACTAATCTATGACAAAGGAGGCAAGGGTATACAATGGAGAAAAGAATTCTACCCAGGACAATTCTTTCCTAATTTTTTTTTTTTTTTTTTTGAATTTTTGAATTTTGTTTAATTTATTTTTTTACACAGCAGGTTCTTATTAGTTATCCATTTTATACATATTAGTGTATACATGTCAATCCCCATCTCCCAATGCACCACACACACACCCCCACTGCCCACTACTTTCCCCCTTTCGTGTCCATACGTTTGTTCTCTACATCTGTGTCTCAATTTCTGCCCTGAAAACCAGTTCATCTGTACCATTTTTCTAGGTTCCGCATATATGCGTTAATATATGATATTTGTTTTTCTCTTTCTGACTTACCTCACTCTGTATGACAGTCTCTAGATTCATCCACTTGTCTACAAATGACCCAATTTCATTCCTCTTTATGGCTGAGTAATATTCCATTGTATATATGTACCACATCTTCTTTATCCATTTTTCTGTTGATGGGCATTTAGGTTGCTTCCATGACCCGGCTATTGTAAATAGTGCTGCAATGAACATTGGAGTGCATGTGTCTTTTTGAATTATGGTTTTCTCTGGGTATATGCCCAGTAGTGGGATTGCTGGGTCATATGGTAATTCTATTTTTAGTTTTTAAGGAACCTCCATACTGTTCTCCATAGTGGCTGTATCAATTTACACTCCCACCAACAGTGCAAGAGGTTTCCCTTTTCTCCACATCCTCTCCAGAATTTGTTGTTTGTAGATTTTCTGATGATGCCCATTCTAACTGGTGTGAGATGATACCTCATTGTAGTTTTGATTTGCATTTCTCTAATAATTAGTGATGTTGAGCAGCTTTTCATGTGCTTCTTGACCATCTGTATGTCTTCTTTGGAGAAATGTCTATTTAGGTCTTCTGCCCATTTTTGGATTGGGTTGTTTGGTTTTTTTCATATTAAGCTGCATGAGCTGTTTATATATTTTGGAGATTAATCCTTTGTCCGTTGATTTGTTTGCAAATATTTTCTCCCATTTTGAGGGTTGTCTTTTCATCTTGTTTGTAGTTTCCTTTGCTGTGTGAAAGCTTTTAAGTTTCATTAGGTCCCATTTGCTTATTTTTGTTCTTATTTCCATTACTCTAGGAGGTGGATCTAAAAAGATCTTGCTGTGATTTATGTCAAAGAGTGTTCTTCATATGTTTTCCTCTAAGAGTTTTATAGTGTCTGGCCTTACATTTAGATCTATAATCCATTTTGAGTTTATTTTTGTGTATGGTGTTAGGGAGTGTTCTAATTTCATTCTTTTACAAGTAGTTGTCCAGTTTTCCCAGCACCACTTATTGAAGAGACTGTCTTTTCTCCATTGTATATCCTTGCCTCCTATGTCATAGATTATTTGACCATAGGTGCATGGGTTTATCTCTGGGCTTTCTATCCTGTTCCATTGATATATATTTCTGTTTTTGTGCCAGTACCATATTGTCTTGATTACTGTAGTTTGTAGTATAGTCTGAAGTCAGGGAGTCTGATTCCTCCAGGTTTTTTTCCTCAAGACTGCTTTGGCTACTAGGGGGCTTTTGTGTTGCCATATAAATTTTAAGATTTTTTGTTCTAGTTCTGTAAAAAAAAGTCATTGGTAATTTGATAGGGATTGCAATGAATGTGTAGATTGCTTTGGGTAGTAGAGTCATTTTCACAATGTTGATTCTTCCAATCCAAGAACATGGTATACCTCTCCATCTGTTTGTATCATCTTTAATTTCTTTCATCAGTGTTTTATAGTTTTCTGCATACAGGTCTTTTGTCTTCTTAGATAGGTTTCTTCCTGGGTATTTTATTCTTTTTGTTGCAGTGGTAAATGGGAGCGATTCCTTAATTTCTCATTCAGATTTTTCATCATTAGTGTATAGGAATGCAAGAGATTGCTGTGCATTAATTTTGTATCCTGTAACTTTACCAAAATCATTGATTAGCTCTATTAGTTTTCTGGTGGCATCTTTAGGAATCTCTATGTATAGTATCATTTCATCTGCAAACAGTGACAATTTTACTTCTTCTTTTCCAATTTGTATTCCTTTTAATTCTTTTTCTTCTCTGATTGCTGTAGCTAGGACTTCCAATACTATGTTGGATAATAGTGGTGAGAGTGGACATCCTTGTCTTGTTCCTGATCTTAGAACAAATGCTTTCAGTTTTTCACCATTGAGAATGATGTTTGCTGTGGGTTTGTTGTATATGGCCTTTATTATGTTGAGGTAGGTTCCCTCTATGCCCACTTTCTGGAGAGTTTTTATCATAAATGGGTGTTGAATTTTGTCAAAAGCTTTTTCTGCATCTACTTTGATGATCATATGGTTTTTCTTCTTCCATTTTTTAATATAAGTTATCACATTGATTGATTTGCATATATTGAAGAATCCTTGCATCCCTGGGATAAATCCCACCTGATCATGGTGTATGATCCTTTTAATGTGTTGTTGGATTCTGTTAGCTAGCATTTTGTTGAGGATTTTTGCATCTATATTCATCAGTGATATTGGTCTATAATTTTCTTTTTTTTGTAGTATCCTTGTCTGGTTTTGGTATCAGGGTGATGGTGGCCTCATAGAATGAGTTTGGGAATATTCCTTCCTCTGCAATTTTTGGGAAGAGTTTGAGAAGAGTTCTATCAAACATTCTCTAAATGTTTGATAGAATTCACCTATGAAGCCATCTGGTCCTGGGCTTCTCTTCGTTAGAAGATTTTTAATCACAGTCTCAATTTCATTACTTGTGATTGGTCTGTTCATATATTCTCTTTCTTTCTGGTTCACTCTTAGAAGGTTATACCTTTCTAAGAGTATTTCTTCCAGGTTGTCCATTTTATTGGCATAGAGCTGCTTGTAGTAGTCTCTTAGGATGCTTTGTACTTCTGTGGTGTCTGTTGAAACTTCTTTTTCATTTGTAATTTTATTGATTTTATTCTTCTCCCTCTTTTTCAAGATGAGTCTGGTTAATGGTTTATCAATTTTGTTTATCTTCTCAAAGAAACAGCTTTTAGTTTTATTGATCTTTGCTATCATTTTCTTTGTTTCTATTTCATTCATTTCCACTCTGATCTTTATAATTTCTTTCCTTCTGCTAACTCTAGGTTTTGTTTGTTCTTCTTTCTCTAGTTCCTTTAGGTGTAAGGTTAGATTGTTTATTTGAGATTTTTTTTTGTTTCTTGAGGTAGGCTTTTATTGCTATAAACTTCCCTCTTAGAACTGATTTTCCTGCATCCCATAGGTTTTGGATTGTCATGTTTTCATTGTCATTTGTCTCTAGGTATTTTTTGATTTCCTCTGATTTCTTCAGTGATTTCTTGGCTATTTACTAACATATTGTTTAGTTTCCATGTGTTTGTGGGTTTTTTTTTTTTAACATTTTCTTCCCTTTAATTGATGTCTAATCTCATAGCATTGTGGTCAGAAAAGATGCTTGATATGCTTTAAATTTTCTTAAATTTACTGAGGCTTGATTTGTGACCCAAGCTGTGATCTATCTTGCAGAATGTTCCATGCGGACTTGAGAAGAAAGTGTAATCTGCTGTTTTGGGGTGGAATGTCTTATAAATATAAATTAAATCTATCATGTCTATTGTGTCATTTAAAGCCTGTGTTTCCTTATTAACTTTCTGTTTGGATGATCTGTCCATTGGTGTAAGTGAGGTGTTAAATTCCCCCACTATTATTGTGTTACTGCCGATTTCCTCTTTTATAGCTGTTAGTAGTTGCCTTATGCATTGAGGTGCTCCTATGTTGGGTGCATATATATTTATAATTGTTATATCTTCTTCTTGGATTGATCCCTTAATCATTTTGTAGTGTCCTTCATTGTCTCTTGTAGCATTCTTTATTTTAAAGTGTATTTTATCTGATATGAGTATTGCTACTTTTTTATTTCTTTTTATTTCCAGCTTTCTTTTTATTTCCAGCTTTCTTTTTATTTCCATTTGCATGGAATACCTTTTTCCATCCCATCGCTTTCAGTCTGTATGTGTCCCGATGTCTGTAGTGGGGCTCTTGTAGAGAGCATATATATAGGTCTTGTTTTTGTATCCATTCAGCGAGCCTGTGACTTTTGGTTGGAGCATTTAATCCATTCACATTTAAGGTAAGTATCAATATGTATGTTCCTATTACCATTTTCTTAATTGTTTTGGGTTTGCTTTTGTAGGTCCTTTTCTTCTCTTGTTTTTCCCACTTAGAGAAGTTCCTTTAGCATTTGTTGTAAAGCTGGTTTGGAGGTGCTGAATTCTCCTAGCTTTTGCTTGTCTGTATCGCTTTTTATTTCTCCATCGAATCTGAATGAGATCCTTGCTGGGTAGAGGAATCTTGGTTGTAGGTTCTTCCCTTTCATCACTTTAAGTATATCATGCCACTCCCTTCTGGCTTGCAGAGTTTCTGCTGAGAAATCAGCTGTTAACTTTATGGGAGTTCCCTTGTATGTTATTTGTCATTTTTCCCTTGCTGCTTTCAATAATTTGTCTTTAATTTTTGCCAATTTGATTACTATGTGTCTCGATGTTTTTCTCCTTGGGTTTATCCTGTATGGGACTCTCTGCACTTCCTGGACTTGGGTGGCTATTTCCTTTCCAATGTCAAGGAAGTCTTCAACTATAATCTCCTCAAATATTTTCTTGGATCCTTTCTCTTTCTTCTTCTTCTGGGACCCCTATACTGTGAATGTTTTGTATTCAATGTTGTCCCAGAGATCTCAGGCTGTCTTCATTTCTTTTCATTCTTTTTTCTTTAGTCTGTTCTGCAGCAGTGAATTCCACCATTCTGTCTTCCAGGTCACTTATCTGTTCTTCTGCCCCAGTTATTCTGATGATTCCTTCTAGTGTAGTTTTCATCTCAGTTATTGTATTGTTCATCTCTGTTTGTTCTTTAATTCTTCTGGGTCTTTGTTAAATATTTCTTACATCTTCTCAATCTTTGCCTCCATTCTTTTTCTGAGGTCCTGGATCATCTTCACTTTTGTTATTCTGAATTCATTTTCTGGAAGGTTGCCTATCTCCACTTCATTTAGTTGTTTTTCTGGGGTTTTATCTTGTTCCTTCATCTGGTACATAGCCCTCTGTCTTTTCATCTTGCCTATCTTTCTGTGAATGTTGTTTTTGTTCCACAGGCTGCAGGATTGTAGCTCTTCTTGCTTCTGCTGTCTGCCCTCTGGTGGATGAGGCTATCTAAGAGGCTTGTGCACTTTCCTGATGGGAGGGACTGGTGGTGGGTAGAGCTGACTCTTGTTCTGGTGGGCAGAGCTCAGTAAAACTTTAATCTGCTTGTCTGCTGAGGTGTGGGGCCGGGTTCCCTCCCTGTTGGTTGTTTGGCCTAAGGCGACCCAACAGTGGAGCCTACCTGGGCTCTTTGGTGGGGCTAATGGCGGACTCTGGGAGGGCTCACACCAAGGACTACTTCCCAGGACTTCTGCTGCCAGTGCCTTTGTCCTCACAGTGAGACACAGCCACTTCTCGTCTCTGCAGGAGACCCTCCAACACTAGCTGGTTGGTCCAGCTCCTTCCCCTGTGACCCGATGCGCACACTACTTTGTGTGTGCCCTCCACGTGTGTAGTCTCTGTTTCCCCCAGTCCTGTTGAAGTCCTGCAATCAAATCCCGCTAACATTCAAAGTCTGATATTCTAAGATTTCCTGCTCCTTTTGCCAGACCCCCATGTTGTGAAGCCTGACATGGGGCTCAGAACATTCACTCCAGTGGGTGGACTTCTGTGGTATAAGTGTTCTCTAGTTTGTGAGTCACCCACACAGCAGTTATGGCATTTGATTTTATTGTGATTGTGGCCCTCCTTCCATCTCATTGTGGCTTCTCCCTTTTCTTTGGATGTGCGGTATCTTTTGTGATGAGTTCCAGTGTCTTCCTGTCAATGATTCTTCAGCAGTTAGTTGTGATTCCAGTGCTCTTGCAAGAAGAAGTGAGAGCACGTCCTTCTACTCCGCCATCTTGAACAAATCTCTCCTAATTTCATACACTGAGCTGTACTGTCAATTAAGGTATGAGCAATGAAATGGAATTTGTCCAAGTATCTGAGAAAGATTGGGTCTTCTCACGACATGGCTGGAACAACCACAGGCTTCCAAAAGCTACTTTTCAAAGCAGGTCAGTCCTATTCTTGTTTAGCTTGAAATTCCAGTCTGAAATCTTGTCCCCTCTCAAAATATCTCTTTCTTTTTCTAGAGTCCCTTTTCTGATGTCCTGGGCTTTTTCAGTAAAAACAATTTCCAGATCCCTCTGTCAGTTGTGGATTGAAAGGAGCTTGATTAAACATTGACAGACATTGATTATTTAATTGATGCAATTGAAGGTTTATAATTTTTATAGATGTAGTTTTTCCTTCTTTTCAGTCATTTTGAAAAGTTGCTTTGTCAACATGATAAGGGCCATGTAATGAGGATCAACCTAAATTGTATTTTTTAGAGTCAGTTCCTCATCTAAGGCTTCTAAAAAGGCAGAGTTAAGCAAAGGATCACCTTGGTGATTAGAGAATGATTCAGGTTTCATGTTGGAATGTTGCTTAAAAGTTTTTTCAAACCTCTCATAATTCAGAATTGATTCATCTGCCCTTTATTTACACCATTGAATCTTTGTCCAATCTATAGATTTTGGAAAAAGTTCTGGGTTAAGTCTGTGCAAACTATTAGCTAATTCCTTGCACTCAATTTGAGCCTCTGGACTATGCAAGTCAAAATTCTTTAAGTGGGGGCTTCCCTGGTGGCGCAGTGGTTGAGAGTCCGCCTGCTGATGCAGGGGACACAGGTTCGTGCCCTGGTCTGCAAAGATCCCACATGTCGTGGAGCAGCTGGGCCCGTGAACCATGGCCACTGAGCCTGTGCGTCTGGAGCCTGTGCTCCGCAACGGGAGAGGTCACAACAGTGAGAGGCCCACATACCGAAAAAAAAAAATCTTTAAGTGGTGTTTTAAGTGGTGTTACCATTCTGCTTTTTCTATCCATTCTTTTCCTTTACTTTCAGAAACTAATAGCTGTATCAATTGTTATAGGTCTGAATATCTGGGCTTATAAGCTCAGATAATTAATTCAAATTCCTTAGGAAATCCCAATGGGTCTTGACTAGGATCGGAAAATTCCTTAGTTGAAGCCTTTAAGTCCTGCTTAAGTCCAGGGTGTATATGTAAGCACTAAGGATAGTTTACTACTTTGTAGGGTTCTCCTTAATGGGAATTATAATTATTTCTGATTTTATGTCCTCCTTTACTAGAGGAGAGGGAGCAGGAGACAGAGAAAAAGATAGTATCTGGACCAGGCAGTTCAGGTAAAAGAGAATGTGAGGAAGGAGCAGAAGGAGAGGCAGGCTCAGCACTAGCAGCCTTTTAAAATTCTGATATAGCTTTCAGCAATTTTTTTGTTGGTTTCTTTCAAAGAAGTTACTTTATCCTTTCCTCTTTTAGAAGCTCCTAAATAACCAATCAAAATAAGCATTCCACTCAGTTTGATCTTATAGTTGGCTTTCTCTAGTTGTGTATGAAAAACAACAACAACACAATTTTTGAATGTCAAAAGAACTCCATCCTGACCATTTTAGAGTGAGATCTCCTTTAGTATGGTTTCTATAATTAAGTAAATAATTGCAAGTATAAACTCCAAACATACTATACATGAACCTGGCTGGGGTGTTAGTCAGACGTTGTCTATCTGGCACCTCTCTTTCTTCCGTTTGGGTGGATTTATTTGCTTTATTTCCCAATTTAAAGTTGGTTTGTTGGGATAAAATTACTATTGAAAACTGTATAGGGGGCCAGTGTGCTGTTTGTGAGCTTAACTCCTCTAGCTGTCACCCTAGAGTAGTTTCAGCTCTTTTATGTGTCTTGGTTTCTCTCTCTGGCAGTCTACAACTGCCATGGGTGCTCAGAGCACTGGATGGCCAATTCTTATATGTGTGTCCCCGGATGAGTGACTTTCTTTCAATTAATGAGTGGGCTTCCTGATGGGACTGCTACATAGTATGAGGGCTTGCTTCTACCACTCCTGTAAATTTCTCAGTTCCTGGAGAAAGCCTTAACTGGCCAGGAGGACCTGTTTCCCTTATCCTTGGAGATGAAAGTATCTTTATCTTTATTTTTATTCTTGTATCTTTATTTTTATTCTGACAAACCCAGGTAAAATAGCCAATTCAAGGAAAGACATCCTGTCATCCCCCTAGTTAATCACCTAGTCCAGACCTTCTCAGTGTCTTTCAACTGAGCAACCTCCCAGTGTCTTTCAGCTGGGGAAGCCAGGTACTTCTTCTTGAACTTAAGTTCAAGGAAAACCTACTCTTTAGATCAAGTTTACCAACCACTGAATAAAACTCAGGATCATTAACCAAGGCAGGAGATCCTAGACCAGGAGATACTTACCCAGTTGTTTGGACTTGTTGAGGAGATGGATGGACACAAAGGGGCTCTTGCTGGTACCAAGGCTCCAGATCCTTGTAGAGTTCAGGTGAAGGGGAGAAGTCTGCTCTTGGTCCCTTCATGGTCGCCACAACTGTCAACTGAAAGAAAAATGCAGTGTTAGAACTGTGAGTTAAGTCTTATTTAGCATTTTACTGAGGATTATAACCCAGGATACAGCTTCTCATAAGCTCTGAGCAACTGCTCTGAAGAGGTGGGGGGGGAGGCTAGTTTATACATGATTTTTTGGGCTAGGCAATACATGCAGTCAAGCATACATCTTGATAAAGGGTTACTGCTAGTTACAAAGAGTAAGTATCAAGTTAAAGCTTATAGTGCTTTCCTATGTATGGGAAGATGTAAGAAGCTGGGTTTATTAAAATTCTTCCTGAGATACATGTAAATATCTAAGGGGCCTCTTGTAGAGTGCATCCTGTCATCTCCTTATTCTTTTCTGTCTGAAGCACAGGGTATACTGTCAGTCAGTGCAGTGGGTTAACCTTTGTAGACTTGGATGGTGAGCGAAATGCTCTTTGCTTCTCTTTTGTTGGCAAAATCAAGCTTAGGCAAGTCGAGAAGGTCCAAGTAAGTGACATGAGCAGATGGCTCAGATTCCTTCAATGTCAACTGCTACTGCATTGTCTGCTGTCCCTTAGTGACTGCCTTTGGCTTCCCATAATGTTCCTTACAACCAGTTGATTGAGGAGTAAAAATTTGAGTCTGGTTACCACCCTCACCCTTTGTGTGAGGACACAGTGAAAAGACAACTGTCTATGAGCCAGGCTGTCTATGAACCTGGAAGTAGGTCCCACCACACACTGAATCTGCCAGTGCCTTGATCTTGGACTTTTGGCTTCCAGAACCATGAGAAATAAATGTCTGCTGTTTATAATCCACACAGTCTGTGATGTTTGGTTACAGCAGCCTAAACAGAGTGAGACAAGCTACTTCTCTGGGTTCCAGAGTGTGGTGACAGTTGTTTCCCTAACTGCCCAGTCTTGTCAAGAGTCCTGTATTGTCTCTCATCACTCACCAGCTCAGGCATGACATCTGTTTTCTGTCAAGGCCATCACAGAAAGAGCCAGGTATGTGTGCTATTTAGGTTTAAGTGTTAATTTTTAGGTGTGATAATGGGGGATCTGTTTAACAATGAAATGTTTTGACAGTTGTAACTTACTTTGAAACAGCTCTGCAAAATAGGTAGACAAAGCAAAGTATCAACAGTTGTTGAATTGGGGTGGATAGGAGTGGCCACTAGTGCTAGTCTTTTCATTGTTCTCTCTGTTTGAAAATTTTTGTAATCAAAAAAAAAAAAATTGAGTCTGAGTCTCACCACAGTCGTGGTTTCCTGAATATGCCAAGCTCCTTCCTTTTGCCTCTGAACTTTGCCCAGACTGTTCCCTGGACCAGGAAAGGATTTTCCCTGTGTCTTCACCTACTCATCCTTTGAGGACACCCCCTCTGGCTCCTTCAACACTCCCCCATCCTGCCCGGTGTCTCCCCAAAACCTGGTTTGGATCATGTCACTCCAGATGCTGTCTGTCCAGCTGTGGACCCTACTCCACTTCCCTCTCCAGTCTTCCTCATGTCCTTATAAGGACATGAGTACTTATGTCCTTATAAGAAGAGAAAAATGCCCTGTGGAGACAGACACACACAGAGAAGATGTGTAACTCGGGAAACAGAGGTTGGAGTTACAGAGTTGCAAGCCAGGGAACACTAGGGATTGCTAGCAACCACTAGAAGCTAAGAGGAATGCCTGGAACAGATTCTTCCCTAGATCTTCAGAGGCAAGGCAGCCCTGTGGATACTTTGATTTTAAGCTTCTGGCCTCCAGAACTCGAAGACACTAAATCTCTGCTGTTCTAAGCCACTCAGTTTGTGGTACTTAGTTATGCCAGCACCAGGAAACCAATGCTGTGGTTTCATTAATAAGTGACAGAGTTAGGATTAAAAAAGACTAGTATCCCTATGAAATTTCTGCAATGTCACTTTCTTGCTCAGGTGATTTCAAGCAAGTTATGGCCCTTCTCTATGCCTCAGTTTCCTCATCTGTAAAGTGTTATTAATAATACTAATAAAGTATTACTAATAAAACCTGCTTCATGGAGGCGAGGCTTCAGTGAGGTGTCATCAGACATCTGATATTCGCTGGTGTGGGTCACCCCACAGTTCTGGTGAGGACAAGGGTGTGTGAACCTCTGGTGACTGGAAGAGCCATGATGAACCACTGACTCAAAGCAAAGGCCATCTGACATCAGGAGAGAAATCTGGTGCAGCTGGAGCCAATGCCAAGAGAGAATTATGTCACAGAGCATCAGATAGCTGGGATGGAGTCACAAGGTGAGCATGCAAGCAAAATAAAACCCAGGTGGATGTTTGAGGATACAGTTCTGTGAGCCACCAGGTCATGCCAGCCCAGCTGGGAGAGAGCAAGGAATGGCAGAGCTCCCTTGAATTGCTCTATCCTGGCTGTCCCTGGTGACCCCGTGTCTCTGCTCTGAGCATTGCCCACTTCAGAGGAGGTGGTGGTGTCTTTAGGCAGTAAGGCAAGAAGCTTGCACAGCTTCTGGCTGCCTTGATAGAGCTCCTGGACCTGGAACTATCCAGGTGCTGCTATTTATCCCCCCTCAGGGCTGCACAAGCCTCCCAGAGTGTTCTGTCACTCTGAGAGAGGCAGCAGCAGCTGGGAGCACCCTCAGAGTGCTGGGACCAGAGGAAGGTCATCAATAGAATAGATTTATTTATTCTGTCTCCTCAGGGCAGAATGGAGACTGTGAGCTTGGGGTACGGGGACAGACTTTGACTCAATACAAGGACGAGATTTGATGACCAAACCTAAGAGAAGGTAGTGAGCCTTTGACACTGGAAGTACGCAAAAAGGGCTACATAGCACCTTATTGCTGCAAGGGTGTATCCAGTGAGAGTAGTGCAGATCAGTGTTCAGACCTGAGTGTGCATCCAAGTCACCAGGGGCTTGGTAAGACACAGATTGCTGGGTATTTGGGGATGCGTAGCATCTTGGTCAGCTGAGGTTGCCAAAAGTACCACAACTTAAACAACAGAAGCTTATTTCTCAGAGTTCTGGAGTCTGGAAGTCTGAGATCAGGGTGCCAGCATGGTCAGGTGAGGGCCCTTTTCTGGGTTGCAGAATTCTTGTATCCTCACATGGCAGAAGGGGTGAAGGAGCTCTCTGGGATCTCTTTTATAAGGTCACTAATCCCATTCATGAAGGCTCCACTCTCATGACTTAATCACTCCCTAAAGGCCCCACCTCCTCATACCACCACATTGAGGGTTAGGTTTCAACATACGAATTTGGGGGAGGAATTAATACATTCAGTCCGTAACACACAGTCTAGGGTGGGACCTGAGAATTTGCATTTCTAACAAATTCTACACTTTAAGAACCTCTGGTAGATAATCTGGAGATTTGATAAATCCTGCAATAAATACCGACCACCCCCCACCCCCACCGGTGACCACATATCACTTAAGAGATTCATTCTAAGATTAATGAATTTTACAGTGACACTTGCAACTCTCTGCTTACTGAAAACCAATAGGCCAGTCTGGGCCCTTGCATGTTTCACTGGCATCCAGGCAAATGTGAGAAGGTAGGAGCCACAGACAAGAGCACTGCCACACACCTGACTCAGCCTTGAGGCTTCCACAAGTTGGGAGAAGATAGCACCACCTCCTCCTGCCCTCATTATGGTCAGGCAAGTGTGTGCCTTGCAGGTTTTTGGTCACTTTCACATTGAGAAAAGATTGTTTTCAGGTGTGATCAATCACAGGTATGAAAGCAACCATCAAAATTATTTCTGGGTTAAAAGGAGATATCTGACGACCATGATAAGACTGTGGAGTGGGACAGATTTTGACCTTCTGGACGTATTAGTTGTTGGCTGAATTCAGCAGGCATTGCATTGATTTTTTTCAAATAGATCAAATATGGAGCTATGACTTAAGAGAAATGGGCCATTGCCCCTTCAGCAAACCACTGGGAAGATGATGTGGTGCTGAGTCCAGCTCTAGCTGTTACCCTGTACTGGTCTGCAGCTGCTGGTAACAAATTAACACAAACTTAGTGACCTAAAAGATGCACATTTACCATCTTATAGCTCTGAAGGTCAGAAGTGTGAAATCAATTTCTCAGGGCTAACATCAAGTTGTCAGCAGGGCTGGTTCCTTCTGGGACTCTGGGGGAAAATCTATGTCCTTGCCTCTTCCAGCTTCTAGAGGAAAGGATCACTACAACTTCTGCCTCCGTTGTCACATTGCTTCTTTGACTCTCCTGCCTCCATACTGTAAGGACCTTTGGAATTACATTGAGACCACTTGGAAAATCCAGGAAAGTCTCACCTCAAGAGCCTCAACTCCACCACATCTGCAAAGTCTCTTTTGCCATGTAAGCTAACATAGTCACAGTCTCTGGAGATTAGAACAGGGACACCTTTGGAGGCAATTATTCTGCATACCATGCCCAGGAAGAATGCTGCCCCAGCTGTGCTGCAGGACCACAGAGCAAGTGGCCCCTAGCTGGGTGCTGAAGGCTGAGTAAGGAACTGCACTGAGGGTAAGAACAGGGACCCTGGAGGACAAGGGACAGATTGGTGTCTGTTGCAGGACTGCTGTGTCAGGAGCTGTGCCTGGGGCCTTATACCCCTTTTTCTTTTCATTCTCCAAACACCCCAATGAGATTCTCTTTTTGGAAGAGAAAACTGAGCCTTAAAAATGGTAAGTCAATAGGGAGGGTGGGAGGGAGACGCAAGAGGGAGGGGATATGGGGATATATGAATACATATAGCTGATTCACTTTGTTATACAGCAGAAACTAACACAACATTGCAAAGCAATTATACTCCAAGAAAGATGTTTAAAAATATGGTAAGTCACCTTCCAGGACTGAATCCAGGCTCATAAGACTTGCAAACTTGTGTTGTTTTTACAATACCATAGTGATAAATGGCACTGAGGTAAGAATTTGGGTGACAAGTGATGTTGGCCTTAAGCATGGGTTATACATATATAAGAATTAAGAGAAAAAGGAAAAAAAAAGTAACAGTATTATGAGCCACCCTTAGTGCCATGAAGGGCACTGTCACGAGTCTTATCTTCACTGCTCATGAAAATCTGACTGGTGAGCTCTGTCAGCCCCTCATCTGGATAAGAAGCTCAGGGATGTTGAGAAATGAGCAGACGTGGAAGGTGAGGGCCTGGGTTCAGGTCTATCTGGTTGGCTGAGACTGGGTCATGAGGGGTTTCTGTTTCATGCCAAGGACTTGGGACTTCATCCTGGGCACAGCAATGAGGTCATTGCTACTCCATTGCTCGGCTGTGCATTTGAGACAATTTAAAGAGGAATTCAAATTGGAGTGTAGCAGACTGGAGTGTGGTGGGAAGGCTGGAAGGCCGGGGGAGTGGTTACAGAAGTCATTCTGTGTACATGTATGATGGTGGGGTTGGGAAGAGGGTCTGGTGTCAAGTGGACAAGGAGGGGTGGAAACAGTCATCTTGGGAGGGCTCCAAGGTTCTTGCCTTAATGGCCAAGAGAGAGAATGGGACAGACACTTTTGTTATATTTTAAGGGTGACATTCGTAGTTAATTTTTTTCAAGACTGTTGAGGAGTAAAAGAAAAGAAGCAAAAGTTTCTCTTTGACTTCCTGTCCTCTCCAGTTCCACAGTTAAACTCTCCAGATGTAGCCCCTATTAAAATAGTTTCATCTCTGTACTTTCAGAAATTTTTCTCTGAAAAACAAGGAGTTGGGGGGAAGAGAGGAAGGTTAGCCTAGACCCTTGAGTCTGAGGTGCTGTTGGACATCCAGGGAGAAGATACTAGAGGCAATGGAGAAAAGGGGTCTAGAGTTTAATAGAAGGATGTGGACAGAAAATTTTTATGATATAATCTCAGAAAATTCATTTTCTGGAGACTGGATATGCTAGAAACTACCATTATAATGTTTTTTCCTGGATATTAATATTATAAGCTTTGTTCCTAAGCACATGGTACCATAGGTGACCACTTCCTTTTTTCAATAAGGTATTTGCACATGTCATGGTAGTAAATCTCTTCTGCTTGAAGTTGTTTTAGTTTAAGGATGCTCCTGTCTGGCTTCATTAGGGGGTATATCTACCCTAGCTATTTGGGTAGAGTTCCGTTCATGTTTATGATCTCAGTGTTCAGGGAATTAGAGTTAGATTTGACTACAGGGAAGATTTTAGTTGAGTCGATTTCATCATTGGGCATAAGCTCTTAGCCTCAAAAATGTTACTAAAAAGAAATCAGGACTGAGTTTCATTTTCTGAAATGGTGAACCAGTTTGTTTCAAACTAACCCTCACAACCAAGAACAACTAGAAAATCTGGACAAAATCCAAAGACACATCTTTTGATAGAATTGCAGAGAGATAGGAAGCCCAGTTAGGGGAGCCTGACATGTGGTACATTTTCTCCTCAAGATATTTGACAGAAACAAATGCTGCTGCTGCAGAGGCTGAGAAGCTCAGTGAGACTATTGGTGGTTCCATGGGTCTGGGGGCAACAATTGTCAATCAAAGTTGGCCAAGGAGGGGAGGCCTATCCGACACCCAGGCTCCCAGCTTGGTCCCTGAAGAGTTACAGCCTAGGAGAAAGGGCAAATAGGAAGCAGATCAGCTCTCAAAAGTACAAAAGCCAGCTTTCAGTCAGCTCAGTCCTTTGTTCAAATAAGGTGGTCTGTCCCTTACTAACTGCCTGCCAGAAGTAGAAGTAAATCCTCTCTGCATGAGAAGGAATCCAAAGTCTCAAATTATCTCCATAATTTTTAAACCACAAATATCTGGCACTCAACCAAATATAGGCAGGCATTAAAAAAGACAATAATTAACCAGAAAAATTAAGAGAAGCAAAATAAGACCAAAGACAGTCCCACAGATGGCTCAGATACTGGGATTATCAGACATGGACTTTAAAATAATTGTTTCATATTTCAGGTCTCTAATACATCCAATAAGAAAATAGAATTTTTTTTTCAGAGAACTGGAAACTATTAAAAACAATCAAATGGAAATTCTAGAATTGAAAACTATGGTAACTGAAATTAAGAACTTAATGGATGACTTGTACTTCTGTCCATGAAGGATTAAATGTTATGGGAATTTCCCTCTGGCCATAAAAATTAGAAAACTGGACAGGATATCTGAAACAACAGTTTTCAGACATTGGAAATCAGGTAGCACAAGACTGAGAAGCTGAAAGGAAGCAAATGAGGTGAACCCTACAATTACCCCAACTTACTGCCTGGAGCCAACTTCCAAGGAGCAATGCGGGACAGGACAGGAAAACTCAACAATACTCAGAAGTATTCTGAGTTCAAGAGATAGATGTTGGGTTCTGGGGAAGTCAAAAGGTTGGAAATTTCAGGACAGAATACAGAGAAAGATTGTGTCATAGAGAGAGTCCCAGGCATCTGCAGAAGGATCCTGTTGAATCTGTATTAGAGTACTTGTGCATGTTTGGGAGGAAACTCTCTCACACCAAGGAAAGAAATCCCAAAAAGCAGTAGACAGAACAATTCCTGGAGTTTAGATAAGTCTGGGAATATTTTGTGTTCCCACAGGCCTCCTAATGCCTGGGGCATTGAGTAGCATGTTCACAAGGACCAGGTCTAGTAGCAGGACTGAATTTTCCCCAGAATAAGAGCTGCTCTGAAACACCCATAATAAGTCTTAAAATTAAACCTTAAAATGATCAAATTGATCTGAAAGTAACATAAATGCTGCCAGAACAAAATACAACCCTCTTTAAAATAATGTAAAATCCAGCACTGAAAAGGACTGTAAAACTCACAATATGTAATATTCAAATACAAGTTACCAGGCAGGCAGAGAAGCAATAAAACATGACCCATAACCAGGAGAAAAATCAGTCAGTAGAGACAGACTGAGAAATGACAGAGATAATGGAGTTAATAGATAAAAATATTAAAACAACTATAAATCTTATAACTATGTTCGAGGTAATGAAGAAAAATGTGAACATAATGAGGAAAGAAATAGAAGATATAAAACAGACCCAAGTGCATTTCAAGATGTATGTGAGTCAAATCATTATGCTATACACCTTAAATGTGTACAGTGATGTACATCAATAAAACTGGAAGAGGAAAAAAAAGACCTAAGTGGAAGTTGTAGAGTTGAAAAATATGATACTGAAATGAAAAATATACTAGATGGAATTAAAAGCAAACTAGACTCTGCAGAATAACAGACCAGTGAACTTGTATCTGTAGCAATAGAAACTATCCAAAATAAAGCACACAGAGAAAAGGCAAGACTGAAAAAAAGAAAAGAACTTTACTGAGTTGTGTTACAATACTGAGTGGTCTAATAGACTTGTAATTGGAGTCCTAAAAGGTGAGAAAAGGAAGAAAAATATCTAAAGAAGTGATACTTGAAAATTTCCAAATTTGAGGAAAAGTGTAAACCCAAATATCCATGAAGCTCAACAAACCCCAAATAGAAGAATCATTTTTAAAAAGCACACCAAGGTACATGATAACTGAATTGTTGAAAATCAATGATAAAGAGAAAATCTTATAAAGCAGCTAGAGAAAAAAAGGCATATTACAAGAGCAAAGTAAGAATGACAATAAACTTCTGTTCAGAAACCATGCAGGGCAGAAGACAATAAAGGAACATCTTTAAGTACTGAAAGAAAAAATGTACTACGTCACCTATGTGATGTTGCAACAGCCTGAGGTGCACCGTGCATCTCACAAAAAGACAAGAAAATCCCCACGTACCTGGGTAGGGCAAAAGAAAAAAGAAAAAACAGAGACAAAAGAATAGGGATGAGACCTGCACCTCTGGAAGGGAGTTGTAAAGGAGGAAAAGTTTCCATACACTAGGAAAACCCTTCACTGGTGGAGACGGGGTGAGCAGGGGGGAAGCTTCGGAGCCATGGAGGAGAGTACAGCAACAGGGGTGCAGAGGGCAAAGCGGAGAGCTTCCCGCACAGAGGATCAGTGCTGCCCAGCACTCACCAGCCTGAGAAGTTTGTCTGCTCACCCACTGGGGCAGATGGGGGCTGGGAGCTGAGGCTCAGGCTTCGGAGGTCAGATCACAGGGAGAGGACTGGGGTTGGCCTTATGAACACAGCCTGAAGGGGGCTAGTGCACCACAGCTAGCCAGGAGGGAGTCCGAGAAAATGTATGGACTTGTCTAAGAGGCAAGAGACCATTGTTTTGGGGTGCATGAGGAGAGGAGATTCCTTCCTTGACTGCACACAGAAGGCAGAGCACCACCTACACAAGCTCCAGAGATGGGTGTGAACTGTGGCTATCAGCTCAGACCCCAGAGATGGGCATGAAATGCTAATGCTGCTGCTGCAGCCACCAAGAATCCTGTGTGCAAGCACAGATCACTATCCACAACCCCTGGGAGCCTGTGCAGCCTGCCACTACCAGGGTCCCATGATCCAGGGACAACTTCCTCACGAGAACACATGGCACACCTCAGGCTGTTGCAACATTACGTAGGTCTCTGCTGTAGCAGGTTCGCTCTGCATTCCAATTATGACCACTATATGCCTCCCTCCCCCTGGCCTGAATGAGCCAGAGCCTCCCAATCAGCTGCTGCTTTAACCCCATCCTGTCTGGGCAAAGAACAGATGCCTGAGTGTGACCTACAGGCAGAGGTGGGGCCAAAACCAAAGCTGAACCCCAGAAAATGTGCAAAGAAAGAAGACAAAGGGAAATTTCTCAGTGTAGCCTCAGGAACAGTGGATTAAATCCCCACAATCAACTTGATGTACCCTGCATCTGTCGAATACCTGAATAGACAATGAATCATCCCAAAATTGAGGTGGTGGACTTTGGGAGCAACCGTAGACTTGGGGTTTGCTTTCTGTGACTGATTTGTTTCTGATTTTTATGTTTATCTTAGTATGGTTTTTAGCACTTGTTATCATTTGGATTTGTTTATTGGTTTGGTTGCTCTCTTCTTTATTATTATTATTATTTAAAAAGTTTTTTTCTTTCTTTTTTTCTCCCTTTTCTTCTGAGCCGTGTGGCTGACGGGGTCTTGGTGCTCCAGCATGGTGTCAGACCTGAGCCTCTGAAGTGGGAGAGGCGAGTTCAGGACATTGGACAATCAGAGACCATCTGGCACCATGTAATATCAATCTGCGAGAGCTCTCCCAGAGATCTCCATCTCAACACTAAAACCCAGGTCCACCCAATGGCCAGCAGAATCCAGCACTGGATGCCCCATGCCAAACAACTAGCAAGACAGTAACACAACCCCACCCATTAGCAGAGAGGCTGCCTCAAATCATACTAAATTCGCAGACACCCCAAAACACACCACCGGATTTGGCCCTGCCCACCAGAAAGACAAGATCCAGCCTCATCCACCAGAACACAGGTGCCACTCCCCTCCACCAGGAGGCCTACACAAGGCAATGAACCAACCTCACACAATGAGAGCAGACACCAAAAACAATGGGAACTACGAACCTGAGGCCTGTGAAAAGGAAACCCCAAACACAGTAACTTAAACAAAATGAGAAGACATAACTATGAAGCAGACGAAGGAGCAAGGGAAAAACCCACCAGACAAAACAAATGAAGAGGAAATAGGCAGTCTACCTGAAAAAGAATTCAGAGTAATGATAGCAAAGATGATCCAAAATCTTGGAAACAGAATGGAGAAAATACAAGAAATGTATAACCAGGACCTAGAAGAACTAAAGAGCAAACAAACAATGATGAAAAACACAATTAATGAAATTAAAAATTCTCTAGAAGGAATCAATAGCAGAATAACTGAGGCAGAAAAGTGGATAAGTGACTTGGAAGATAAAATAAGGGGAATAACTATCACAGAGCAGAGTAAAGAAAGAAGAAAGAAAAGAATTGAGGACAGTCTCAGACCTCTGGGACAACATTAAACAGATGAACATTTGAATTATAGGAGTGCCAGAAGAAGAAGAGAAAAAGAAAGGGTCTGAGAAAATATTTGAAGAGATTATAGTTGAAAACTTCCATAACATGGGAAAGTAAATAGTCAATCGAGCCCAGGAAGCACAGAGTCCCATACAAGATAAATCCAAGCAGAAACCTGCCAAGACATATATTAATCAAACTATCAAAAATTAAATACAAAGAAAAAATGTTAAGAGCAGCAAGGGAAAAGCAACAAATAACATACAAGGGAATCCCCATAAGGTTAACAGCTGATCTTTCAGCAGAAACTCTGCACACCAGAAAGGAGTGGCATAACATATTTAAAGTGATGAAAGGGAAAAACCGACAACCAAGATTAGTCTACCCAGCAAGGATCTCATTCCAATTCGACAGGGAAATTAAAGCCTTTACAGACAACCAAAAGTTAAGAGAATTCAGCACCACCAAACCAGCTTTACAACAAATGCTAAAGGAACTTCTCTAGGCAGGAAACACAAGAGAAGGAAAAGATCTACAATAACAAATCCAAAACAATTAAGAAAATGGTAATAGGAACATACATAACAATAATTACCTTAAATGTAAATGGATTAAATGCTCCAACCAAAAGACATAGACTGGATGAATGGATACAAAAACAAGACCCATACATATGCTGTATACAAGAGACCCACTTCAGACCTAGGGACACATACAGACTGAAAGTGAAGGGATGGGAAAAGATATTCCATGCAAATGGAAATCAAAAGAAAGCTGGAGTAGCAATTCTCATATCAGACAAAATAGACTTTAAAATAAAGACTAATACAAGAGACAAAGAAGGACACTACATATGATCAAGGGATCAATCCAAGAAGAAGATTGTACACATTTATACAATTGTGTAACAATTGTAAACATTTATACACCCAACATAGGAGCACCTCAATACATAAGGCAATTGCTAACAACCATAAAAGAGGAAATCGACAGTAACACAATATTAGTAGCGGACTTTAACACCCCACTTTTACCAATGGACAGATCATCCAAAATGAAAATAAATAAGGAAACACAAGCTTTAAATGACACATTAAAAAAGATGGACTTAATTGATATTTATAGGACATTCCATCCAAAAAAACCAGAATACATTTTCTTCTCAAGTGCTCATGGAATACTCTCCAGGATAAATCATATCCTGGGTCACAAATCAAGCCTTGGTAAATTTAAGAAAATTGAAATCATATCAAGTATCTTTTCTGACCACAATGCTATAAGACTAGATATCAATTACAGGAAAAATACTGTAGAAAATACAAACACATGGAGATTAAACAATACACTACTAAATAACCAAGAGATCACTGAACAAATCAAAGAAGAAATCAAAAAATACCTTGAAAAACATGACAATGAGGACACGAGGACCCAAAACCTGTGGGATGCAGCAAAAGCAGTTCTAAGAGGGAAGTTTATAGCAACACAATCCTACCTCAAGGAACAAGAAAAATCTCAAATAAACAGCCTAACCTTACAGCTAAACAAATTAGAGAAAGAAGAACAAACAACCCCCCCCCCCAATTTAGCAGAAGGAAAGAAATAATGAAGATCAGATCAGAAACAAATGAAAAAGAAATGAAGGCAACAGTTGCAAAGATCAATAAAACTAAAATCTGGTTCTTTGAGAAGGTAAACAAAACTGATAAACCATTAGCCAGACTCATCAAGAATAAAAGTGAGAATACTCAAATCTACAGAATTAGAAATGAAAAAGGAGAAGTAACAACTGACACTGCAGAAATACAAAGGATCATGAGAGACTACTAAAAGCAACTAAATGCCAATAAAATGGAAAACCTGGAAGAAATGGACAAATTCTTAGAAATGCACAACCTTCTGAGACTGAACCAGGAAGAAATAGGAAATATAAACAGACCAGTCACAAGCACTGAAATTGAAACTGTGATTAAAAATCTTCCAACAAACAAAAGCCCAGGAACAGATGGCTTTCCAGGTGAATTCTATCAAACATGTAGGGAAGAGCTAACACCCATCCTTCTCCAACTCTTGCAAAATATAGCAGAGAAAGGAACACTCCCAAACTAATTCTACGAGGACACCATCACCCTGATACCAAAAATCAGACAAACATGTCACAAAAAAGAAAACTACAGGCCAATATCACTGATGAACATAGTTCCAAAAATCCTCAACAAAATACTGGCATACAGAATCCAACAGCACATTAAAATGATCATACACCATGATCCAGTGGGGTTTATACCAGGAAAGCAAGGATTGTTCAATATATGCAAAACAATCAATGTGATACACCATATTAACAAAGAGAAGGATAAAAACCATACGATCATCTCGATAGATGCAGAAAAGGCATTCAACAAAATTCAACACCAATTTATGATAAAAACTCTCCAGGAAGTAGGCACAGAGGGAACCTACCTCAACATAACAAAGGCCATATATGACAAACCCACAGCCACCATCGTTCTCAATGGTGAAAAACAAACTATTTCCTCTAAGATCAGGAACAAGACAAGGTTGCCCACTTTCACCACTATTATTTAACATAGTTTTGGAAGTTTTAGCCACAGCAGAGAAGAAAAAGAAATAAAAGGAATCCAAATGAGAAAAGACGAAGTAAAACTGTCCCTGTTTGCAGATGATGTCAGAATACATATACATAGAGAATCCTAAAGATGCTACCAGAAAACTACTAGAGCTAATCAGTGAATTTGGTAAAGTAGCAGGATACAAAATTAATGAACAGAAATCTCTTGCATTCCTATACACTAGTGATGAAAATCTGAAAGAGAAATCAAGAAAACACTCCCATTTACCATTGCAACAAAAAGAATAAAATACCTTGGAATAAACCTACTAAAGGAGACAAAAGACCTGTATGCAGAAAACTATAAGGCACTTAAGAAAGAAATCAAAGAGACACAAACAGATGGAGAGATATATCATGTTATTGGATTGGGAGAATCAACATTGTGAAAATGACTCTACTACCCAAAGCAATCTACAGATTCAATGCAATCCCTATCAAACTACCAAAGGCATTTTTCACAGAATTAGAAGAAAAATTTTCACAATTTGTATGGAAACAGAAAAGACCCTGAATAGCCAAAGCAATCTTGAGAAAGAAAAACGGAGGTGGAGATATCAGGCTCCCTGACTTCAGAATTTACTACAAAGCTACAGTAATCAGGACAGTATGGTACTGGCACAAAAATAGAAATATAGATCAATGGAACAGGATAGAAAGCCCAGAGATAAACCCACACACAGATGGTTACTTTATCTTTGATGAAGGAGGCAAGAATATACAATGGAGAAAAGACAGCCTCTTCAATAAGTGGTGCTGGGAAAACTGGACAGCTACATGTAAAAAAATGAAATTAGAACACCCCCTAACACCATACACCAATATAAACTCCAAATGTATTGAAGACCTAAATGTAAGGGCAGACACTATAAAACTCTTAGAGGAAAACATAGGCAGAACACTCTATGACATAAATCACAGCAAGATCCTTTTTGACCCACCTCCTACAGAAATGGAAATAAAAACAAAAATAAACAAATGGGACCTAATGAAAGTTAAAAGCTTTTGCACAGCAAAAGAAACTATAAACAAGACGAAAAGATAACCCTCAGCATGGGAGAAAATATTTGCAAACGAAACAACTAACAAAGGATTAATCTCCAAATTATACAAGCAGCTCATGCAACTGAATATCAAAAAAACAAACAACCCAATCCAAAAATGGGCAGAAGACCTAAATAGACATTTCTCCAAAGAAGATGTACAGATTGCCAACAAATACATGAAAGGATGCTCAACATCACAAATCATCAGAGAAATGCAAATCAAAAGTACGATGAGGTATCACCTCACACTGGTCAGAATGGCCATCATCAAAAAACTACAAACTATAAATGCTGGAGAGGGTGTGGAGAAAAGGGAACACTCTTGCAGTGTTTGTGGGAATGTAACTTGATACAGCCACTATGGAGAACAGTATGGACGTTCCTTAAAAACTAAAAATAGAACTACCATATGACCCAGCAATCCCACTACGGGGCATATACCCTGAGAAAACCATAATTCAAAAAGAGTCATGTACATGATGTTCATTGCAGCACTATTTACAATAGCCAGGACATGGAAGCAACCTAAGTGTCCATCGACAGATGAATGGATGAAGAAGATGTGGCACATATATAGAATGGAATATTACTCAGTTATAAAAAGAAAGAAAATTGAGTTACTTGTAGTGAGCTGGATGGACCTAGAGTCTGTCATACAGAGTGAAGTAAGTCAGAAAGAGAAAAACAAGTACTGAATGCGAACACATATATATGGAATCTAAAAAATAAAAAAAAAAAAATGTTAGATGAACCTAGGGCCAGGACATGAGTAAAGATGCAGACATAGAGAATGGACTTGAGGACACAGGGAGGGGGAAGGGTAAGCTGGGATGAAGTGAGAGGCTAGCATTGACATATATACACTGCCAAATGTAAAATAGATACCTAGTGGGAAGAAGCTGCATCACACAGGGAGGTCAGCTTGGTGCTGTGTGACCAACTAGAAGGGTAGCATAGGGCGGATGAGAGGGAGAAGCAAGAGGGAGAATATATGTATACATATAGCTGATTCATTTTGTTATATAGCAGAAGCTAACAGAACATTGTAAAGCAATTATACTCCAATAAAGATGTTAAAAAAAAACAAGACCCAATTATGTGTTGTCTGTAAGAAATTCATTTAAATATAAAAACACAGATAGGATCCTAGCCAGAGCAACTCTGCAAGAAAACTAAATAAAAGGCATCCAAATTGGAAACGAAGAAATAAAGCTGTCACTATTTGCAGATAACATGTAAACCCTAAAGACTCCATCCAAAAATGATTAGAAATAATAAATAAATTTAGTAAGGTTGCAGGATACAAAATCTACATGCAGAAATCTGTTGCTTTTTATACACTAATAATGAACTAACAGAAAGAGAAATTAAAAAAATCCCATTTATAGTTTGCATGAAAAAGAATAAAATACATAGTAATAAATTTAACCAAGGACTTGAAAGACCTATATACTGAAAACTAAAAGACATTAATGAAAGAAATTGAAGAAGACAGAAATAAATGGAATGATATTACATGCTCATGGATTGAAAGAATTAATAGTTTTTAAACGTCCACGCTACCCAAAGTAATCTACAGATTCAATGCAATCCCTGTGGAAATTCCAATGGTGTTTTACAGAGAAATAGAACTAACAATCCTAAAACTTGTAAGGAACTACAAAAGACCAAGAAGATAAAGCTGATGTCAAAATGCTTCCTCATTTCAAACTGTATTACAAAGCTATAGTGATCAAAATAGTATGGTATTGGCTTAAAAACGGACACATAGATACATAGAACAGAATAGAGAACCCAGGAGTAAACCTATGCAAATACGGTCAATTAACTTATGAAAAAAGAACCAAGAACATACTATAGGGAAAGGACAGTCTCTTCAATGGTGTTTGGAGAACTGCACAACCACATGCAAAACACTGAAACTGGACTACTATCTTACACTATACACAAAGTTAACTCAATGGATTAAATAACTGAATGTAAGACCTGAAACCATAAAACTCGTAGAAGAAAACACAAGCAGTAAGCTCCTTGACATTGGTCTTGGTGACGATTTTTTGGATTTGACACCAAAAGCAAAGGCAACAAAAGTATAAAATAAATTAGTGGGACTACATCAAACCAAAAAGCTTCTGCACAGCAAAGGAAACCATCAACAAAATGAATGGGAGAAAATATTTGCAAATCATGTGTCTGCTAAGGGGTTAATATCCAAAATGTATAAAGAACACATATGACTCAATAACAACAAGAAGAACAACAATACTCTAAAATAATCTGATTAAAAAATGAGCAGAGAATCTGAATAGACATTCTTCCAAAGAAGACATATAGATGACCAACAGGTACATGAAAAGATCCTCAACATCAATGATCATTGGGGAAATGTAAATCAAAACCACAATGAGATATCACCTCACACCTGTTAGAATGAATATCCCCCAAAAGATGAGAGATAACAAATGCTGATGAGGAGGTGTTTTTCTGTTTCTGACTTACTTCACTCTGTATGACGGACTCTAGGTCCATCCATGTCTCTGCAAATGGCACAATTTCGTTCCTTCCTATGGCTGAGTAATATTCCATTGTATATATTTACCACATCTTCTTTATCCATCCTTCTATTTATGGACATTTAGGTTGCTTCCATGTCCTGGCTATTGTAAATAGTGCTGCAATGAACACTGGGGTGCATGTATCTTTTGGAATTATGGTTTTCTCTAGATATATGTCCAGGAGTGGGATTGCTGGGTCATATGGTAGTTCTATTTTTCGTTTTTTAAGGAACCTTCATACTGTTCTGCATAGTGTCTGTAACAATTTACATTCCCACCAACAATGAGGAGGGTTCCCTTTTTCCACACCCTCTCCAGCATTTATTGTTTGTAGATTTTTTTTTTTTTTTTTTGCGGTATGCAGGCCTCTCATTGTTGTGGTCTCTCCCGTTGCGGAGCACAGGCTCTGGATGCACAGGCTCAGCGGCCATGGCTCATGGGCCCAGCCGCTCCGCGGCATGTGGGATCCTCCCAGACTGGGGCACAAACCCATGTCCCCTGCATTGGCAGACAGACTCTCAACCACTGTGCCACCAGAGAAGCCCTGTTTGTAGATTTTTTGATGATGGCCGTTTTGGCCAGTGTGAGGTGGTACCTCATTGTACATTTGATTTGCATTTCTCCAATAATTAGTGATGTTGAGCATCTTTTCATGTGTCTCTTGGCACATGAGGTCTTCCATCCATTTTTTGATTGGGTTGTTTGATGTTTGATATTTTGGGATATTTGATTTTTTTTGATATTGATCTGTTTGTATATTTTGGAGATTAATCCCTGTCAGTTGCTTCATTTACAAATATTTTCTCCCATTCTGAGGGTTGTCTTTTTGTCTTGTTTATGATTTCCTTTGCTGTACAAAACTTTTAAGTTTAATCATGTCCCATTTGCTTATTTTTGTTTTTATTTTCATTACTCTAGGGGGTGGATCCAAAAAGATATTGCTGCAATTTTTGTCAAAGGGTGTTCTGCCTATGTTTTCCTCTAGGAGTTTTATAGTGTCTGGCCTTACATTTAGGTCTTTAATCCATTTTGAGTTTATATTAAGGAGTGGTCTAATTTCATTCTTTTACATGTAGCTGTTCAGTTTTCCCAGCACCACTTATTGAAGAGGCTGTCTTTCTTCCATTGTATATTTTTGCCTCCTTTGTCATAGATTAGTTGACCATATGCGCGTGGGTTTATCTCTGGACTTTCTATCCTGTTCCATTGATCTATAATTCTGTTTTTCTTCCAGTACCATACTGTTTTGATGACTGTAGCTTTGTAGTATAGTCTGAAGTCAGGAAGCCTCGTTCCTCCAGCTCCGTTTTTCTTTCTCAATATTGCTTTGACTATTTGGGCTGTTTTGTGTTTCCATACAAATTACAAATTTTTTTGTTCTAATTCTATGAAAAATGTCATTAGTAATTTGATAGGGATTGCATTGAATCTGTAGATTGTTTTGGGGAGTGTAGTCATTTTCACAATATTGATTCTTCCAATCCAAGAACATGGTATATCTCTCTGTCTGTTTGTGTCATCCTTGATTTCTTTCATCAGTATCTTATAGTTTTCTGAGTACAAGTCTTTTGCCTCCTTAGGTAGTTTTATTCCTAGGTATTTTATTCTATTTGTTGCAGTGGTAAATGGAATTGTTTCCTTAATTTCTCTTTCTGATTTTTCGAAGTAGCATAATTTTAAAAGAATAATATATTTCAATTAAAATATATTCAAATTAAGGGAGTTCCCTCGTGGCACAGTGGTTAAGACTCCGCACTCCCAATTCAGGGGGCCCAGGTTTGATCCCTGGTCAGGGAACTAGATCCCACATGCATGCCACAACTAAGAGTTCACATGCCACTACTAAGGACCCAGCACAACCAAATAAGTAAATATATATATATATATATATATATATATATATATATATATATATATA